>NW_022589732.1:9366587-9786081 GCF_004348235.1 Phoca vitulina
CTTTTTTTTTTTTTTTTTTTTTAAAGATTTTATTTATTTATTTGAGAGAGAGAGAATGAGAGACAGAGAGCATGAGAGGGAGGAGGGTCAGAGGGAGAAGCAGACTCCCTGCCGAGCAGGGAGCCCGATGCGGGACTCGATCCAGGGACTCCAGGATCATGACCTGAGCCGAAGGCAGTTGCTTAACCAACTGAGCCACCCAGGCGCCCTGCTATATGCTTTTTAATAATCTTACTTTTGTCATGCATAAATGTCACATTTTTTTCCAGTGGTCAAAATTTTTTTTATTTTTTTAAAATTTTTATTTATTTGATAGAGAGACAGCGAGAGAGGGAACACAAGCAGGGGGAGTGAGAGAGGGAGAAGCAGGCTTCCCACCGAGCAGGGAGCCCAATGCGGGACTCGATCCTAGGACCCTGGGACCATGACCTGAGCCGAAGTGAGACACTTAACGACTGAGCCACCCTGGAGCCCCAATCCCTTTGTTTTAATATATCACCTGCTTGAGAATCCAGAGCCACTTTGGCTCATCCTTTCCAGAAAAGCAAGGGACTTTTACCACTCATCCTATTTTCAACCTTACTTGAGTACCTCTGACTTTCAGAGTCTTAATGTCTTAACAGCTGAGCTAGCTTAGCTACTAGACTTTAAAGGTATTTTTTGGTACTTCCAGTTCCTCAGCCTGAAATACAAATTAGCCTGTTTCTCATTGGCTTTTCTCTTAAGCTACTGTTTCAGTTTCTTCTGCTTTACTGAATCAGGTACCAGCCATCTGTCTACTTTTCATATTTTAAAATATTAACATCTCTTCAGTGATATTAAAACAATCCCCTATACTTTTTTTTCTTGTGGGTTTATTATCATTTTTATTCCTTTATTCTCATTTAGAGGGATTTCAGGAGGAAGATGGATTAACACATTATTCAATCTGCCCCATTTAAGAAGGACTTTCTAAACTTAAATGCAGTATAGGACATCACAGAGGAAAAAGATTAATTTGACCACTGGAGGGGCGCCTGGGTGGCTCAGTCTTTAAGCATCTGCCTTCGGCTCAGGTCATGATCTCAGGGTCCTGGGATCGAGCCCCGCATCGGGCTCCCTGCTCAGTGGGAAGCCTGCTTCTCCCTCTCCTACTCCCCCTGCTTGTGTTCCCTCTCTCGCTGTGTCTCTGTCAAATAAATATATAAAATGTTAAAAACAAAGAAAACAAAAAAAACCACAAAGGGATCAAAGTGTTCAAGGGGATTAAGAGTACAAACTTCCAGTTATAAAATAAATAAGTCACAGGGATATAAATTGCAGCATACAGAATATAGTCAATAATATTTTAATAACTCTGTACAGTGACAGATGGTAACTACACTTATCACGGTGAGCACTGAGTACTGTATATACATGCTAAATCACTAATGTTACATACCTGAAACTAATGTAATACTGAAGGTCAATTATACTTCAATTAAAAACATAATTTAAAAACTTAAAACATAAAATAAATACAAAAATACAAGACGATCAAATGAAGGTGTATATAGTTAACAATGAGAATCCTAGCTTCCCTTTCCAGTGTTCAGAACACTACTAGAACACTGGCAGTCAAAGAGTAAAAAAACCCAAAGAGTGAAAAACTATATACGTTGACATATGACGGTTCCCCCTTGAAATGCCCATACCTAATCACTCTATGAATAAGGACTTTAAATCATAAATGTGTTTTCCCAGGGGCACCTGGGTGGCTCAGTCAATTAAGTGTCTGACTCTTATCTTAGGGTTCTGAGTTCAAGCACTGTGTTGGGTTCCACACTGGACATGGAGCCTACTTGGGAAAAAAAAGAAAAAAATGTGTATGCCCAAACTAAGTAGCTTTCTAGTGTCATACTCTTTTTTTTAAAGATTTTTTATTTATTTATCTGAGAGAGAGAATGGGAGACAGAGAGCATGAGAGGGGAAGGGTCAGAGGGAGAAGCAGACCCCCCGCTGAGCAGGGAGCCCAATGCGGGACTTGATCCCGGGACTCCAGAATCATGACCTGAGCCGAAGGCAGTTGCTTAACCAACTGAGCCACCCAGGCGCCCCAGTGTCATATTCTTAAATGTGAATAAAAAGTCAAGGATCAGAAGAAAAAGATAAAAAAGAAATAAAAGAAACCTGGAGGAATAACTGGTACTGTGGCGGAGGGGGGAACAAAAAATGTCAAACACAAAAAAAAGTACCCAGTATTCAACAAAAATTTATTAGGCATGCAAAAAAAGAAGAAATACGGCCCATTCATAGGAGAAAAAGAAATCCTATAAATTGTTGAGAAATCCCAGACATTGGATTTTCTAGATGAAGACTTAACTGTTTCATTTTACTTATTTATTTTTAAAAAGATTTTATTTATTTATTTGAGAGAGAAGGAGAGAGCACAAGCAGGGGGAGCTGCAGAGGGAGAGGGAGAAGCAGGCTCCCTGCTGATCAGGGAGCCCTGATGTGGGGCTCGATCTCAGGACCCCTGAGATCATGACCTGAGCTGAAGGCAGACACTTAACTGACTGAACCACCCAAACGCCCGTAAATAAACTGTTTTAAATACGCTCAAATAGCTAAAGGAAACCATAGGGGCAGGGGAGTGGGGGGGAGAGAAAAGAATAATAATGTCTCATCAAATAGAGAATATCAATAAAGAGATAGAAATTATGGAAAAGAAGCAGAAGCTTGTTTATGGAGCTGGGAAGTACAGTAGTAACTGAAACAAAAAACTCACTAGAGGGGTATAAGAGATTTGAACAGGCAGAAAAAAGAATCCACAAACTTGAAAATAGGTCAGCTGAGACTATCCACTTTGTGGGACAACAGCAAGAAAAAAGAATGAAGAAATATGATGAGAGCCTATGAGACCTGTGGGATACCATCAGGTGTACCATCATACAAGTAGCAGAGTGCCACAAGGAGAGGAGAAAATGAGACAGAAAAAAACGTCTGAAGAAATGGTTGAAAACTTTCTAAATTTGATAAAAGACATAAATCTAACACCCAAGCAGCTCAACAAACTCCAACTATGACAAGCCTGAGATCCACATTCACACACATTTTAATCTAAGCATTGAAAGTTAATTATAAAAAGTATTGAAACCAGCAAAAGAGAAGCAACTCATCACATAGACGGGCTCCTCAATGAGACTAACAGTTGATTTCTAATTCAAAACCATGCATGCCAAAAGGCAGTGGGATGACATATTTGAAGGGCTGAAAGAAAAAACTGCCAATCAAGAATTTTACATCTCAGATAAAGAAAAACAGAGAGTTTGTTGCTATTAGACCTTCCTTAAAGAAATGCTAAAGTCCAAAAAGAAGAAGAAGATAGCAGGAAGGGAAGAACGAATGGGGGGAAATCGGAGGGGAGACGATGGACTCTGAAAAACAAACTGAGGGTTCTAGAGGGGAGAGGGGTGGGAGAATGGGTTAGCCTGGTGATGGGTATTGGGGAGGGCACGTTCTGCATGGAGCAGTGGGTGTTATACACAAGCAATGAATCATGGAACACTACATCAAAAACTAATGATGTAACGTATGGTGATTAACATAACAATAAAAAATTTTAAAAATACAAAAAAAAAAAGAAATGCTAAAGTCCATCAGCTGAAAGGAAAGGATGCTTTACACAGTAACTCAAAGTCATACAAAGAAATAAAGAACTCTTCTAAAGGTAGCTATACAGGTAAATATAAAAGTTAAAATTACTGTATTTTTGATTTGTAATTTTCTCTATATGGTTCAAAACTCAAATGTATAAAATAATTATAAATCTACATTAATGTATAAAGCTATACAATGTATAAAGCTGTAAGGTGTGAGAATAATAAAGAAAGGAACAGAGCTGTTCTAGGAGCAGAGTTTCTGTATACTACTGGAGTTGATACTAATTCAAACTAGACTGTTGTAAATATAAGGTGTTAATTGTAACCCTCAGAGCAAGAACTAAGGAAATAACAGATCTCTCTCTCTTTCGCTCTCTCTCTCTCAAATAAATAAAATCTTTAAAAAAACCCAGCTTGAAATGTAAATGAATTAAATTCTGTAATCAAAAGGCAGAGACTAGCAAGAAGGATTTTTAAAAAACAAACCATTATTCAATGACAGCCGGTCCCTAACTTATGTTTGACATGATTTTCTGATTTTACAGTGGTGCAAAAGTGGTAACTATACCAGTAGAAATTGTACTTCAAATTTTAAATGTTGCTCTTTCCCTGGGCTAGCAACATGCAGTAAGATACTCCTGTGATGCTGAGCACAACAGTCAGCCCTGCAATCATGAGGGTAAACAAACAACACACTTATAATCCCTGTGCTCATACAACCATTTTATTTTTCACTTTCAGTAAAAATTAAGTGTGATATTCAACATTTGGTTATAAAATAGGCTTAGTGTTAGATGATTTTGCCCAACAGTAGGCTAATATAAGTGTTGTGAGCATTTTTTTTTTTTTAAAGATTTTATTTATTTGAGAGAGAGCTACAGCACAAGTTGGGGGGAGGGGCAGAGGCAGAGGGAGAAGCAGACTCCCCACTGAGCAGGGAGCCCAACGCAGGGCTCAATCCCAGGACCCTGGGACCATGACCTGAGCCGAAGGCAGACACTGAACCAGGTGCCCGTTCTGAGCATGTTTAATGTAGGCTAGGCTAAGCTATAATGTCCAATAGGTTAGGTGTATTCAATGCATGTTGACCTATAAAATTTCCAACTTACAATGGGTTTACTGGAACATAACCCCACTGTAAGTCTAGGAAGATCTGCATATGCCTATAAACCTCACTCTAAATCCAAAGACACTAGATTGAAAGTGAAAGTTTGAAAAAATGATATCCTATGTAAATAATAGCCAAAAGAGCTGAGTGGCTATACTACCATGAGATGAAATAGACTTTAAATCAAAAAGTATCAATTCATGGGGCGCCTGGGTGGCTCAGTCATTAAGCGTCTGCCTCCGGCTCAGGTCATGATCCCAGGGTCCTGGGATCGAGCCCCACATCGGGCTTCCTGCTCCGCGGGAAGCCTGCTTCTCCCTCTCCCACTCCCGCTGCTTGTGTTCCCTCTCTCGCTGTGTCTCTCTCTGTCAAATAAATAAATAAAATCTTAAAAAAAAAAAAAAAAAAAGCATCAATTCATGAAGAAGATATATAACATTTACAAACATCTACATACCTAACAATACAGCTTTAAAATATATGAAGTAAAAACTGACACAACTGAAGGGAGAGATACAGTTCTAAAATAATAGTTGGAAGCTTCAATATCCCACTTTCAATAACAGATATAACAATCAGACAGAAGATCAATAAGGAAATAGAGAACTTGAAAAATACTATAAAACAACCAGACCTAACAGATAGCTACAGAACACTCCATTCCACAACAGAATACATGTTCTCAAGTGCACGTGGAACATTTTCCAGGAGAGACCATATGTTAGGTCAAAAAATAAGTCTCAATAAATTTAAAAAGACTAAAATCATAAAAAATATATTTTCAGACCACAGTGGAATAAAACTAGAAATCAACAACAGAAGAAATATGGAGACAGGGCGCCTGGCTAGCTCATTTGGTGGAGTGTGCAATTCTTGATCTCGGGGTTGCGGGTCTGAGCCTCACGTAGGGTGTAGAGATTACTTAAAAATAAATTCTTAAAAAAAAAAAAAAAAGGAAATATGGAGAATTCAAAGATGTGAAAATTAACACACTCCTAAACAACCAATGGGTCAAAGAAGGTATCACAATATAAAAACCTATATGATACAGTGAAATCAGTATTCATAGGGAAATTTATAGTTATAAACATATATATTAAAAAAGAAAAAAATATCTCAAATCAATAACCAAACTTTATATCTTAAGGAACTACAAAATGAAGAGCAAACTAAACCCAATGCTAGTAGAGGGAGATTATCAATGAAGACTAAAGTGGAGATAAATAAAATATAGAATAGAAAAACAATACATAGAAGCAACAAAACCAAAAGTTGATTCTTTTAAAAGATCAACAAAACTGACAAACCTTTAGCTAGAATGACCAAGAAAAAAAGAAAGACTCACATTACTAAAATCAGGATTGAAAGTGGGGACATTACTATCGTTCTTACAGAAATAAAAAGGATTGTAACAGAATACCATGAACAACTATATGACAACAAAATAGATAATCTAGATGAAATGAATAAATTCCTATAAACATACAAACTACCAAACTGACACCAGAAGAACTAGAAAATCTAAAAACAAACCAACCAACCAACCCCTAAGACACAACCTATAACAAGAAACTGAATCGCTCATCAAAAAACTTCCAGGGGTGCCTGGGTGGCTCAGTCAGTTAAATGTCTGCCTTTGGCTTGGGTCATGATCTTGGGGTCCCTCTGCCCCTCCCCCGGCTCATGCTCCCTCTCAAATAAATAAATAAAATCTTTTAAAAACCCCTCAAAATAAAAAACCTTCTAAAAGGGCACCTGGGTAGCTCAGCTGATTAAGCGTCCAACTCTTGGTTTTGGCTCAGGTCACCATCTCAGGGTTGGGGGACAGCCCCATGTGGGTCTCCATGCGCAGTGGGGAGTCAGCATGGGATTCCCTCTCCTCTCCTTCCACCCCTCCCCCTGTGCATATGCTCTCTTTCTCTGTCTTTCAAGTAAATAAAATCTTACAAAACAAAAAAACCCTTCCAACAAAGAAAAGCCTAGGACCAGATCCCACCAAACATTTAAAGAATAAGTAACACCAATTTTTCCTTTTTCAAGAAATGGAAGATGAGGGAACATTTTCTAACTCATCTGTGAGGTCAAACTAACATGACACCAAAGACAGACAAAGGCATCACAAACACCAAAAAGAAAACTACAGACCAGTATCCTTAATAAATAAGGATAGAAAAATCATCAACAAAATACAGGTCAACTAAATGGATTATACACCACGACCAAGTGGGCTTTATCTCAAGAATACAAGGTGGCAGGGTGCCTGGGTGGCTCAGTCGGTTAAGCGGCTGCCTTCGGCCCTGCTCGGCGGGAAGCCTGCTTCTCCCTCTCCCTCTGCCTGCTGCTCCCCCTGCTTGTGCTCTGTCAAATAAATAAAATCTTAAAAAAAAAATTAATTAAAAAAAGAATACAAGGTGGCTTGACATAAGAAAATGCACCAATGTAATACATCACATTAATGGAATGAAGGAAGGAAAGCACACAATCATCTTGAAGCAGAAAAAGCATCTGAGAAAATCTTACTCTCTTTCATGATAAATATACTCAACAAACTAGACATAGGAGAGAACTTCCTTAACCTGATAAAAGGAATTTATGAAAAATCCACAGCTAACATCCAACTCAGATCAGGAACAAGAAAAGCATGTCCACTCTTACCACTTGTATTTGACAGTGTTTTGACAAAGTTCTAGCCAAGGCAAGTAGGCAAGAAAAAGAAATAAAGGTATTTAAACTGGAGGGAAAGAAGTAAAATTAAATCTATTTCATTTGTGGATGCCATGATCTCATATAAAGAAAATCCTGAAGCATCCACAAAACCACCTATTAGAACTGATAAATGAATTCAGCAAAGTTGCATGATACAAGATCAACATACAAAAAGCAGCTGTATTTCTATGCCCTAGCAATGAACAAACCAAAAATAAAATTTCTGAAAAAGTTCAATTTATGACAGCATCAAAAAGAACAAAACGTTTATTCAACACCTTCTCCATCAAATCCTTAATGGCCTTTTTTGAAGAAATGGACAAGCTAACCGTAAAATTCATACAAAATTCCAAGAGACCCCTAATAATCAAAACAATCTTGGGTGCCTTCGGCTCAAGTCATTATCCTGGAGTTCTAGGATCAAGTCCCACATCAGGCTCCCTGCTGAGCAGGGAGTCTGCTTCTCCCTCTGCTTCTGCTCCTCCCCCTGCTCATTCTCTCTCTCTCTCTCTCTCAAATAAATAAATAAAAGTCCTGGGATTGAGCCCTGCATCAGGTTCCCTGCTCAGCAGGGGGTCTGCTTCTCCTGCTCCCTCCCCCCACTTGTGCGTGCGTTCTCTCTCAATAAATAAATAAAATCGTAAAAAAAAAAGAAAAAGAATTAGAGGTATCAGTATGATCTTATGTCTGGAAACCATAAGATGTGTACATAGTTATATAGCTCCTAGTTCTTTCTGTCTGCTGAGAATCTGAAAGCAATGACTCCCTGGTAGTAGTGAGTACACTTAGCATCCAGAACACGATTTCTAAATACCATTTGCATCTGAAGAAGTCAGGGCTTTTAAGGAGAAATGGCTACTGCAAGGGCTGGGATAAACACAAGAAGAGCCCGGAACATTTGTTGTACTAAATGTAAAGAACTAAGGAAAAATGGGGACATGTCAAAAGTACACAAAAGAGGAACAAGTTCAACAGGGCTCCCATTGGCCAAATCAAGATATAACTGAAAAGGTCTCACAGAAATCCATGATAAAGCTTGTTAAAACTACCCCTCCCGGGCACCTGGGTGGCTCAGTTGGTTGGGCGACTGCCTTCGGCTCAGGTCATGATCCCGGATACCCTGAATTGAGTCCCACACTGGGCTCCCTGCTCAGCGGGGAGTCTGCTTCTCCCTCTGACCCTAACCCCTCTTGTGCTCTCTCACATAAATAAAATCAAATCTTTAAAAAAAAAAAAAAAGACTGCCCCTCCCCTGGTTTCAAAACATTACCTCTCTGTAGAACTGAATAAAGGCCCACAGAACTCTTTGTGATCCTAGCAGGACAGGCCTCCATCCTATGTACCCTCTCAAATTCCATCTGCCACACCATTAACAAACTACCCTAAGAGACCAAGCCAAGGAGGAGACTGTAATTCAGTCAGATTGTCCACCTACTGGGGTGACTGGGTGGCTCAGTCAGTTAAGTGTCTGCCTTTGACTCAGGTCATGATCCCAGGGTCCTAGGATTGAGCCCCACCATCGGGCTCCCTGCTCAGTGGGGAGTCTGCTTCTCCCTCTGCCCCTCCCCCCCACTTGTGCTCTCTCTCAAATAAATAAAATCTTAAAAAACAAAACAAAACAAAACTCTCCAACCTGTAGAGCTCCCCCTAGACAAAGATGGGATAATATGAGCATCAATAAAGATAATAACTACAATGGACTAAAAACATCAAATATACTTAAATCCATGAATAAATAATAATATTTGAAAACAAAACTAAAAAACAAATTGTCACCACTGAAGTATGCCAATGAACAGATTCATTCTTTTGCAAAATTGGCAACTGAAGAAAGAGAATCCTTCCCCATATGAATTATACTACTAAGGAACCAAATAGTAGATGTAGGGAAATTTCTCTATATAGAAGTATCCAAGCCAATAAAATGAAATATAAATTTAAGAGTAGCACCGTTTTTGCAACCTAATAAATTAATGAGCCTAGGCACTGATCAATGACTGCTAACATGACAAAGGACAGCAAGCCTCCTGAAACAATGAATAAATAACACATCAAGGTTTTTAGAACCGATAGTAAATAGTCCATTCAAATTTCTTTCAACTCGTTCTGTAACTGAACCATCCCCATTTCATTTATAGTCTGTAAATCAAGGGTAGCAAACTTTTTCTGTAAGGGGACAGATGGTAAATACTTTAGGCTTTGTTGATCATAGGGTCTTTGTCTTAACCACTCAACTCTGCCTTTTCCAGTTGTAGCTAGAAAGTAGCCATGAACAGGTAAATGAGTGGACATGACTTTCTTTACAAGAATATGTGTGGAAAAGAATTTAGCTTATGGACTATAATTTGCTGAGTAGTTACCTCTGCCCTAAATGATAAGGTAGAGAAATCAATGACTGCTAATGATAAATTAATTCTTCCGAGAGGAAAAGTTAATCTGGTAATTATCATCTAATCCTCAAATCTAAATCAGCAGAAGGAAAGGTCACCATCATTCTCAGGCTGACCATTCCTTTAATTTATTTTGCTAATTTGAAATGTGTGAGAAGTATTAAGGTGTTCTGATGACTCTGAGTCCAAAAGTTTCTAATTTTTCAAGCTGTAATAAAGCAAATCTCTGAATATGTTAGGAATCCAGTAATAACTTTTATTTACTGAGTCAACTTGACACATCTGGGTATACATACATAGGTATATTTCTAAAATTATTCTTAGATTATTCTAAATTATCTCTAAATTAGAAATAATTTAGACAGCTGGACCTCACCTTATCAGAAAACCAAATGAGCCTGGAATCTTCGTAATACCTAAACATGCCGTATTTAGGATCCAACAATTCTCTCATGATGAGCAAGAAAAACTCCTTGCGTACTCCTCCTGCATCAACGGCATCTTCTCCAACAAATATGACCTGGAACAGCATAATGCAGACACTGAACGTAAAGAAACGGAAGTATATGCTGGAGAGCCGAGAGAGGGCGAGAGCCCGTAACATGTAATTCATTAACAATAAATGCTCAGCAATTAATAGTTTAAAAAATTTAAGAAGTTTTATACAGTAAATTTTTATACATATCTACTATATAAAACTTCTTAATTTTTTAAAACTATTAATTGCTGAGCATATACTGTAATATATATAACAGAAAATGTCAAATTACCTTGAGTGGCTTTTTGTAGTCTATATTCTTTGTTTTCCTAAGGACTTCCATTGCATCTCCTACAATATTTTCTCTACGTACAACTAGAATTAAGCAGGGATTCACAGATTCAATCACTGGGAGAAAAAGAGAGGAGACATTCTGTCTGTGGGCCTGGTCAATAGCCATCTAGAAAACAAAAGATTAAAATCTTAATAGCGATGCTATAAAGAAACTAATGTGACTAGGTAAGCTAACTTCTACCTATTGATTATAATCCTATATTTATAATTCCTATAATACTACCTATACTACTGAATTCACAGAGCACCTAATACAGTTATAAGCTTAATAAAACTGTATTCTCAGCATAAAGAGTGTCCTTTTGAATGTTTTTAGACTGAAGTATATCTTAACGATACCATTAAAACAAGCAAGGAACTATAATATAATATGGTAAATGTGAACACTGCTATTTCTCAAAAAATAACAGGGATGAAGAGTGAGAAGAAAAAGAAAACAGCATTAAAACAACCTCTAAAGAGAATAAGGAACAGCCTGGCTAAGTAGTATTATAGAAATTCATCTAGTACAGTGATCACCACATGCGCTCACAAACCAAACATTTGTCCTCTACCATCTAAAACCTTTGTTTTTTTTGTATGGTTTTTCCTGTGTTCTTGTTCTAAAATGGAATATACTATATATTAAAAGCACGAGGCAATTATTGTTTTAACAATGACCATCCAAAAGCTGGTTCGCCAGCTGTTAGTATAAACCCTACAAAAATATTTATTTCTTCTGTTGATGAAAATGGATATAAGCACATCTCTAAAATTCCCCTAGTATTTATGCTTTAAATATCTGGAGGCATTTAAAATACTAAATGCATTTATTTTAAAGGAATGAAAATAACTGTCAAAATTGGGGTGGGGATAATTTTTTTAAAGCATTTTTAGAATATTAAGTGCTCAAGGTTTCTTCCCATCCTTCTCTTAGTCCTTAGCTTCTACCATCTGATACTCCATGCTAGAAAATAAAACTCAAAAACTTTTTAATTTACAGGCTCAAAGATAAAGCAAATCTACTGTAGCTCTCAAAGTCATAACATAAATCAGTTTAAAAAATCTCATTATAAATGAAAAAAATGTTCAACATAAAACAGAGCAGGTTGGGCAAGAAAAGAGAGGGAGGAGCAGGAGATGACCAATCTTAGGAAAATGCCTTATTTATTACTAAAAACTTTCTTCAAGGAAACTTCATATCCTCCCCCTAACAAGTGATCAAATTCCTCTTACTTTACTTCATCTCATCTCTAGTTACTTCCATTTTTTACCAAGTATATAAATATGGAATATATAATGAAGCAAGATTTGAAACAAACGAATGTTTATCAAGGAAACTAGTAAAACTGTTTACAAAAATTGCATATTTCTGTAACAAAAAAGGCTCATACCTTTTTTTAGATATAAAATGATTAAAGGCTAAACTATTCTATTTTCATTTAAATATATGTAAGTAGCCCTCATAAGAATATACATGTAACCAATGCAACAGTCTTCTTTATAAGGTACCAAAGGTACTTTGCAAAAGCCAGACCACTGAGGTACAGAATGTTCCCAAGGATTACTGATTATAGGCAAACTTCAAATATTTACTTTTTAAAAAACCTCACAGAAACAATTCAAAAACCATTCTCAAATCAGATTTGTATTAAACTATATTTTACCTGCATCTGTAACACTGCATCTGTTTGTAACAGAGTAGTTTTTGCTTGGGCGTCAAATACAAATGGGTATGTGCAGATTGTAACAGGGATATCTGCCAACTAAAAATAAAAAATTAACGTATTAGTACAAATTGATTTGTGATATATTTTTTTGTAGGTGCTGTCATTTCTTTTAAAGCTGATCACATTCTTGGTTTATTCACTTATCTGCTGTTCAGGAATTATAAATAAAACATACTGCTTACTTCCAAATATGGAATTTTTACTGATAATCAGGTGAGGCACTGGAATAACCCCAATTGTAGGAGGGAATCGTATACTTCAAAGTCCATACAATTGTAAATTCCAAGATTCAGTGAATTAGGCTGCAAATATATTCTAAAACTGGGGGCTCCTGGGCACCTGGGTGGTTCAGTCAGTTAAGCATCCAACTCTTGATTTCAGCTCAGGTCATGATCTCAGGGTTGTGAGATCGAGCCCCACATCAGGCTTTGTGCTGCGCATGGAGCCTGCTTAAGATTCTCTCTCTCCCCCTCTTTTCCTCTCTCTCCCCTCCCTCCCTCCCTCTTAAAAATTAAAATTAAAATAAAATAAAATTGGGGGCTCCTATGTTAAATACATTACCCAGTTCTTATATTTTAGGGCTACTCTAGCAACTGAGGCCAATAATAAGCAATCTGATTATTCATTCATTTAACAGATATTTATTGTATGTCATTAGAGTGCCAACAAATAAGTCCAACAATCTTTCATTCATTTAACCTACAAAATTAGCACCACCAGTATTATTTTCTGTCAACCTTTAAAGTTGAGAAAACTGACCTATTATTACCATTATCACACACTAATCACTTTACATTTATCCTAGCAAGTAATGCAGTGATTGATCGCTAAGTATTTTAACGATGCAGAAAAATACAAAGAGCTATGCATTTCCAGCCACAGATTCTGGCAGCTGGAGGATTCCTACTAGGTACCCAACAAGGCAATGTTTTTGTGTCAGCCCTGAAACAGAGCCCCCTGCTGTAAAGTTTCTGTGAAGACAATACACCATGAAACAACCCACTTCTTAAGTGCTTAGGAAGTTCTCTTTATTTAAAGTCTGAATTCACATTTCTATACCTTACTATGCATTACTTCATTTGTATTTCAGTCTTCATTGCAGGAAAGCATACACGGTTTAACATATTTCAAGTCCCCAGGCTCTCTCTAAATTGTCTTTCTTCCACAGTAAACATTCCCAGTTTGTCCAGCCATTCTGAATATGGTTTCCAGCCCTTCTCCATCCTAAATGCCTTCTTTTAAATGTATTTTACCTAAGTCTCTCTTAACGAAAACAAACAAAGTAATTCAATAGGGCCCAAACAGTATAGAATATGATGAGACTATCAACTCTTTGTTGTCAACACTGCTCTTTGCGAACTCAGCAGGCTGAGTTATATTAACCTTAAATCATCATTCTTCACTATTTTTCATAAGACAATTTTTACCTTGATCCTGTATTTGTGTCACTACCTACTGATGGCAGAAAGTGATTTCACTACTCTGAAACTCAAAACTACCAAGATGATTTCTAAGGTCCTTTCTGGTTCCAAAAGTCTATGATTTCATAATTTTATGCGCTACTTCTATGTGAAGATGAGGATGCAAACAATACTAGGCCTATGATATAAAGTTAATTCTAAATGTTTCACTGGTTCAAGTGCTGGGAAAAAACAAAACAAAACAATAAAACCTAAAGTCTATAACAGAAGTATAAAAGAAGTACTATAACGATCCCAAGTGTTAAAAAAAAAAAGGTGGCTTAGGTTTGCTGATAATGTAAACTAAAGTGCTAGAACTTTATATGTTAAAATAGTATATTATACAAAGTGAGGAAGATGACCATATGAGTTTATTTAACTTTATGATCATTCTGAGTATCAATTATTAGTTTAAAAACTGAAAATCATTTTAGTTCTGTAATATAAAGTATTTTTTACCTTACTGGGTAAGCATTTGTCAGATTTTAAAAGTCTGCTTTTCTTATTACAAAGGACACATATTAATTTTATACTGGAAGACTTTAGAAGGGTAGAAACTATTTTAACACAAATATTGTTGAAGGGCATCATATAGGTGTAATGTTAACTAAAATAGAAGTTTTATTCTTCTTCAGAAAATTCCTCTGAAATGTTATATAGGACAATTCCTATATACTTATTAAAAAAATAAAAGTCACAAAACGGAACCTTTTGCTCTCCTATCACTTAAAACAAAACAGAGTATATCTCACTCTGAACATGAGACTGCATTACACCAAACTTACCTCAGTTAATCCATGGTTGACATCCTAAGACAGCAGTGCAGAATGTAACAGTAATGAAAGAGCAATGTTAGTGTCCAAATTTAACTATTCCTATTCAAAGTAGCATTTCATATATTTTGCTACAGCAGAATACTGAATTAATGAAGTAGACCAAAATACACCTACAACAAAACTTACCCTTTGCACGTGCACCTTATGTATCTCTATCTATAAAAATAGGAACTTTGTTTCATGTATCTGTGGCCATAAAATTATCAAGGCTTGAACATAATGAAATTTGGCTTTAGCAACTAAGCACCCCATTTGTAGAATTTAGGTAGAATAGGAAAACTAAACCTAAACTTGGTCTAGAAGATGTAATTTTATGTCTCACAGTTACTCCACCTAGAAAAATGGAGAAAATATTCCCCAGACTTCAGGACTTGATTAATTTTGACAAAATGTTTGAAAAGTCATTAGTAGATTAAAACGCTATATGTAAACAAAGTGAAGAAAATTAAACCATTAGTTATTTTAACTGACTCATTTTAATTTGTGTGCTTCCCCTATAATAAACTGTAAACATCAGTGTAACAGTTGTCAGTGAGTTCTGCGAGAACTTGAAACCAATTATTGAACCTAAAGGTGGGTGTGGGGAACCCCCCAAAATTGCAATTGGTGCCAGAAGTGAGGGCAGTCTTGTGTGGACTATTCCCTCTAACTTTGTAGTATGCTAAATGCTCGCACGCCTTGGGGGTACCTTTGGACACTTTAAGATATGAGCAAAGACTTAAGGTTCTCTCACTATATTGCGCTAAATAAAACCAAAGCAGTATGAGCATAAGCAAAATATGACTCCATACAAATCCTATTCAGAGAAACATAATTATTGATTAATATTTTCTTCTAAAAAATTGAGTACCAAGTTTTCATTAGATAAGTGCCCCCACTGTCAGTGTTAACAAGAACGTATTTAGAAGCTGTACTGCAGAGAAAGCCTTTTAAATTACACTCAGTTTAATTTGAAACCAACTTAAAAGGAACATCTGACATTCTTTTATAGTATATCTTGTGGGACATTTTAAAAGTGCTATTATTACTATGAAAGTCTAAACAAGCAAAGAAACACCTTTCAATATTTTCTGGCTACCTATAGCCTGCTTGATAACTACACTAGATACCAAGACAATTTAGATCATGGGAGATTAATTTTTTTCTTAAGTAAATAATAAAACAATATATAAGCACTATTTTTTTATTGCTACATGTAAATAGATAAAGGTGCTATGCATATCATTATGAATTGGGGAAGTCAGTAAGATTGTTAGAATTTATGGTGTGACTAAACCATACTAAAGCAGAACCTAAGTTTGACTGTAAGCTGAAAAGGATATAGGAAATAATGGGACAAATGGAAAATTTGATAGATATCAAGTAGAATGATTGTCTAGAAGAGCAGCATCAAAGGGTAAACCAGATGAAGATCATTATTAGAAATTTCAGTTTAAGGGTTAAGGATCTTAGACAAAAGCTTTTTTTTTTTTTTTAAAGATTTTATTTATTTATTTGACAGAGAGAGACACAGCGAGAGAAGGAACACAAGCAGGGGGAGTTGGAGAAGCAGGCTTCCCACTGAGCAGGGAGCCTGATGCAGGGCTCGATCCCAGGACGCTGAGATCATGACCTGAGCTGAAGGCAGATGCTTAACAACTGAGCCACCCAGGTACCCCGAAGCTCAAACATTTTTAAAAAGGTAAATGCAAAAAGAAAAAAAGGTAAATACTTAAAAGAGCAATGGATGAACTCTTCTGAGAAATATCAGAGTTGCAAGGTAGTTGTTATATTAGTTGCAAAGTAGTCAGTCAAAGTCAGTCAAAGTAGTATTTCCAAGAGAATTTTAAAAGGAAAAAAAGTCAAGTGGGGGTTGGAAATAGGCTATCATAAAACATGTGAGGTAAATTAAAGGTCTATTACTAAAAATTCAACATATCATTCAATGTGTGACCTACTATTGGCTCCAAATCCACATACTCAAGCACTAGTTGTTGGCTGTTTTTATTTTTTTTAATTTTTATTTATTTATTTTTAAAGATTTTATTTATTTATTTGAGAGCGAGCGAGAGAGAGAATGAGAGAGAGAACACGAGAGGGGGTAGGGTCAGAGGGAGAAGCAGACTCCCTGCTGAGCAGGGGGCCCGATGCGGGACTCGATCCCGGGACTCCAGGATCATGACCTGAGCCGAAGGCAGTCGCTTAACCAACTGAGCCACCCAGGCGCCCTGTTGGCTGTTTTTAGATGGGAGTCCTAAAAATGGGTCAAGGTATGCCTAACTTTAGTTACTCAATATCCTGGAAGCTGGAGTGAGAAAGGCTTGAAGCAATGTTCAAAAGTCAGGTTCTCATGGTCTAAAAGAGACTTCACTAAGGATGCTTTTAACACCAATGATTAATGATGGTTCCAGTGGTTACAGACAAAAAGATGGAGCTCCTCGGCACGTTTTAGTTTCAACTAGTTACTTATGGCAAAACATTATATCATTGCTGGTGTCATCTTGATATAATGACATAACACAGGATTACTCTAAGAAGGCATAAAGAGGGGATACTGAAGTTAATGAAGTAATTCCAGTAAAAATGAAAGGTCTTGGTAACTAGATAGAAACAAGATAACTTCTAAAACATGAAGGAAATGGAAATATGTAAACATAATTTGGTAATCCAATGCATAAGGAGTTAGTCGAAGAATTTAGTCAGCAAAATATTAATGCCATTAAAAAGGATTAAGAGAGCTTTAAAAAGCAAGGATGAACTTTTCTAGGAAATATTACAGTTGCAAGGGAGCACAAATGTACTTTTCTTCTTTTTATTTAATGAGAACAAAACTTAAACCCAGAAAGTACTGATGTATCTTTCCCAAGCTGGTCTCCCCAACTGTTGTATCAGTCTATCTTTCTAGTTTGCTGGTGAACATGTCACATAGCTAGCTCAGCGCTGTCCATAGGTAAAGTACAACTTTAACTCCATCGAACAAATATAGTGATGATTTATACACAGCACAACTAATATCAAATATATAAGACTTATGACTTAAAAAAATATATATGTAATGCAGCATCAAAGACTGTAAAAATTTCACCAAGTATTTTCACTAGTATCTACTTGTATCTGACATGCCTTACATAGCTATACAGTTCTTGAAATAAGTATGTATTTTTAAAAATGTGTAACATTAATCATATAGTAATTCAAACAAGCAGACCCAGCACATACCTTTCTATACTTCATTCTAAATCAGTCAATTTTTACTAAATAAATATCGATGATATGTATATACAGTAATTAGAAGAAAGGGAAGAAAAAAGAGCAGAGTTTAGTAGCAACCACTGAAGTATTTTCAACTTAAAAGCAAAGTTAAAAGAGGGTAAGGAAATATACAACTGAGAACAGTACCTAGAAAGTGGAGAAAAATCAAATAGCAGAAGAGAAAGAGAACCCATGTGCCATTTTATTTTGCCAAGAGATTAACTGTAGAAGGAGAAAAACAGAGAAAAAGCAAAAGGAATTCAACTGAAAAAAAGTTTCATACACCAAGATCAGAGTATTGAAAAACAAAAAACAAGAGAAGCTTACATAGGATTCAAGCAAAAACTTTATAAAAACATGTAAAAAGAAAGAGGTTAAAAGGGATGGGAAAATGAAAGGGGATGAGGTAAAGTTAGAAGTCTCAGCAGTACAAAAGGATATTATAAGAAAAGCAAAGAACTTCACAGAATTAGTTTTTAATGTTTAGGGATCAGGGAAGTGTATACCTGCTGGATTCTTAAAATCCTTAACTGGGAAAGAAAAGAAATGGAGGAAAAAAAAATCTCAAAAGATTATAGCATGAAGACAAATATAATACAGGTAAAATAATTTCCTTGCAGTATTTAGAACAATGTAAAGTTTTCATATATATACATACATTTATATATGTATGTATACGTGTGTGTATATATAATACTTATAGACATATACTCCTTTTAACTCACAGTAATTACGTTTTATCAAAGAATATTTTAAGCTTCCACACTGAAGCAATGGAATTATTTCAAGACTATAACTCTTATTCAATAGTGGTATACATGTGTGTACATATACGTTTGCATATATGTGTATACACGTGTATATACATATGCACATATGTATACAAATACACATACATACACATCCATATCATTACAAAATAGCATGTAATTATCTTTAGGATAGATTCTTTAAAACTTTACTTAGAGTGTTAATGTGATAGTTTAGCTTAGCATTAAGGCTAGTAATGTAAGTATGAATTTTATTAAAAAGCCCCAGGAAAAATGTCTTTAGAGTTATGTGTAAATGTGAAATGTGAAAGTGCTTTGAACTCTCTGAAAGAAAGAAGCTTTGTAAAATCCAATGTTGTAATATAAATTAATAAACCATACAAGAGTTGCACAAAGACCTTCTTCAAAGTAAATGACAGCTTTCTATTCCCAAAGGTATAGAAGAACACAAATCACGGGTTCTACATTTTGATTTCTAAGATGTGATATTAAACCCACTATGCAAATTAAATAAAGAAAAGCTTTCACTCATTCTGTCTACAAATGAAGAGAAAGGAAAAGCTTGTGGTTGAAAGAACAGAGTAATAGAGGGCAATTACCAAGTATAGCAAACACATAATCTGGAGAGAACTTCTGAGAAGCAAAGAGGAAAAGCCTAGAAATAGAAGGTACTCTTCTACTAACTCCCCCTTAGCAGAAAACAATAGCACTGAAATAACTCCTAAGGAAATTCAATTTGATATCACTACAGCTATATACCAAGAGGAGCCTGGATACAGGCCTGCCAAACTTAAAAGTAAACAAACCACAGCTTTTCCACACAGCACCAAGATTACTACAAACTAAAAAATCCTATTAGACTGGCTAATTTAGATTTGTCCTACTTGCTCAGAATACAAGTATTTTATGACCTACACACTAGATATAAATTCAGAAGGCAAAGGTATCTAATTCATAGTGATACAGGAGGATATGACTCTCTAAGATAATGTTTCTCAAACTAGGCTGCAGATCCCTGAAGGATATAATTTTAGGGGTCTATGAGTGCTCTGGGAGAATTTTTAATTTTAATGTTTTTATACCAGAATTTTAAAAAATTGATTAAAAAAAATCTAAAATTAGGAAACCCATTTATAATCCCAGTATTACCATGAAACCCCAAGAGTTCCAATGGTTGTGAATGTAATCACATTGGCACCACACAGGAAGGATCTCTCTGTCTAGGACTTCATACATAAATGATGTGCTTGATGAGTGAAGGCCAAATGAGCATGACATCTCATTCTAAAAGCAAATGTTTCATTGTAGTTCAAATAGAGAAAGACAGCAAGATAACAGAGTTATGAGACACCTCAGAATAGAGGCTATTGCCAAACAAAGCCTGTGTATAGGCAGCCAGCAATAACCATCATTTTACCAAGACTTAACTATGTGCCAAGAACTGCCCTAAGCACTTTATATTGATCATACCAATTAATCTTCTCAGTAACTAGAAAAGGTAGGTACTGTTATCCCTAATTTACAGAAAAAGAATTAAGTCATTTCTTCAAGGACACAGAGTGAGTAAATTCTAAGCTGGGATTTGAACCCAGGTGCTCTTATGTTACACTACTTTCTCATCCTATTTAGGCTGTGAGGTGAGATTCATCAAAACAATTATGCTCTACACTAATATTAACTTGATTTTTTAAATTTGTAGTGTTATTTATAATTAATTTATAAATTTGTTATGGTTTTAGAGTTCTTTTAAAATCTAGGCACCAGGAGTTCAGAACTAGTTTAGTGTTTGAACATATTTAAGTAAGACAATCATAAATAATGTAAGTGAATGCTGGACTTCTTAGAAACTGTTTTACTTTAAGAGGGGTCCATATATCACTCCAGTTTCAAAAACACTGCTCAAAGACCTAGGGTACCCTACATTGCTGTGTCTGGGCTTATATACAAAGTCAGGATTCTGACCCTCCGATGGCTTACCATAACACATCAGATGAAATCCAAGTTCTTGATCCTAATTTACTAAACCCTCCATGATTTGGTGCCTGTCCATTTCTCTGATCCTTTCCCAGAACTCTTCCCACTCCCGTATTTTAGCCATACTGTCCTCCTCCTATCCTTCAAACATGTCAAGCTTGTTCTCACCTAAGGTCTTTTACTGGATATTCATTTTTCTTCAAATCCTCTTTGGTTTGATCTTACATGGTTGCTTCTTGTCACTTAGATTATAGCCCATACTTCAGCAGACAGGACTTTTCTGATTACCCAATTGCAAGAAATCAATCACAGTCTTTCTTATATTCTTTTAATTCTCTACATAGAGTGTACATTATTAGCTAGTATTTTTTGCTTTACTGGATTATTGTCCATCTTGCCCACCAGATTACAAACTGCCTAAGAACAAGGACCTTATCTGTCTGGTTCCTCACGGTATTTCCAATACCTCAATTGATGCCTGTCACTGGAGGTTTTCAATATTCTCAGTATTTGTTGAATGAGCAAATGAGTAGACCTAAATCTACAGAAAGGCTACAAATTTGACTTAGACTCCCAATGATTCCAGGGGAAAAAAAATCAACAAGTCTCTTCCAATCAAGATGCATATACCTAGGGGAGCAAAAGATGTTCTAGAAGTGACCTGATTTCTACAGATGAGAGTATTCTAAAATTAACATGCACTAATCACACTGCCATTCAAAACTACTGTGTTTGGTGCCTACTACACATATTCCAAAGACTATTAGAAGTACTGGTGAATAAAATTATAGAGTGCCTATCCACAAGGAGTTTGCAGCTGGTGCCTAGCAAGCAGTGAAAGGTTACTCGCCCTTCTACAACTGCTACATACACATTGCTTAAATTACCTACTTCATGGGGGAGAAAGTTGGCCTCAAGTATACTACAATCGTTAGCAAATCTGTTTTAGATCTAATTGCTTACCCATTTCTGTACTAAAATTTTCTGTGTCTACATGAAGCTTTATACGACTGCTATTATTTTAATGGGACATTAAGTGTCTAGTTATTAGAGACTTAGCCACACGGGAAGAATTATGTACACATGGGGATTTATGTCAAAACTCTGAAATAAAATTAAAAACATGAAAGGGGAAAAACTGGAATCAATGGTCCTGCAACTCTCTTCTGGTAATTCTGAGGCACTAATCTCACAATAGTAATACATTCCTAGAGTTCCAGTATCAGGGACTCCAGTATACTCAACATAAGAGAATTAAGAGGCAACCTCAAGGAAAATAAGTGAGAGCTAGAAGTCCATGTCACATCGCTTCTCGGCCTTTTGGCTAAGTAAGATCAAGTGTAAAAATCCATGTCACATTTGCATTTTTCTTTAGTTGGCTGGGCTTTGGTGTAAGAGCGGAATGTCTACTTATAAATACTGCACAATAAGTAGCTACTCCTTCCCAATGTGTTTTTATTTCAAAAATAAGCTTTGAATAAAAGCTCTGAAAAAACTGGTGTTTCAAAAACAAGCAATTGTTTCTTTTCTGTGAGAATAAATGATACATAAAAATGAAATCATAAGATGCAATAGGAAACATACCATTCCATAGGCCTGCTGTTGGACCCAGTTGATATAATCATTCCTTATGTCTATCAATTCTTGTACTTCATGTATATAAAATTTATCATACTGTATAATCTGTCCCGATTTCTCATTTACCTACAAAAAAAAAAGTATAATCAACATTAAGTTTAACCAGTACCCAATACAGAGATTAAAAAATGTTTTAAATAGAAAGTCTTGAGATTCCTTAGCTAATTTTCTTTCTATAAAAAAAAAAAATTACTGAGTACCTACTATATGCAAAATGTTAGTTAAGTGCTGTGTGAAACATAAAGATGTCTAAGATGGAATATCTGCATTTAGTACCTCAAAATCTACTAAAAAAAGAAAGATATTTCTGTAACCACCACATAATATGAGATATGTACCATTAAAGTATTTATGGTATATAAAAACTAGAATCTATAAGAACTTCAGCTTAGGGAATAGGAATTAAGTAATAATAATAGCTAATGCTTATTAAGTGTTACTCTGTACTGGCATCTGAATAAAACTAAGAGGTGACATTTGGGTAGGACACAAAAAATGAAGAGAGTACAAATTACCACCCTAGAAATTACTTACTAATTACAAAGGGAAAAACAAATCTTTGCAGTGAAGAGCACTACCTTAACCGAGTGATCAAACCAATCACCACCGATACTGAGACAATAAAATATAACGTTCCTGCTGATATAATGCAAAAGGAAGTACAGGCATCATCTATGAAGCAGAAAAACGTTTAACTTGAATCTAATCAAGCCTCCTGATCTAAATTCCAGTTCATAGGTAGTACAAGGGATAGAAGAACAAATTAAACATCACCATACAGAAACAATAAAATATTCTGATCATAGGACTTTCATAAGAAGACTGGCCAGGAATCTCCAAACAGTTAAGGGAATGGGATAAAAAAGCGGGGGTTGCTGTAAGTTAAAAGAGACATAGAGGTGTTCCGGTGCTGGATATAGCAGAGCTCCTTATGTCAGATTAACCTCCTGACAGTAACAATTATAAACTCTGGACAATATATAAAACCCCAACAATTTGAAAATACTGGAGATCAACCAAAAGTAAGCAGAAACAGGAAAGGACACAATCTTTGAAAGGAGCATGTGTGATAACATTTTTGCCCAAGGGAGTGCTTCCAAATCAGCATCAGGAGTAGGGGGTAAGAGCTCAAGCACAAAGCAGCAGTTTTACCAGACAGAAGAGGCAGATGTCACAAAGTGAGGCAGCAAATGTGGCAGACAATGAGGAATACAAATCCCAGAAAGGAATCCAGAGGGTGAAGCCAAAAAACCAGCATGCAAAGTCCTCCCACATCTTTACCTCTCTTTTTAATGTTTATTTGTTTGTTTGTTCGTTTGAGAGAGAGAGAGCAAGCGAGCAAGTAAGCACCAGCAGGGGGAGGTAGAGGGAGAAAGAGTCTGACTCCACTCCGGGCTTCATTCCAAGACCCCAGGATCATGACTTGAGCCAAAGGCAGCCGCTTAACTGACTGAGCCATCCAGGCGCCCCGCTTTGGCTAACCTCTCAAACCGTGAGTGCACAAGGTGAGACTTGGGGGAAAAAAAACACATCCCAGCAGAAAGCAGCAACTGGGAGGCTACTCTTAGAAGTAGACTTCAAGACAAGCATTTCTAGAGAAAAAAAATGCACATTTGATAAGCATAATGATAAAAGGATTGATTTGTCAAGAAGTCATGTAACATTCCAAATTAACAGTGCTTCAAAATACATGAAGGGAGAATTGACACAATTTGTTGCTAATTTTAACACCCCTCTCTTGATTACTGATAGAAAAAAATAGACGAAACCACCAAGCACCAAAGATCTGAACAATTTCAACCAACTTGAATTCACCATAATAGAATATCCCACCCAATAATTGTACACAGAATGTTCACTAAAATACTAAAATATCATGGACCACAAAACAAGTCTTAATAAATAAATACATTTAAAGGAATCCAAGGTATAATGAAGTATGTTCTCTGACCACAATGGAATTAAACGAAAAGTCAGTAACTAAAAGATATTTGGAAAATCCTAGCACACAGGACTCTAAACTGTTAACACCTCTAAATAACCCAAAATGTCTCTTGAATCCATCAGAGTGCTAAAGCCATAAGATAATCAGGTAGTCTGAAACCCAAGGATTGACAGATAGTTCCAAAGAGAAACAAAATGCTAGAAAAAGGTCACCTGTGGCAAAGCAAGAAGAAGATACCACTTTCAAGCAAGCAGGGAAGAAGAAATTAGTTAACATTCTAAGAAACTGCTTATGGCTGAGTATGGAATAGCCTGACAGTATAAAACCCCTAGGTGCCCCAGACAGTTTGCATGCACTCATAGACTCTTTTCCACACACCTCCAATGGGTAGCCACGAGGATGACTGGAAACAGGGTAAAAGATCATGAGTCTCTCTCAGTGGTGCAAGGAATTGGCTGCCACCATGACAAAAAAAAAAAAAAAAAAAAGGCCTGCTACCCTGCCCAGTCGTAAATCACTGAGGAAGGAAGGTGAAGCAAATTCCATGCCTCATTGTTGGAGGAGGGTTTAAAAAACCCTCACCTCAATAGTCAGAAGGAATGGGGTAAGAACAGTCCCAAGCCTAGAATCTTCTATCAGTAGGACTAGAGGACCTGATAAGGGAGGGATCAGAAACTCTGAGAAAGTCCCACCTTAAGGTCCAAGCATACATAATCACCTAAGACCAATGCTATACAATAACAACAAAGAACATTTCCTGTGTCCACTCCTCTATTAACCTTGAAAGCACTGAGTTAACAAGCAAGACCAGTTCACCACTGAGGAGGGGGCAAGAGTGAGAAGAGAAACCCCTCTATCAAGCAGGCATACAGAGCAGAATACAAACACTGAGAAAAAAACTGACACTTCACCTCTGCCCTACATCTCAGGCAGCATTAGAGGAATCTGAGGCCTCTGGTACAATGAAGATAACTACAGCAAAATAAAAACTCAATCCCAGTTTAACTCCTGACTAGACTGACTTAAGTCCCCACATTAGCCACACAGAAGAGATGTACCCATTTATAGGCTTTAAATCTCTTTACTTCAGCCTTTACTATTTTATGGACAATCAAAAATTATGAGACATATGAAAAAGCAAACAAGAAAAACAAAACAATCAAACAGAAACCACACACAAAAAAGTCTAGAGGCACAGCAATCAACAGAGCCAGACTCAAAGATAATTCAGATGTTGGAGCAAGAAGACAAGAGGCTTTAGGAAAATATTTTGAACTTAATGAAAATAAAAACACAACATATCAAAATTTGTGGGATGCTGGTCAAACAGGGCATAGAAGAAAACAGCATTAAATGATCATGTTAGAAAAAAAAGGTCTAAAACCAATGATCTAAGCCTCTGTTTCAAGGATGTAAAAATGATGATCAAATTAAGGACAAATCAAGTAGAGAAAAGGATATAAAGAACAGAAATTGATGAAAGAGAAAAAAACATGAGAAAAACCAATGAAAGCAAACATGTTTTAATGAAAATATCAATAAATATTGTTGAAAGACTCTGAGAAAGACGGAGAAGACACAAATTACCACTACCAGGAATGAAAAAGGGGGCATCACCATACAGACATACATAAACATCACCACATGGACTTACCAAAACTGACTCAAGAAGAAACAGAAAACATGAATTATACTCTATTTTTAAAATTTAATATGACATTTTAAAATTTCCCAAAAGAAAATTCCAGGTTAAGATAGTTTCACTATCTAACATTTAAGGAAGAAATAATACCAATCTTAAACTCAGAAAAGAGAGAAAGAGGGATTATTTCTTAATTCATTTTATGAAGTTAGAGTAACCTTGATAGTAAAAGTCAATGACAATATGAGAAACAAAAATTATCAGATCAACATCCTTTATGAATATAGACATAAAACTTTCAATAAAATATTAGCAAATTAAGCCCTGTAATATATATATAAAGTATAACATACAATGCCCAACTGGAATCCAAGGAATGCAAGGCTCAAATATCAATGAATTTCACTATGTTTCAGAAAAAAGGCAGGAAAGAAAAAAAAAAGGGCTTGTTCATCTCAACAGATGCACAGAAAAACATCTAACAAAATTCAGCAACTCTTCATAATAAACACTCTAAGCGAAACAGGAATAGAAGGGGACTTCTTCAAACAGATAAAGCCCATCTAAAAAAAAACACATTTTACAGCTACCATCATACTTATTGATAAAATATTGAATGCTTTCTTTCTAAGACTAGGAACTAGGCAAGGATGTCCACTGCAACCATTAATAGTCAACATCGTACTAGAAGTCTTAGTCAATAAGGGAAGAAAATAACATGCTTGTGTACATCAAAAATCCAAATGAATCTGTAAGAGAATTACTGAAACTAATAAATTAATTTACCAAGGTCACAGAGTACAAGGCCAATACACAAAACACAAGTGAATTTCTCCATACTAGCAATAAACAATTGGAAAATAAAAAAAAATTAAATTTCATTTACAATAGCAACAACAAAATATTTAGGAATAATTTTTTTTTTTTAAGATTTTATTTATTTATTTGAGAGAGAGAGAGAGACAGCGAGAGAGGGAACACAAGCAGAGGGAGTGGGAGAGGGAGAAGCAGGCTTCCCGCTGAGCAGGGAGTCTGACGCAGGGCTCGATCCCAGGACTCTGGGATCATGACCTGAGCCAAAGGCAGACGCTTAACGACTGAGCCACCCAGGGACCCCTAGGAATAAATTTATCAAAAGATGTGTAAGACCTCAGAACTGCAAAACATTGCTGACAGAAAACAGAGACCCAAATATATAAAGATACATACTTTGTTCACAAATAGTAAAAGACAGATAAGACTCAATAAATGTAAAAAAAAAAAAAAAGGAAAAGAAATTTGACTGGACTCAAGTTTTTTAAAAAGCAGCAATACAAAAATTTTTTTGGTAAAACAGAAGAAATCTGAATATGCCTGGATAGTCAGGTAGATGATATTACAGAATTACAGTTAATTTCCTTAAGAAAAATAATAGTATTGCTGTTATATAGGAAAATGCCCAAGAAGAAGAATGCTGAGGTGGTATCAGGATTTACTTTCAAACAACAAGAAAGAAGTATATACACACACATATGGAAAAGCAAATGTGACAGCATATTAACAATTACTGAATCTAGAATGGAGGGCATGTACATATCTATTTCATTTGTCTTTCAATGTTTCTTTATATATAAAGATATTCAAAATAAAAATTGAAGACTAAAGTGAATGAAAAGGATTTCAAAAGAAAGTTTGAGGAAGAATGGGCGCCTGGGTGGCTCAGTTGGTTAAGCAACTGCCTTCGGCTCAGGTCATGATCCTGGAGTCCCGGGATCGAGTCCCACATCGGGCTCCCTGCTCAGCTGGGGGTCTGCTTCTCCCTCTGACCCTCTTCCCTTTCATGCTCTCTGTCTCTCATTCTCTCTCTCTCAAATAAATAAATAAAATCTTTAAAAAAAAAAAGAAAGTTTGAGGAAGAAAATTCTAGGCAAATAGCATGAGCTAAAAGAAAAATTTCAGAGGGAAATTAGGTTTTGGAGTCAATAAATTGATAGAACCAGTGATATTTTATTAAAATTTTCTGTTGATGGTGTGAAATGTAGTCAAAAATAAGTACAGAGGCTACTGGTAGGGAAATAAATCAAGATATTAAAGACTCAAGATTTCTAGATAATAAGAAAGAATGCAGAGGCTGTGGTAGCTAACTGATACGAGTCAAAGCCAACTTCAAAATTCAAGCATGAAGAACTGAAAAACAAATGCTGGCAACACAAACAAGGATAAGTCAGGAAAAGATGACAGTTTTGGTAGGAGAGGAGAGCTGGGAAGGATGAGAAATTTGGTATTAAATCATTTTTTATATTAAAATGATGGCAAGAGAAAGGTCTGCCTAAAACACGTAACTGAGAACATTTTCCTTAAAGGAGACAAAGCTGTGGCAGGAGGTGAGACAGAGGTAGAAAGTAAAACAAAAAGGGCCAAATACAGACCACTAAGAAAGATGCCACATTTAGGAGAAGAAAATATGACATCAAAAGAAACAATCTGATCTAACATACAAACTAAATAAAACTAGCTAAATATCCTATAAAATGTAACAAAACTAGTTGTTTATAATTTTAAAAAATAACTAAACCAACTAAGCAGCATTCAAAAAGGAACAAAAGAAATCATTTAGTAGAGGTATAAATCTATGAGACAATGCTTGTGTCCAAACAGGTGCTCTATAACCATGAGATGAATGAATGGACAAATAAAATGAGTAACAGATATATATACATATATATCTATATATATCTATATAGTTCGTGCTTCTAATGACACTTAACATTTTCACTGAAATGCAAATTTTACCTTAAAATCCACCCAGATGTTATGTTCCACAAATATAACAACATTATGGACCACGTACTAAATAGACGTCATGTACATTACCTCATTTAATTTTTAAAATAACCCTATGAAATAGATGCTATTATTATCATATAGATGAATATACTAAGGCTTAGAGTTCAAGAATCTTAACCAAGGTCACATAGCTAAGAGCCAGAAATCTAACACAGGCCTCTGTAATACACATGCATTTTTTCTTAATAAACATGCATTTTTGGGGCACTTAGGTGGCTAAGTCAGTTAAGCGCTGACTCTTGATTTTGGCTCAAGTCATGATCTCAGGGTCGTGAGATGCAGCCTGAGTGGGGCTCCGTGGTTAGTGCAGAGTCTGCTTGAGATTCTCTCCCTTTGCCCCTCCCCATGCACATGCGCATGCTCTCTAATAAATAAAATCTTTAAAAAAAATGCATTCTTAATTCACTATATGACAATTTTATTCAATATATGTTCATATATATATGAATACATATGAATATGACTATTTGCATAAATAAATGTGTGCAACATATATTTAGAATATATATAGAAACATATTTTTTTCTTTCTGTTAATGTTTAAAAGCTGGCTAAGTCAGAAGAGTATGTGACTCTCAATCCTGGGGTCATGAGTCTGAGCCCCACACTGGGTGCAGAGATTACTTAAAAATAAATAAGTAAGCTTTGTTTTATTATTATTTTTAAAAGATTTTATTCATTTGACAAAGGGTGGGAGGAGAGAGCAAGCACAAGCAGGGGGAGCGGCACGCAGAGGGATACATTAGTATTATTGCCTAAAATATACAAAATAAAATCTATTTGTTTGATCGTAACACTTTTATTTCACATTTTCATTACTGTTTAGTGTTCTGGTTTATAAACCTCAGTTCAGAGGTAGTTTATGTTAAGTATATATGTGTGCCTTATCTGGGATCATGACCAGAGCCAAAGGCAGCCAGTTAACCGACTGAGCCACACAGGTACCCCAATAAATAAACGTTAAAGAATTTTTTTAAATAAATAAAACTGTCATCAAGTACAACCAATGCTTGATCCTGTGGTCTACTCTTAAGGGAACAAATAACCCAGTTTAAGAAGCACATGTTAATAATGATGTGTTCATATCCGACTCTTGATTTTGGCTTAGGTCATGATTTCAGGGTCATGGAACCAAGGCCCACACTGGGCTCTACATTCAGTGGGGAGTCTTGCCTGAGATTCTCTCCCTTTCCTTTTCCTTCCCCACTCTCCCCACCACGCGCTAGCATGTGCATGCATACTCTCTCAGATAAATAAATAAATCTTTAAAAAAAAATAATGCTGCTGTCATTTCAAAGTTGATACTTTTAATCCCTCTATTTGGTGACAAAAGCACTCTGAGCTCTTTTTTTCACTGTTTGATTAAACTTATATCTGTGGTCAGGAAACACATTTGGGAGAAACTGACCAGAGTAAAACCACTATTCCTGGCTTTCAAACAAAACAAAGATATTTAATTTATATATGGAGATCAAAACCTTCATCTTAGAGCAGGGGTCAGCAAACTATAGCCTGTGAGCGAAATCCTGCCCACAGACTGTTTTTGTAAATAATTTACTGGAAAGTAGCCATGCCCATCCATCTACATACTGTCTGCAGCAGAGTTGAGAACTTTTTTTTTTTTTTTTTTGAGAGTTGAGTAATTTCAAGAGAAACCATATGGCTTGTAAAGTATAAAATATTACTACCTCGCCCTTTACAGGTAAAATTTGCAGGCCCTTGCCCTAGCATCTTTTGCCAAGCTCTGTCTACTAATAAATAAAACATACACAATAATTACACAAAAAACTCTTTGGCCTTTCCCTCTCTAATATTTATGTTTATAAACATACACACCAACTTTTAATCACATTGGATTCTAAAATTTAGTGGGTCCTGTACGAAATGCTTCACATCTCACTGACCAATATATATTTTTATCTTAAATATTTTAGATTTTAAAAGGTAAACTGTAGTTTCCTTCACCAATAGCAACGAATGTTTGCAGTTTGTATATCCTGCAGATAGATCTGTTTTTGAAAAGAAGTGCTATGTTAGAATAAAAAACAATTCAGAAACCAGTTCTGGTTCAAAAACAGCCAAATATCAAATTTACACTAGGGGGGAAATTATAGCTGATACTTAATTCAGTCACAATGATTTAACAACTGAAGAGAAAATCAGTTAACACTGCTTTTAAAAACAGGGAAATTAAGAGACTGAACAAGAAGACTGATCTAAAAGACCTCATACATATATATATTTACATATAAAATCAACAGTTTTAAAAAATATATATATATAAATACATTTGTATGGTAAATAACATTGACATTATTTTGTCCAGGAAGCCTTCATTTATTCTTCAGAGTATGAGCCCTCTTATATGTTCTCACAGCACCCTTAATTTTCCTTAATCTTGCACTTACCATGCTTTATAACACAAATGCTTATTTATTTGTATGTATATAACTGCTCTACATTTATAATCTCAACAAGGGCAGAAATCACATCTTTTCTTTATCACTGCATCCCTAATGTCTAATACAATGATAAGAACATAGTAGGCACTCAGTAAATATTTGTGAAATGAATAAAAAAGAAATCACAAGTTCAAAACAACCTATACATTAGTATTATTGCCTAAAATATACAAAATAAAATCTATATATGTTTGATCATAACACTTTTATTTCACATTTTCATTACTGTTTAGTATTCTGGTTTATAAACCTCAGTTCAGAGGTAGTATATGTTAAATATATATGTGTGCCTTATCTGGTTTATTTAGGGGTTCTTTACCAAAAAAAATTTTTTTTTGAAAATCACTGATTTAGAAGATTAGCATGATATGTAGCAATTAGGCAAGAGAGACCAAGTCAGTCTTCTCTTTCGGCATCTCAGTATCTCTACAATGTACTGTGTCAAAACTCAAAAACTACTAAATAACTGAACGACTTGCCAATAAACTCATTATCTGGTAATATATCCATTCCTGACAGCAAGTACCAAAGCTATCTTTCTTATAATACCATTTGGAACACTGGGAGTGATTTTTAACTTAAAAGCTTTTGAAAGGACATGACATAAGGGAGGAACCAGTCATCCACATATCCTGAAATGATTAGTAAACACACGGTCCAATTCTCTAGTTCCTAATCCTTGACCAGTAGGTCAAGAAGGCAATCATTGAGGAAACTTCTAATTTTCAACCATGGAGCAGAGAGAAGGAATATATTCACAGTTGTCATACAGAAGGTGTCTTTGAAAATACAAGTTTCTGATAAGCAACTTGGGTTTCACTAAAAATGAAAATGAATCAAATATCCACAAATATCTATTTATGGCAGATTAAGACCAAGGAAAGTTTTCTTCAAAGTAAGGAGTAGGAGAAAGATAAGTGATTGCCCTAAGGACTCCCAGTAAGAGATGCTTCAGACATTAATAACATTATCATTCTGCTTTTGAGTATGTAACAACTTCAAACAACAACCCAGTTTCCTCATAACCCAATAAATCAAATTGAAAGTAGCCGTTTCCCATCCAAATGGTGGTAGTGGTGGTAACAAAATCAGTGCCTTATGAATGTAGAATTACATATATTATATAATTTGAATAATACATTAATCCTGGGAAACTATCAGGGCCAGTATTTTAATCCTTTTTTTATAGATAATTAATTCTCCACTTACATATATGATAAAGAGAAAGACTTGTTCAAAATTACACTGATAGGAAGCAGCAAAAATGGTCTTTTAACAATAAAATGCTATCTGCAATTGTGTAAGTATGAACCTCTAGATCTAGGGGCATAAAATAAAAACAAACCCCTTTCTAAACATGTTCTATTACCATACTCACTAAGAGAAGTACATTAAAAATGGCAGGGACTTTGGAAGTAGATTTGTATTTGTATTTCAACTCTGTTATTTACTGGTTTATGACCTTTGACATTTAGATTAGGGGGCAAGATATAAACTATACAGAGTTTAAGAAGTTAAATGAAGACTGTATGTCAAGTTCTCACATGAATTAATGTACAAGGGAGGTTCTAATCTTGGCCACTGTTAAAATTATTTCCTCTTCCCTTTTAGCCAGCAAGAACATCAGATCCTAGTATCTAGCATGGCTCCATCAAAAAGGTCTCTGGAGACGGAGCCCCATAGGGTTCTATCTCAGTACAAGTTGAGGCTTCTGAGCTAGGCAAAGAGCTTAAGTTACTTGCTCAAGTTCAGTCTTTATGAAAAAAAAGTTCAATTTCCCCTCCTTCTCCCACCTTCCCTTTAACTTGTGGTAAAAGATACAGCTAAGGAAACAATTATTTTTTAAAGGAGTAATAAAGACAAGCAGATAAAGAAGTGAGAGAGTGAATAATTATTTGGCAATAGGGTCCAGCTGACAAAGGATGGTTCACTGAAGTAACAGGAAAACAGAGTCCAGAGGAAAGAAAAAAAATCTAATTAATCTCTTGAATCCTAGACAAAAGGCATACAGAAAAGTAGAGCCTCATCCTATGAAGATAGAGGATCTTAACAGCAGTTTATTGCAGAATCCAATTAACCCTAAAATTCTGCAAGAAAGCCTTGTTTTGGGAAAGGCAAAAGACAGAATGACTTGTTTCCCCATGGAAAGAAATTGCAATCATCTCTTCAATTATAATAAGAGAAATGACTATTTTACTAGGAATCTTGAACATACTCAATACCAAAGAAAAAAGTAAATTCAAGAAGTTTAACTGAGGAAATACCCAGGAACCTCACTAAAAGAGTAAGAAGGATTATCTCTTTTATCCCTTAACATTTACCTTAGTACTAGGCAAGAAGGGTCTGAAAATGCTAAAGAAGCTAAGTAAGGAGAGGAAACTAAAGATTAAAGGTTCGAATGGGTTTTTTAGTGATTCTAGAGATAAGAAACATATGCTTCTCCCTTAGGTCATGTCTCCCAAAATAGCTTCTCAAGAATACCAAATGGCATAACAGAGATATACCTACCAGCTGTCAGGGATGTCTCAAATCCATCTTTAATGAAACAGCTGAGACTCTACTTCTTCATATAACTTTGAACTGCTACAAGTGTAAAGGGTACTATTTCTTACACTGGGAAGAAGGGCAGGAAAGAACAATAGGCAAATTAATGAATTATATATGGTTCCAATTTCAAGTTAGTCGTTTGTTTCACGTGGAATGTTCTCCTTTGATTGAAACCATTAGTACCCAATAACAAAAGAACTTGAGTTTAAATATTCATAATCACAACTAAGATGCAATCTCTCTCATATAATAACCACTTATCAATAACAAAAATCATATTTAAACTAACAAATTATGTTCTTCACAAGGAAATGTAAGAATTCTAATTCATTAGTATGCTATTGTTCTGCCCAACTACAGACAAGTTACCTACAAATGCCTAACAAAGTCAAGTAAGACCAAAACTCCGAAGTATTATTTTTTTAAGAAAAATTTAGATAACTCTGCTAAATATCTGTAATCTATATCTCTTATGCTAACCTAAATCTATAATATTAATGTTAAAATAAATATCATCAACCTGTTAGGCAGCAACAAGGAAAATAAAAGAACTATTGGACATACCCTATGCAATATTTCTAAAACCTTTAATGCAGTATGAAGAAAATTGTTGAAAATTCTTCTTTCAGAAGGGGGAATGCCGATCTTGTAGAGTTTCAAAAGATGTACCACAACTTCCTTAAAAAGTTCTACAATCTTGAGGAATAGTGGAGGTTCAAGTACTGACCACCAGTTTTCTGTTATTAAAGGGTGAACATACAAATAAAATGAATTTTTTTTTTAAATCACAGTTTTCAAAATCATACAAGACTTTTCTTCTAAAAGCAGTAGTCTTAACCCTTTCAAAATCCCAGGAAGATCCATATAACACAATATTTTATGTAACATTTCTAGGGTTTACAGACACCATCCTACTCTCAAGTTAAAGAATGCTGTTCTAAAAGCTCTCAGAAGCAAAAATAAAGAAAGGTCTACTGAATTTATTTCTTGGCTTCCTACATTATATTAAAAACTCACTACTATATCTAACATTAAATCGGTTACTAAAAAGTGCTTTGGGGGTGGGTGAGCTCACCTGGCTAGCTCAACAGGAAGAGCATGTGACTCTTGATCTCAAGGTCAGGAGTTTGAAAACCATGTTGGGTGTACAGATTACTAAAAACAATAAACTTAAAAAAACCACACCACATCTTTTTTTAAAAAAAAGTGCTTTGAAAATTAGAATTTTAATTTTTAAAGATTCTAAAATCCCAATATTTAGGGATCTTTCCAAGTTATATCTTTCAACTTAACATAAAGTTGAAATATTGTGAAGTACCACCTTTAAAATGCAAGGTAATCCTAAAAATTGGATACTGAGAACAATGTAAAGTATTAACATGTCTGTTCTTCCCCACAATCACTATTTGTTTGTAGTTATTAACTACAAATACCATAATCTTATGAAGCAGGCAGAAATACAAAAACTCTGACAACATGGAAGCAATACTCTTGTGAGTCCCTGCTTCACTCTTATTCACTAATTATCTCAGAATTGAGGATTCTACTCTTTGCTTGCTTACTACCCTCTGCTCACTCTCAGCCTAAAACTTTTTGTACTGATTTTATGACTTCTATATATCTTAGCTTCACAAACCTATAAATTCTATCAGGAACCCATTCTGTTGGGTTAAATGTAGCAAACAAACTATAATGGCCAGGAGACAGAGATGAAATCCATACAAATTAAAAAATTAAAGTGAGAAAAGTTTAGGCCAAAAAATTACAGTAGACAGAGACAGAACAATAAAATCAGATTAGTGGTAGAATCTCTTCTACGTGGAGAGAAATAATATCAAACAGGGGAAATTAGCAAGTGACAGATATACAAGGCAAAGAGTTAAGAGAGTTCAAAGAGGATTTAATACCCATGTTTGTTCAGTTTTAATTGTTCCTCCACCTTTACTTCTTTAATAAGCAAGACCAAGGGGATGAGGGAGGGGAATACAGAAAATAGTTGTTATCTTTCCTGATATGGTCTCTGCTGTTGTGTTTGATTAAAATTTTAATATTTAACATGCTTTGCCTCTAACAACCAGCATGACTAGAAAAAAGCAATATAAGAAAAACAGGTTTATTCTTCTGTAAGACACTGTCAAATAAGCAGGGTAGCAAAATTTCAGACAGCAAAAAAAAATTAAAAACTTATTAGCATTTTCATTTAAAGAGAAAAAGTTATGAAAGAAAAAAAGACTAAAATTCTTACCAAGTACTTTCAATGGTGCCTTTTCTAGGTTCACAAGAGCTGTACCAAAGGGAATTGCTATTGTTGTGAAATTGTTGGAATCACTCATCAGGGGGCATTCTGGTAGAGTAAGATAAAACCTCAATGCTTCAACATCAGGTAAGGAGCTAGTCAGTTTAGGAATAAGATTCTTTTCCAAACTAGCTGCCACCTATATTTTGACAAAAAGTAAAACCTACTTTATTTAAAATGAATGTACTTTCCAAAAAGAAGAAGAAAAATCATAAACACAGCAAACATGAAATGGTGAAAAAAATGTATCTTAAAATGAATCAATGAATGTACTTTGAAGCACAGTGAAAATTAATGCCTAAGCACTGCTAAGAGCATTTTAAAAATATTGTGTGTAAGTCTCAATTTAAACTCTCTATAGCTATACCTATATAAACCAACACGGTAATGTTAAGTATTAAAGGTCTACTCAAACATCTGGAGAGATTTACAGATATTTGATAGCTAAACCGTAAATTCTTTAAAATAAAACCTTATTTTAATTCTTATATTAGCTTACATAAAAAATCATAGAAACCACATCACAATGAAACATTTGAAACTATAAAGTTAATTAGGCTATAAATACACAAAATAACATGGAATATAAAGTTCAACAGGCTACATAACACAAATATAAAATACTTTAAGAACAAACCTGCTGAGATATCTGAGGATGATCAGGTTGTATAAGTTTGTGGAATAAAAGCCTAGCAGCATTCATATCAACCCCTGAAAATTTGGTGCCTGTTCTATAGTGATCATCATTGCTATTAAAGAAAAAAACAGAAAAAGAAGAGAGAGAGAAGGAAAATAATAAAGCCTTAAAGTTATTTCACTTATTTAATATATTACTTACTACAATAAATTTTAAAAATTCCGTATACCAAAGAATTACCACTTACCTAACAGCTAGAAAACTTCCATTTAGACAACCAGAGGAAGAAAACGTTCCATCTATTTCACTAAAAAGAAAGTTAAAAATCCCCAAATCACAAAATGAGAAATCTACTGTTCACTTTTTTTAATCAAAATATTTAATATAATATTTAATGCCACAGATCACTCCTCTAACCAATACTCAACCAGTATAAATCAAAATTTTATAAATTACTAAATTACTAAGGATTAAAGTAATACAGCTTACCCTAGACTTTCTCAAATTCATCAGACTAATCCTATGTTCGTCCTTTCTTTTTTTTTTAAAGCCTACAGCACCCGGTATTCCCAGGCGGTCTCCCATCCAAGTACTAACCAGGCCCGACCCTGCTTAGCTTCCGAAATCAAATGAGATCAGGGGCATTCAGGGTGGTATGACTACAGACACAAATCTGATGTTGCTAAAAAAATTTTTTTTTACATAAACATATACATTTAATTTTCTTAACTATACATGATGGTAAATCTAATGTAGGATGTTATTTTTTTTGAAGTCCACTCTTCGGCTTTTAAGAAAAATTTTAATTTGGGAAAACAATCTATCATTAAAAAACAGCTTCTCAGATACAGTCCCTCATCCCCAAAACCAGTGCCACCTGCAGTAACAGAAAACTCTAACTACTAAACAAGTTCATCTATAAGCAAAATATTCAAGAAAGATTTAATACTTAAGTCTTTTAGGGAGTATAAAAGTTAAAAGACAGTGAACACTAGGAAGCTAGAAGTAACATTATTTTAAACCCAATCCTAAAGTGATTGTGTTTAATATTTTAAGTTATCATTTAATATTATGGATATGAAAGAATTACAACATATATAAATTCAAATGAGATCTCTTAAAATATCCATTATTATAGAAATTCTAGACATTTAAACTTATGATTTTTTTTTTTTTTGGTGAGTGATATTAATAAAATATTTATTAAAATAAAAACTTCTAAGTACCAGATAGCACTACCATGGAGGTAAAAGGTTGTGTTTGTGTTGTGTAGGTAAAATGTTTTTCTTACTTGGCTATCTCCACAGGCAACCTTCCAGAGGGGTAGCTCAGCCATTTTTGAATTAGAGCTTCATTCAGAGTCCAGATCTGCTTTGAAGGATCAGGACATCTAAAGTCATCTGGTGGTCCACAGTTCTAAATTTAAAATAAGTAGATTAGCCAGAGAGAAGATATATATGTAACTTATACCAAGACATGTTTCCACTATGTATTTAGGTTTTTTTTAACAGAGTATATCTCTACTAAATACCTGAAACAATACTTATCAACTAGATCAGAAAAATTCTGTAGACTTGGGGGCAAAAAAATTTAAGGCAATTACTTTGTAACATACAAAGAACATTAATATGGGCTTTAAAAATTCTTCAAAGTTATTTGAGCTCAGTAGTTATTTGTATGACTACTATTACCTGGCGATTAGAATAATGTGAAAAGCTTTGATCTCCCCCCGAGAAAATTCTTTTCACACAGAAATATTCTTCAGAATCTGTAATAAAAATAAGATGTAAATAAATTTAAGATTTATATGACATTTTCAGAGCATCAAATATGCTACTGGATTTTCTCTTAATAATCTAACTCAATTAAACCTCCCATTCAGCATTCAATGATATAAAATGACTTGGAATATTTTGATTACTATGGAAATGAGATTGACCAAGTGACACACATTGAATAATTCCATAAGCATAAACAGCACTTGGTAAGTTTGCCAAGTCTTTCTTCTAGCTTACACAAAAAGGTGCTGTTTTCTAGTCTATGTCTTTTTTATCTCAATATATTTTACTTTAAACTGAAGATGATGTAAAAGTGAATGAAGGGTATAAAAGACAGCTCAGAAGAAAATAAAAATTAAGAATATTCATTTTTTTAAAAGAATGATAACAAATGTTAAAACTTCTGGAGTAAAATACTTGATAATGCAAAATTATTTTCATTTAATATAGCTGTACAAAAGTAAGATGACACACACAGCTCTTCACTGGCAACTATTTTATCAATAAAACCCAAATCCACTGCCTGGGTGGCACAGTCAGTTAAGCTCCAACTCTAGGTTTCCGTTCAGGTTGTGATCTCGAGCCCTATGTCAGGCTCTGTGCTCTGCTCTCAGTGGGAGTCTTCTTAAGACTCTCCCTCTGCACCTCCCCCCACCCCTCTCTCTCTCAAAAAAAAGAAACCTTAAAAAAAAAATCCAGTTCAAAAAAATTAATAAGCAAATTTAGTAGCAGTAAAATTAAGACAATAAAGTTCTTTTTCAAAAAGATATTTGATGCCTCTTCCTTTCTTTTTTTTTTTTGCTTCTCAAAATGGAAAGAGTATTATCAAAAGTACTGCGGGGAGCAGGTGAGAGTACTGCTTGGCTAGTACTTAGAGGTATCACATACCAAAATATCAAAGCCCAATATTGTAACCTAAGGCTCATTATTTCCAAATATAATACATTTCTGTCATCCTACTCCTGACCCCCACACCACCCTTTAGTTTACTAGTTCTTTACCTTGTATTATTTGTGACCATGGCTGCTACAGAATTATACATTCTTAAGGAAGGACCACATCTTAATTTCCTTGATTATTCCTTACTACCAAGCACAATGTTTTATTTGCAAAAGAACTCATTAAATATTCGTTAACATCAATATATAATGTGAAGTAATATTTACGTAGCTTAGAACATACTAAGAACCTCAGAATTCAGAACATTAACATGACTAAATTTTTCACAAGTACCAAGAATGCTCTAGATCAAAAATAACTTTTAAGAACAGATTAATGGGTAAATCTAAAACATTAAATAATGATTCCACTTAAAATCTTTTCTCTACATCATTGCCACAAATCTAAATGAAACTGTTCGCTTCCTTAAAAGATTTAGCAGGATGTTATTCATTTATCCCTAAAATGTGATTCTGCTCTCTATAAATAATCAAGAAGGATGAGTACAGCACATGAATAGGTTTCTTGGGAATATGAGGAAGGTACCAAAAATTATTTTTCTTAATTTCCTTTTAATCCTACTCCAAAAAGTTTACATAATCTAGTTATCTGTCTTACACAGCTTCTTGCAGACTGAATTTTGCTAATTGTATCCTTAAGGTTTCTCCTCACATTTTTCTTGGTCTTCTGTACTTCCTGTAAATTGGTAGTTGGATCTAGAAAGGCTTTAATTAAAGACTGATAGTTTCAACAAAACTATTACAAGGTGGTAGTGGGGGCTGTTCTTCTATCAGGAAGCACATAATGTGTGGCTGGGTTCCTTTCTGCAATGTTAGGAACCACTGACGCTCAGTGCTTAGACTATTAATTCACTGTGGGTTGAAAAATGATGATATGCGAACATTACTTCCTCATCTTGCAGCTGGCCCATTAGCTTCCCAAACTACAGAGTTTGTTACCCTGTAATAGGAAAAAATTAACTCTTGATCTTTACCATTTATTTGCTTTTCTCTTGCCTTTTAAACTTGCATTTCTTTGATACTAAAGAGGATAATAATTTTTCTTTCTTTTTTAAAATATTTTATTTATTTATTTGACAGAGAGAGAGAGCACAAGCAGGCAAAGCAGCAGGCAGAGGGAGAGTGGAGAAGCAGGCTCTCCGCTGGGGCTCGATCCCAGAACTCTGGGATCATGACCTGAGCCAAAGGCAGACACTTAACCGACTGAGCCACCCAGGCGCCCCAATAATAATTTTTCTTAAAGATTTATTTATTTATTTTAGAGAAAAAGAGAGTGCATGAGCAGGAGGAGGGGGAGAGAATCTCAGGAGATTCCCCGCCGAGTGTGGGGCCTCACACGGGGCTGATCTCACAACCCCGAGATCATGACCTGAGCCAAAATCAAGACTGACTGAGCCACCCAGGTGCTCCAAGAGGGTAATAATTTTTGCATGAGTTTTAGTAACATGAATTTCCTCTTTGAGCATTTCCATTAATTTCCTTTAACTATTAAGTGTGTTAATGTTTGTCTTATTTATTTATTAGGTGTCTCCCTGTTTTTCTCACCAATATGTATGAGCACTTTGGATATTCAGGCTAATTAATCCTAGGCTGTATTTGCTACAACAATTTTTCTTTTTCTTTTTTTTTTTTTTAAGATTTTATTTATTTGCGAGAGAGACAATGACAGACGGAGAGCATGAGAGGGAGGAGGGTCAGAGGGAGAAGCAGACTCCCTGCTGAGCAGGGAGCCTGATGTGGGACTCGATCCCAGGACTCCAGGATCATAACCTGAGCCGAAGGCAGTCGCTTAACCAACTGAGCCACCCAGGCGCCCTACAACAATTTTTCTTAAATAATTATTTAATTTTGACTCACAGAAGATTTGTTTTTCCATTTAATCAAATGTATTTATCTCTTCCTTTATAAAGACTTTCATTGCCATAATGCTGAGAAAGGCTTTCCCATTTCATGTGTGTGTGTGTGTGTGTGTGTGTGTTTTTAAAGTAATCTCTCCACCCAAGGTGGGGCTCCAACTCACAACCTCAATACCAAGAGTCACATGCTCTTTCGACTGAGGCAGCCAGGAGCCCCAAGGCTTTTCCCATGTTTGAATCAGAGAATTATTTTCTTAAGAACTTTTAAACATTTAATTCTTTAATCCTTTATACCTTAGTGTTATAAACTATTAGGTTATATATATAACTCAGGTTAGGATCTAAACTGACCTTTTCTCCCCAATTTTCACGTGCTGAGTAATCCTCCCTTCTCAGATTAGTGATGCCTTGTTTTAAAGTTATGAAAAGGCACTACCTCTTCCACCTATAACCACAATGCTAAAAAATACTGACACTCTTCTCTACCAAAGTGTTCTCTCAAAGTCCTTGAGAATATATATCTCCAAGAACAATTACCAAGGAACTAGAGTTTGAATTTGAAATAAAATTTATATACAATGTAAGTTATATATACACCTTATAGAATATTATATTCTTATATAAGGTATAACATACCTTATATAGGGTGTGTGTGTATATATACACACACATATATACACACTTATATAGGGTATAATATAATATAAATATTATATACAATACCTACATGGAATTCCCCTTCCTCCGGACTTTCCATTAAATTCTAATGATCTGAATATCTATGTATATACCAATAATCTGATTTGTTATAGTTTTATATAGTACATATTGTCATATCTAGGAGGGCTATTTCACATTCTCCTTGCTCTTTACAAAATACTTTTTACATTGTAAGAAAAAATTGTGAAGACTTTGAAACAGGGCTCCCTGCCGACCAATACTAAGCCCTGATTAAAGCATCCTTCAGGAATTGCTGAAAGGTGTTACTGAGCTACCTACTATTCTGTAAATTGTACTTCTATTTAGGAGCAGTACTGACAGAGATACAACAATGTACGTGTTTTTTTTTTTTTTTTTTAAAGATTTTAGGGACTCCTGGGTGGCTCAGTCAATTAAGCGTCTGCCTTCGTCTCAGGTCATGACCCTGGGGCCCTGGGATCGAGTCCCACATCGGGCTCCTTGCTCGGCAGGGAGTCTGCTTCTCCCTCTGCCTGCCGCTCCCCCTGCTTGCGCTCTCTCTCTCTCTCAATAAATAAATAAAATCTTTTTTTATAAAGATTTTATTTATTTGCCAGAGAGAGAAAGAGCATGCATACAAGCAGGGGGCGTGGCAGAGGGAGAGGCAGGCTCCCCACTGAGCAGGGAGCCCAACGCAGGTTCAATCCCAGGACCCTGGGATCAGGACCTGCGCAGAAAGCAGACGCTTAACCAACTAAGCCACCCAGGTGCCCCCTTTTTTGTTTTTTTTTTAAAGATTTATTTATTTTAGAGAGAGAAGCACGCAGAGCTGGGGGAACAGCAGGGGGACCTTCAAGTAGATTCCCCACTGAGCGTGGAGCCCAATGCAGGGCTCAATTCCAGGACCCTGAGATCATGACTTGAGCCAAAATCAAGAGTTGGATGCTTGACCAACTGAGTCACCCAACACCCCTAAAACTACAAAAATTTTAAAATACTGACTCATTTAAAGATGAGCAATAATGAACGTACTACATGTTAACAAAGATAACATCTTAGTATTAATACGAAAGCCATTTTGATTTCATGGACCTTCTGCGACACACCACCATCCTGAAGCAAGTCTGTTTGCTTTAGAATATGAAAGAAGATAAATGAAGACAATGGAGCAAGTGAATTTTATTTGCCTTGGTTTATATTTGACTCTGAAAAGAAGCTATAAAATGTGTTAACATCTTAGCAAATTTCATTCAATTTTGAAGGGTGTGCTCCTATGGTTTAATGACTAATGCCTTCACCTATGATATAAAATGTTATTCTTTACTTTTTTGTGTAATCTGCTGGACAGCAAAAATTCTGTGTCTTATTAGAATAATCTTCGATACTTTGTTGACTTTATTGTCTTTCATTATTTAAGGGGGAAAAAAAACAAATGTTCCTCAGTTTTGAAAGAGCTAAAAGTTTTTTAATCTCATTACCCTCTACATTTATTTTGAAATCTTTTACTGTCACTTTGATAAAATAGGTAACCAAGTATTGTTTCTAGCATCTAATAGTTGTATCTTAATAAAGAGTTCAAATTTCCTCTATTTCTTTGATTTTTGCCTTCCTTATTATGGATTCAATTGTTTCCCCAAAATTCGTATGTTGAAGTCTTAACCCCAGTAATTCAGAATATAACTGTATTTACAGACAGAGCCTTTAAAGAGGTGATGAAGGTAAAATGAAGCTGTCAGGGTACCTGGTGTCCTTATTATAAAAGGAAAAGACATCAGCGATTCATACACACAGAGAAAAGGCCATGTGAGGACACAGAAAAAGGCAGCCATCGCTAGCCAAGGAGAGAGGCCTCAGAAGAAACCAAACTCCTGACATGACACCTTGATCATGGACTTCTAGCCTCCAGAACTTTGAGGAAATAAATTTCTGTTCTTTAAGCCACCCAGCTTGTGGTATTTTTTATGGCAGCTCTAGCAAACGAACATGATTTGCAAAATCATGTCCTAAACATAGAAAAATAAAACTTCTAAGATACCTTTTACGAAAATATCTTTGAGATTTTCCAGACAGGCCTTGGAGAATTATAAAGGTTGTTCTTTTATTATACAAGAAGAGATGCGAGAAATACAGGTTTGTTTGATGTGTTACTATTTCAAGAGTTGCACTGGGAAGAGTTGTCAAATCAGAAAAGATACTTAATCTTCCCGAAGTTAAATTTATATGGTAAAATGTAATTAATATAAACATTTCAAAAATTGTCTTATGGGAAGTCCCTGGGGATTTGTCAATATCCTTGTTTTCCATATGTTTAAATATGAAGTAAAACACTATTCAAAACTCTTATGAAATTGTTCTTATTTTCCTGTATTTATCAAAGTTCTGGTCCTATTTTCAATTATTATTTAACTGTTATTTTAAACATTTTGTGGTATATTCTTACTGCTTTAATTCACATCTAGTTATCTCCTTGGTTTGCAAATGGGATGTATTTCAGACTTACCCACCAAGTCTTATAAAAAATACTGATGTCTGACTTACTGAATCGCTTCCCTTGATATTCTTAGTGTTATTCCTGGTACATTAGGTCTCAGGATTATCATGTTACATCTCAACATTTTTTCATCTATAAAAAGTTAGAGTCCTCTATATTTATGAATCAGATGTTAAGAGTCACTGTCTTCTTTAAGAACAAGCTTAATCATCTTTAGAAATGTGTTTTGCATGCCACAGACACAACCAAATATCCCTGTCAGCCATATTATTCCTATAATGAACCCTCTTCAGATCTTTCCATTTTACAATTATCAGCAATAGACTAGTCACAGTCATTTTAAGCCTGTCATCTATTGATTTTACTCTAATACTTACCTGAAGTCTCTCCTATAAACTCTGGTACAGGCCAGAGTTTGTGTTTTCAAAAAAGAAGGACATCTCAGAGGCATGCAAAAAGGACTGTACTATGTATATGAAACCATTTATACTTCACAGAATAGACACTTAGGCACAGGCTTCTGAGGAAACACAACTCAGAAAACTTTCAGAACATACCCGTGGATTGCATTAGAATTACTCATAATTTTTTTAAAGTTGCTAAGTAGTTTTATGAAATTTCTCATTAGAACACCTTACACTGGAATGAATGAACTGATGAAGAAAAATTTATTGTGGTTATCTGTTTAGAATAATGTTTAATTTTGTTTTAATGTTCTGTTTTTTGGATATATAAGGGAACTATTTGTCCTTCTTCTAAAGATATCTAATTCACAACAATTTTGTAAATTCTGCTTTGTTAAAAATGAAACATTTAAAAATGGTACTTCCCTCTGCCTCACTTCAGCTTGCCAGTATCTCCCGGAGAGGAGCTTGTACCCTGGTCTGGCATCCCAGTTTTTGTGGCTGCTGCCCAGGAAGCACCTCTAGGTGCTCTGGGGGCCAGTGGGGTTTTATGCTCACAGGTCTCACAGGACTGTAATCAACAGAAAAAGTTCTTAAACAGCTACCACCCCTAGGGTACAGCAAGAGACAACAGATGAAGATGCCCAATCTTTCTGTGAGAGTCCCATTAGCTTATCTCTGTAGCTGTGGCCTGAGAGGCAGGCTTCTAATTAAACACAGGTCTAAGGGCCTACTGTAATCCTCCCTAGAGACCTCAGAAGGAGGGTCTTATCTCTGTGCTCTCCCTCTGCCACACGCCAGAGCACCATTATTTCCCCTCAGGGGAAATGTAGACACATCTGGCCCTGGTTTTTGTGGCTGCCACCTAGTGGATACCCCCTGATTGCCTGGTTCTGGTGGACTGCGGGACTTGCATTCCTGGGACCGGGTTCCCATGGGCTGTAAAAATCAAAGAGAGAGTTCTTGGTTGGCTACCACCCCCCAGTCACAGCACAAACAGCAGACTGAAATACACCCCCAGTCTTTCTGTGAAAAAGGCCTACTTGCATGTCCTGGAGCTTCGACCTTAGGGGCAGGCTTCTGGTTTAGCATACATCTATCGACTTACTAAGGTGATCTCTGGGGACTAAGGCTAGCAGATGCCTTCTTTGCCCTGTCCTCTGCATTACTACAAGTCACTGCTATCTCCTGGAGTGGAGCTTGGACCATTGTCTGGTGTCCTGATTTTCATGGCTGCTGCCCAGGGGACCCCTCTAGGCTCTCTGGTGGCTAGTGGGACTTCCACTTGTGGTCCCACAGGACCGTATATATTTGCATACTTTAAAAGCTGCTGCCTGAGAGTCTGGCTTCCAATCAGCCTGAATCTAGGTGCTGCCTGAGATCCTCCCATTTGGGACACCCACAGGCCTTGGCACACCCTCAATTAGTGGGAGCCACAAAAAATAAAAGACTGCTTGGACAATCACAAAGGTCTGAGAGACAACCAAGAGCTAGGGCAGGGTTGAACTATATTACAAAGCTCTAATAATCAAAACAGTATGGTATTGGCATAAAAACAGACACTTAGATCCATGGAACAGAATAGAGAAGCCAGAAATAAACCCACAAATATATGGTCAATTTATGACAAAGGAGCCAAGAATATACAATGGGAAAAGGACAATCTCTTTAATAGATGGTGTTGGAAAACCTGGACAGCCAATATGCAAAAGAATAAAATTGGACAACTATCTTACCCCATGAACACTAACTCAAAATGGATTAAAGACTTGAACGTTATGACCAGAAATCATAAAACTCCTGGAAGAAAACATAGGCAGTAGTTGACATCAATCTTAGAGATGATTTTTTGGGTTTGACACCAAAAGCAAAGACAAGAAAAACTAAAAAGCTTCTGCACAGCAAAGGAAACCATCAACAAAATGAAAAGGCAACCTGTGGAATGGAAGAAAATATTTGCAAATGATATATTTGATAAGGGATTAATATCCAAAATAAATAAAGAACTCATAAAACTCAAAAAGGCAAATAATCTGATTAAAAATGGACGGAAGATCTGAATAAACATTTCTCCAAGGAAGACATACAGATGACCAACAGGTACATGAAAAGGTGCTCAACATCACTAATCATCAAAGAAAAGCAAATCAAAAACACACTGAGATATCACCTGTAAGACTGGCTACTATAAAAAACACAGGAAATAATAAGTGCTGGTGAAAATGTGGAGTAAAGGGAACCTTTGTGCACTGTTGGTGGGAATATAAATTAGTACAGCCACTATAGAAAATGGTATGAAAATTCCTTAAAAAAATTAAAAATAGAACTACCATGCAATCCAGCAATTCTACTTCTGTGTATTTATCCAAAGAAAATGAAAAAAACAAACTTGAGAATATATATGCACCCCCATGTTCCCTGCAGCATTATTTACAATACCTAAGACATGGAAGCAACCTAAGTGTCCATCGATAGATGAATGGTTAAAGAAAATGTGATACACACACACACAGGAATATTATTTAGTCATAAAAAAGAAGGAAATCTTGCCATTTGTTACAACATGTATGAACCTTGAAGGTATTAGGATAAGTGAAATAAGTCAGAGAAAGGCAAATACTGTATGATCTCACTTACTTCTATGTGGAATCTCAGAAAAAAAAAAAGCTCATAGATATAGGGAACAAATCGGTGATTGCCAGAGGTAAGGCGGGTGGGAGGGTGGACAAGATGGGTGACAGGGGTCAAAAGGTATAAATCTGGACACAGATCCACAGAGAGAGAGAATGCCATGTGAAGATGAAGGCAGTGATCTACTAGCCAGGAAATGCCAAAGATTGCCAGCAAACCACCAGAGGCTAGGAGAGACACATGGAACAGAGGCTCCCTTATAGCCCTCAGAAGAAAGTAATCCTGGGGTGCCTGGGTGGCGCAGTTGGCTGTTTTTGGCTCAGATCATGATCTCACGTTGGACTCTCTGCTTCTCCCTCTCCCTCTGCCCCTCCCCACCCAACTCTGCTTGTGCATGCTCTCTCTCAAATAAGTAAATAAAATCTTAAAAAAAGAAGAAGAAGAAGAAACCCTGCTTTTTCTTGGATTTCTAGCCTCCAGAACTGAGTCAATAAATTTGTGTTGTTCAAGCTACTCAGTTTGTGGTATTTTGTTACAGCAGCCCTAGAACACTAACACAGTTGTCCAAACTTTATACATTCTAAAGAAAGGTCTGCCCTATGCCAAACTCCAAGGGCATAATCCCAAAGTCTGGAGTATCCTGTTAAGAATGTTTTTGTTTACCTGTGACCTTGAGGCCACATCAGATAGTTTATGCTAACAACGTGATTTATGGTGGGGGCCATGGGCTTCACCTCTGAAGGGACTGAGCTAATTAAATTCACATTTAAATGGGGCACCTGGGTGGCTCAGTTGGTTGAATATCTGACTCTCTTGGTTTCGGCTTATGTCATGATCTCATGGGTCATGAGATCAACCCCTGTGTCAGGCTCCGTGCTCAGCAGGGAGTCTGTTTGAAGACTCTTTCCCTCTGCTTCTCCCCATACTCTCTCTCTCTCTGAAATAAATAAAACTTAAAAAAATTTAAATTCACATTTAACTAGTTTTTATCCTACACAGCCTTAATATAGTGCAAAATAATTATCAACCATTATATATATGACACACACATATATATAATTTGTGGTAAAATATACATAAAATTTCCCATTTTACTGCACATCTATAAACAGAAAAAATGACCAATGGAAGGTAGGAACTGTGGAGAGTTGATTCATGGGAGAAAAAGGCCCCTGGCACGGCATAGGGCAGGGAGCCCTAGTGGTGGAGTGGGTAGTGAGAGACAAGGGGAGAGAGAAAGAGTTTGGGGGGGGGAAAGGAGTGAAAACACACAGAGGACTGTACAAGAGAAATGTTCCCCAAAACCACTGACTAGAAATAAGGAGAGGGTTTCAATACTGCCAGTTTTTTATAAACAGCAGAGCGCAGAGTTTGAAGTTTTGGAGGTCAGTGCCATAGCCAGGGTTGCCTGGCAGCGCTCCGGGAGGGAAGCAGCCGGGGCCACGGGAGCAGGCAGAGTAGTCTGAGGATCTCCTGGGTTGCACAGGGAGAAACGGTTCCCCCTGCTGGGAGTGCATTTGGTAGAGGTGATACTGGTTTTTTTTTTTTTTTTTTTAACGATTTTATTTATTTATTCATGAGAGAGAGAGAGGCAGAGGGAGAAGCAGGCTCCCAAGGAGCAGGGAGCCTGATGCGGGACTCGATCCCAGGACCCTGGGATCATGACCTGAGCCGAAGGCAGACGCCCAACCATCTGAGCCACCCAGGCACCCAAGGTGATACTGGTTTTGTTTTTTTGGATACAGAAAGAGCAATTCTTTTATTTTTTAAATTATGTATTTTTTAATTTTTAATTTTCTATCTGTATCAAGCTTCTCTTAACAAGCAGACCAAAACACACCTAGCTTCTTTTATTTTTTTAAATTTAAAATTTTTGTTTTATTTTGCTTTATTTATTTTAATTTATTTTATTTATTCATCCCAAAAGGAAGAACAGGAAGAAATGATGACCAGGGATTTAATCAATACAAATATAAGTAAGATGTCTGAACTAGAATTTAAAACAACAATTATAAGGATATTAGCTGGACTTGAAAAAAGCATAGAAGACACTAGAGAATCCTTTACTGCAGAGATAAAAGAGCTAAAAGCTAGTCAAGCTGAAATTAAAAATGCTATAAATGAGATGCAAACCCAAATGGATGCTGTAACAATGAGGATAGACCAAGCAGAGGAATCAGTGATACTGAAAATAAAATTATGGAAAATAATAAAGCTGAAAAGAAGAGGGAAACAAAGATGATGGATCACAAAGGTAGACTTAGGGAACTCTGTGACTTATAAACGTTAATAACATTCATATCATAGGAGTCCCAGAACGATGAAGAGAGAGAAAAAGAGGCAGAAGGTTTATTTAAGCAAATTATAGCTGAACATTTCCCCTTAAGTAATCTGGGAAGGACACAGACATTAAAATCCAAGAAGCATGGAGAACTCTCATTAAATTCAACAAAAGCCAGCCATCACCAGAGATATCACAGTCAAATTCACAAAATACACAGACAAGGAAAGAATCCTGAAAGCAGCAAGGGAAAAAAAAGTCCTTAACCTACAAGGGAAGACAGATCAGGATCACAGCAGATTTGTCCACAGTAACCTGGCAGGCCAGAAGAGAATGACAGGATATATTTAAAGTGCTGAACGGGAAAAGCATGCAGCCAAGAATGCTTTATTCTGCAAGGCTGTCATTCAGAATAGGAGGAGAGATGAAGAGTTTCCCAGACAAACAAAAACTAAAGGAGTTCATTGACCACTAAACCAGCCTTGCAAGAAATATTAAGGGAGACTCTGGGGAAAAAACCAAAAGCAACAAAAACTAGAAAGGAACGAAGAACATCATCAGAAACACCAACTTTATAGGTAACACAATGGCACTAAATTCGTATCTTTCAATGATGACTCTGAATGTAAATGGACTAAATGCTCTAATCAAAAGACATAGCGTATCAGAATGGATAAAAAACCAAGACCCATCTACGTGCTGCCTATAACAGACTCATTTTAGACCTAAAGATCCAATCAGAAATTCTGTACCCATTATACAACTCCTCTGTTCTCCCCTTCCCCAAGTCCCTGGTAACCACTATTCTTTCTGTCTCTATACATTTGACTGTTCTAGGTACCTCATATAAGAGCAGTCCTATGATATATTGTCCTTTTGTGTCTAGCTCTTTTGACTTAGCATAATATTTGCAAGGTTCATCCATGTTGTACCATGTATCAAAATTTTATTACTTTTTATGGCTAATTTTCAATTACATGCACATACCACATTTTTTTATCCATTCATCTGTTGATGGGACACTCGAGTTGTTCACACCTTTTGGCTGCTGTGAATCGACAAACTTCTGATGAAACTAAATTGTAGCCAAACAACTAATTTTAAAATTCCATCTCCTTTCCCATTTGAAAGCAAATAATCTCAAGGTACAGTTTCAAGGGTAACAAAATGCACCCCTAAGTGACCAAACTTTACAAACAGAAATACATGATTCTTTACAATATTCGTGCTGCTTTAAATTACAAAATCGCTTGGGGCGCCTGGGTGGCTCAGTCGTTAAGCGTCTGCCTTCAGCTCAGGTCATGATCCCGGAATCCTGGGATCGAGCCCCGCATCGGGCTCCCTGCTTGGCAGGAAGCCTGCTTCTCCCTCTTTCACTCCCCTTGCTTGTGTTCCCTCTCTCACTGTGTCTCTCTCTATCAAATAAATAAAATCTAAAAAAATAAATAAATAAATTACAAAATCTCTTTGTTATGTTATTAACAGTGCTCTTCATGGAAGAAACTAATATAATAAAATACCAACATGCCACTAAGTACACAAGAACAGTATTACTAAAATAAATGCATGTTCTAAACCTAAGAGTGACTGGAAGAAAATGAAGGCATATACTAAATACAAAATGAAACAAAAACAAGAAAAAATAGTATCATCTGCTGACCTTTGCTAAATAAAAGCATAACTGAGAATAGCCTTTTTAGTTACCAAAAAAATAAAAAAATCTTCAAGGTCATTCATAAAAAGTTATGGACCTTTTCAAATATCAACCTTCATAGTATGCTCATCACTGAATAAAATCTTGACAGACCCCAGTCCTCACAATTCAAAGAAAAACCCCTAAGGAAATCAGACACAGTAAAATGAAGAAGAAGAAGAAAATTCTGAGGAATAGTTCAGGATGATAAAGGAAATATATTTTTAAAAGCATATTTTATCTTTTTTAAAAAAAGATTTTATTTATTTGAGAGAGAGCGAGAGAACACAAGTGGGGTGGGGGCAGAGAGAGAAGCCCGCTCTCTGCTGAGCAGGGAGCCTGATGCAAGGCTCAGTCGTGGGACTCCAGGATCATGATCTGAGCCGGAAGGCAGACACTTAACTGAATGAGTCACCCAGGCGCCCCAAAAAGTATATTTTAGTTGCAGCATGTTAAAAAAGTAAATGAGAAAACAGCATTCAAATATTTCAAACTCCTTAGTAAATTAATACCAATGAAAAAATAACCAGATCTACTGAAAAAATACTAGAAAATAAAAATAAATCACAGATGTGGCTAAAGCAGTAGGGATGTGAAAGCAAATTTTAAAAATTTAATACTTTAAATAGGTAATATATTCATGATTCGAATTTCAAAAGGAAAGAAATTGTCATATATTTTAAAGTCCTGTATATACCCAAATAAATGAAAGCAGCGTCTTCAAGAGATATCTGTACACCCATGTTTACATGATTCACAACAGTCACAAAAGGTGGAAACAAACCAAGTGTCCACCAACAGGTGAGCAGATAAACAAAATGTATGTATGTACAATAAAATGTTATTCAGCCTTAACAAGGAAGGAAATCCTAACACATGCTACAACATGGATAAACCTTAAGGACATTACGCTAAATTTATGAAGTCAGTCAGTCACAAAAAGACAAATACTATATGATTCCACTTACATGAGTACCCAGAGCCAAGTCAAATACATAGAGAACAAATGTAGAATGGTGTTTGCCAGCCGTGGGAGGAGTGAATGCAGAGTTGCTGTTTAATGAATACAGAGTTCTAGTTTTGTAAGATGAAAAGAGTTCTGGAGACTGGTTGTGCAACAATGTGAATGTACTGAGCACTACTGAATTGTACACCTTAAATGGTTAAGTTCATAAATTTTGTTATGTGTATTTCACACAAAACAAAAATACTCCTGCCCACTGGCATCGAGCCACCACCCAGTTCCCATACGCTCAGCCCTCTGAAACCATTACTACTTTACCATGAGTTTGCTTATGCATAAATAAGGAAGTATAAACAAACTAAGCAAATGTATACACTATTCTGTATCTTGGTATTTTCATTAAACAACTTATTTTGGAATTGTTTCATTTCAAACATAGAAAACTTCATCATTTAAGAGCAACATTTTAACAACTTTAACGTGCATAGCAAAGCTTTAATATAACAAAACTTACCAGTATCTGGTGGACACTGCCCATTATAAGGGAACCAATTTCCTTTCACAGTGAAAGGACTTTTCCTGTTGCTTGTTGAACCAGTTCCTAGCTGCCCATTACCACCAAGTCCAAAAGAATAAATTCGTCCTGATGAAGGAACAAAAGCAGAAGTGTGCTGCCTAGAGTAAAATGATAGAAAATCTCAGACTTTGTTACCTTCCAAATAATTTACATTTAGAAAAGCACACAAATATTAACTGATAATTTCTCTCTTCAAAAATACATTAACAAAACCATTATAGTTCTAAAATGTTCTGTACAAATTAGTTATTAAAAGTCTTACTCTGCACTGAATGAATTCTCTACCCAGAAAATTTCCACAAATGTCCAAATTTAGAAAGGCCCAGATCTACAGTGGAATCCCTTATAAGAGATGATTCAGCACAAGAGGTAGCATCTAACTATACTGTCCAAGTTCTCCCCTTCCCTTCCCTGTAACATTCTAGCCTAAAGGATCTATGATGACCCACCTTTGGACACCAATCAAAAGTTTTACAGTAAGAACTGGGCAAGTAATCCAGTTCCAATCAGAAGATTGAGGGGGGTGTGTGTGTGTGTGTATAATAAAACAATGCATAAATACATAAAATGAAACAATGTTTCCTTTCTTCTAAAGAAACTGATCCTTGTATCTATGCACCCAGACTCCTTTGGAGGTAGCAGAGTGGAAGCAAATCTAAGAAACTGCAGAACTGAAGCTGAAAAAACCCACTAATCAGTGAACCTATGCAACTCCCTCTGATGTTTCACCACTGTATGTTTCGGAACCTTATATGTTTGGGTTAAAGATGATTATCCAGCTCAGGCCTTGTGTTCCTCAATCTCAGGTTTTATGGCTTCAATCAAGTCCGGCAAATTCTTAAGTGTTATTTCTATAAATACTGTCTCTCTCACATTTATTCAATTATTTTCTCCTTGATAGTATTATACAAATGTTGCAACTTCCCAATATATCCTACCTGTCTTTTAATCTCTCTTTTATATCCATGCCCCTTTGTGGGTAATTTCTCTCGATCTGTTTTTCAAATCATACTTTTCTTTTTAGCAGTGTGTCTAACCTGCTGTTTTAATTACCCACTTTATTTTAAATTTCAATGATGAAATTTTTATCCCATTTCTAGAAGTTTTTTTTACCCCAAATCTGCCACCCTGTTTTTCATTTAAAACCCATTATACATTGTGAAATTTAATACATAAACACCAACCCAGGGTGACTTTGACAAGCCCCAAACCTTACAGTAGTCCTGTGGTTACAGATTCTCAGAGGAGATTCAAACCCGAAACTAGACCAAGGACAGAAAAGTCTCCTTATGCTAGCAAGGGAGTATTTCATGGTGAACTCTTTCCATGATGTGGTTTTATTGGGAGGAGATGGTTTCTCAGGCCTCACTAATGCTTCTATCAGTTCTTAGGTCTCATCTCCTCTCCTAAACTCCTTTGCCCTCTATGGTATATTGTTTATCAAAAGAGCCAAAATTATTCCTCTCTCTATACCCATTATGCTTACAATATGACTTCTGCAGCTGTTTCCATCAAGATGGGGAATCTATTGGGGCACCTGGGTGGCTCAGTCAGCTAAGTGTCTGCTTTCGGCTCAGGTCATGATCCCAGGGTCCTGGGATAGAGCCCCCTGAGCGGGACCCTGCTTCTCCCTCTCCCTCTGCCTGCTGCTTCCCACCCCGCCCCTGCCCCGCCCCGCTTATGCTCTGTCAAATAAATAAATAAAATCTTTACAAAAAAAAAAAAAGATGGGGAATCTATTTCTCCATGTCTTAAACCTGGGCTCTAACCTGTGGCTTGCTCTGAATACAGAATGCAGCAGAAATGACAGTGTATCTGATCTGACATTACGCCTTACAAGTGGCTTTGCATTCTTTCCCTCTCTCTCTTTAGAACTCTGTTCTACTATCTTGAGACTAATCCAAAATTAGCGTGTAAAGGATGACATATAACTTGGAGCAGAGACAAGCTGTCCCAGCTATGACCATGCCAAACTACCCAGCCCCTAGCCAGATAATCAGCTGATGAACTGAGTCCAGCTAAGATGAGAACTGCCCAGCTGAGCCTAGCCCAAATTACCGAATCAAAGAACTATCGGCAAAATAAAAAAACTGTTTAAGCCACTAAGTTTTAGCAATATAGGCTAATTAATATATTACCTCCACAGGCAAATTCTTTCAGGGCACCTCCAAAGTCCGTTCAGACAGACACCAATAGCTTTCAGATTTCTTTGTTTTTGCCCTGTGGCATTCCCTTTAGTTTCTGGCAAACTAACCTGATATAAAAAGGTGTTTTGATTCAAAAGTGTTTTCAAGTTATCTAGTCTGCCATATTACTGAAAATCTAAGTAGAATCTAAGAACCATTTTACCTCTGAGCCAAGGGAAATCGGAATTTTTTAACCAAGGAAACTCTTTTAACAAATGAAATGTTAAATGGAATCCTAGCATATAAAACAGAAAAACTGCTATGCCTGAAGAAGGGGTTAACACTGCCCAGTCTGCCTCCTTCAGGAAGCAACCACTGTGATATCTCGAAAGAACATACAGCTTAAAAATTATTGCAATACTAGTTCATTAAACTCCTCCTCAAAATGGTATACCAAAGGAGTGGTTCTTAAACCTTGCTGCATATTGGAATCACCTAGGGGTTAACCTAGGCAATAATATACATTTCTTTTTTTTTTTTTTTAGTATTTTATTTATTTTTTTGACGCAGAAAGACACAGCGAAGAGGGAACACAAGCAGGGGTAGTGGGAGAGGGAGAGAGAGAAGCAGGCTTCCCGCTGAGCAGGGAGCCCGATGCGGGGCTTGATCCCAGGACACTGGGATCATGACCTGAGCGGAAGGCAGACGCTTAACGACTGAACCACCCAGGCGCCCCAATAATATACGTTTCTAAAATCTCTCCAGAAGATAAACAGCATGAAGTCAGAGTTAAGAGCCACTAAACAAACAACCATCCTAAGTCCTAGATTTGATATAATAGCTCAAAAACACTATGATATTATACCACTAGAATTTGAACCTTTTACTTCTGGATCATCTCCTTGATGGATTCACATTTCTGGTTTTCCTCAGCTGCTTCCTTCAGGAGGCTTTTGGCAATTATTCCATAAGGAAGTTAATACATCTTATGTTGACTACCTGGAAGTAAAACTGGTCAAGATACCATGTATCTACCTACATTCCTTATTATACCTACAGATAAATCCTTACATCTTAATCAATATATAACTGAAAATTTTTCCCCAATACAATAGTTGAATAAATTAATTAAATTACTAAAAAGAATTGAGTTCATAAAGCTAAGAATAACTATCCCAATCATTCTACTTGTTAAGGATTACAAAATTAGATAACCTTAAATCATTTGTGATTATTTCACAAGGGACTGATGAAGTATTTCACCTGAAAAAAATTATTTTTAAGTATTGCTTTATAGGGGCGCCTGGTTAACCCAGTCAGTTGAGCATCCAACTCTTGGTTTTGGCTCAGGCCATGATCTCAAGGTTGTGAGACTGAGCCCCGCATTGGGCTACACACTTGGCAAGGAGTCTGCTTGAGATTCTCTCCCTCTGCCCCTCCCCAGCGTGTGCATGCACGAGCTCTCTCTCTCTCAAATAAATAAATCTTTAAAAAGTAAATAAATAAAATATTGCTTTATAGTCTCTTAATGAATTATGCATGAAGTAGATAAACAAGAAAAGATGAACTCTCTAAATTTTGGGAACATATATTCATGTATAATTTTAACAGTATAAACAAAATTTTAATAGAAGCACTCCTGGCTCATACATACGATGAGCTTTCATTTACTTTTTATGATAAATTCTAGTCCATATATGGGAAAAGGAAAGGAAAGCTTTTGTCAAATCACTCCCATAATTTTTCAAATACATGGTCAAGCACACAAAACTGGCATACAAAGAAACAGGGCACCATGAACAAAATTTAGCAGAAAAAAAGAAATAGAAACAGATCCTAAAGATTTCAGATATTGGAATTATCAAACACAAGAATGTAGAACAACTATGTTCAATAGTTTTTTAGTGTCCAAGAAATAAAAGCCAAGCTTGAAAACTGACAGACAATTGGAAACACTAAAGAAAAAAAATGTCAGATTTTAAAAAGAACCAGTAAGAAAGACGAGTACTAAGAAGTCAAAATAACTAAAATCAAGGTCTTGAAGGATAGGTTTAATGAAAAACTGATATAGCATAAGAATATGCTAAAATACAAATCATAAAAACAATCAAGAAAGCAGCAAAGAGGGTCAAAAATGTAGAAAATGAAGAATAAGGCTACAAGGCAGAGGGAGAAGATTCAATACACATCCAGAGTCCCATGAAGAAAGGTGAAGCTATATCTAAAGAGATAATAGCTTAGAATCCCCTATAACTAATCAAAGATATTATTCCACAGATTCAAGAAGCCCATAAGAAAATGAGGAAATCATACTTCGACAAATGAAATCAAAACTGGAGAAAGATTAAAAAGAAACACATTACCTTCAAAGGAGCAACATACTGATTAATAGCTGGCTTCTCCACAACAACCAAAGCCAAAAGACAACAGAATATTATCTTCACAGAACTGTAAGTAATTATACCAAGCTAGAATTCTATAACCACGAATAATATCATTTAAGAATGAAGGTAAAATAAAACATTTTTTAGATACATAAAAGGGTCTGTAGATCTACTCAAAGAAAATTCCAAAGGGTGTTCAGACAAAAGGAATTAGAAAATATGAAGAGTGAAAAAAAAAAGGTAATAAATATACAGGTATTTCTAAATGTACCTTGACTATATGAAGCAATGTTTTTGTGAAGTTTAATACATATAGAGAATGAAAAGATGGGAAAGGTAAACGGAAGTCCTTATATTGCCCAGAAAAAGAGAAGGTATTTATTAATATAAATTAAGGATATATATTATTTCTGTTTATGTTTAATGTAACAACTAAAAAGGAAGGTATAGTTTCCAAACAAGTAAAGGGAATTAAACTAACTTAAAAAATTATCAATCTAAAGAAAAGCAAAACAGAAAAGAAAAAAAATGAAACATTAAAAATAGATGGCAAAACAGTACAAATATTATGCCAGGTTTAAGTGCAAACGTATCAGTAATTATAAAACAAACAGAATGGTCAATTTAAAAAACAAAATTGCTAGAGTGGATTTTTTTTTTAATTCAAGTATAATTAACATACAGTGTTACAGTAGTTTCAGGTATAAAATATAATGATTCAATAATTCTTATTTTTTTAAAGTTTATTTATGTTTTTAAAATTATAATTCCTGTATAGTCAGTGTTATATTAGTTTCACGTGTACAGTATAGTGATTCAACAATTGTACACATTACTCATTGCTTATCATGATAAATGTACTCTTAATCCTCTTTACTTATTTCACCATTCCCCCACCCACCCTCCCTCTGGCAATCACCAGTTTATTATCTATGTTTCAATCTGCTTTTTTGTCTTTTTTTTCCTTTGTTCGTTTGTTTTGTTTCTTAACATATGAGTGAAATCATAAGGTATTTGTCTTTCTCTATTTCACTTAGCATTATACCCTCTAGATCCATCCATGTTGCAAATGGCAAATTTGCCAGACTACATTTTTAAAGATCCAACTTAATACTGTTTACATGATATTCATCTAAAATGTGCAGAAAGACAAAGTAAAAGAATATGTATAAACAAATATGTAAAGAATGAATATAACAGACAAAATAGGAAAAAACATATAAGCAGATATAGCTCTATTAACATCAGATAAAAGAGACTTTAAAAAATCAAAAGTATTGGGGCGCCTGGGTGGCTTAGTCGGTTAAGCATCCAAATCTTGATCTCAGCTCAGGTCTTGATCTCAGGGTCATGAGTTCAAGCCCTGTACTGGGCTCCACACTGGGCATGGAACCGACTTTAAAAAATATATATATATTACTAGAGATTTAGAGGTCGATGATGAAAAGTTCAATTCACCAAGGAGAGATAAAACTGGAATTTTATGCACTTAAGAATCAAGATAGCCTCGGGGCGCCTGGGTGGCTCAGTCGTTAAGCGTCTGCCTTCGGCTCAGGTCATGATCCCAGGGTCCTGGGATCAAGCCCCGCATCAGGCTCCCTGCTCAGCGGGAAGCCTGCTTCTCCCTCTCCGATTCCCCTTGCTTGTGTTCCCTCTCTCGCTATGTCTCTCTCTGTCAAATAAATAAATAAAATCTTTAAAAAAAAAAAAAAAAAAAAAAAAGAATCAAGATAGCCTCAAAATAAAAAATTGTTAGATCTAGAAGAAGAAACTGAAAATAGTCAAACAGTGTAAGACAGTATAATATTTATTGTTAACTGATTAAAAATGATCAAGCAAAACAAACAACAACAACAAAAAAACACCACATAGAAGATCTGAACATTGTTAGAAAAATTTCACATACTGGGCATATACAGATCATTGCATCCCACCACTGAATGAACTAAAGACTGAAAGGTATGAAATGAAAAATATACACAAAATACGGATCATAAAGAACAAAGGTGGATACTTTGAAAAGATTAATAAATTGATAAATTTTCCAGAGGTTTCTCTGGAAAACATAGGTTTTAAAAAAGAGATCAGGAAAGAAAGGATAATTTACCAACTTCAAAAAAGAAAAAAAAGAAGAGATCACTAGAGCCTACAAAAAAAAAAAAAAAAAAAACCTTAAGATCTGTGTATCTGTGGTATACTGAAATAGTAATCCCACTTCTTTACTATCCTGTAGTATTAAATATGCACAGTCTTGTTACAGCCTGATGGGAGATAAGCAGCATGTATTCCCCTACCTTAACCTTAGGTTTGGCCATGTAATTGTAATTTGCTTTGGTCAATAGGATTTTAGTAAATGTGATACAATCAGAAGCTTGAGATGTACGTGTACAGGTGTTACTCCCAAGAGAATAAAACCCAAAGGTAGCCACTGTCCCTCTGGCCTAAAATGAGACAAGTAACAAAGCCACCCCTCTTAGCACACTGAGCAAAGTCTCCCTTAATGGACATGCATCTTGATACAGCTGCAATGTACAGCAAAAATAAGAGCTGCTCCAGCTGACCCATGGCCCAAAGAAGTGTCTCAGAACGATCCACAGAATAAGAGACAAATATTTCTTATTATAGGTCACTGGCATAACTGTTTGCACACAGGAACAGGCCAATACAGACACTGGAAACTTTACATTAATATGTTTAAAATTTAAGCAAAAATGGAAAAATTTAACTTACAAATAACTGGCTCAAGAAAAAATTTAAAAGCTACCTTATGAAGAAACTGAAGAATGTTTTTTAAAATTCCAAAAAATAAAATACCAGGCGCAGATGGCTTTAAATGACAAGGTCTACTAACTTCCAAAGTGGTTCTATTTCAAATAAACAGAAAACAAGGGGACAATCCTCAATATATATTATTAGACTAGCATAACCTTAGTAATAAAATCTGGCTAAAAGAATAAGAACAGAAAATTATAAACCAAGTTCAGCAATAAACATAAAAACAATATTTTAAAAATATTGGCAAACCAAATGCAGCACTATATAAAATGATAACATGATGACTAAATTGGAGTTACTACAGAAAAATAAAGCTGTTTTTAGTTAGTAAAATCCATTTATAGAATTCACCACATTAACAGATTAAAGGGGAAAAATCATAAATTATCTCAATAGACCCAGAAAGACCAACATTAAAAACTTAACATCCATTCATTTAAAAAAAAAAATCCCTCTATACTAGGGGAAAAAAAGAGAAATTCCTTAATCTGATATAGGTATCTACAAAATGTATGGCAAACATGATACTAAATTGTGAAATACTGAAAGTTTTCCCACAGAGAGAATGCAGAACAAGGATGTCTGGATGTCTTGATCTTCAGCACTTTTTTTTTTTTTTTTTTTTGAGAGCAAGAGAGCACAAGGTTGGGGAAGGATCCTAAGCACAGAGCCCGATGCAGGGCTAGATCTCACAACCCTGAGATCATGACCTGAGCTGGAATCAAGAGTCAGATGCCTAACAACTGAGCCACCCAGGCACCCCGAGCTTCAGCACTTCTAGTGAACATTATCCTAGTGTCCCAGCCAGGACATTAGTAATGGCAAGAAATATGTTAAGCATAAGTATTATAAATGAAGACACAAACTAAACTGATTCACAGATAATATGATTGTGTACATAAGTTAGTAAGAGTTTACCAAAGTGGTTGGATTTAAAATTAATATATAAACGTCAACTATTTCTACATGCCAAAGATACCTTTGAAACTAGAACTTATAAAATAATAGTATTATAAAGAAGTATCTAACAATAAAATTACCAAAAGATATACAAGACCTTTATGATGAAAAATCTTAAAACATTTAATTAGAAGACATTAAAGAAGTTTGGAAGTTGATTAGAAAAGCCATAATTATAAAGACAACTTTTCGACAAATTAATCTAGAGATTCAAAACACTACTAATCAAAATCCCCCCAAAATTTTTTTGGAGAACTTCTGACAGGCTGATATTAAAATTTCTATGAAAGTAAAAGGCCAGAAATAGCCCAAGCATTTTTTTTTTTTTAAGATTTTATTTGAGAGAGAAAGCGCACACATGTGCATGTGGAGGGGGGGGAAGGGAGAGGGAGAAGCAGACTCCCCACTGAACAGAGAGCCCACCTCGGGGCTCGATCCCAGGACCCTGAGATCATGACCTGAGCTGAAAATAGATGTTTAACTGACTGAGCTACCCAGGTGCCTCCAACCCAAGCATTCTTGATGGATATGACAAAAAGGACCTGCTTTATTCCAAACAGCAGAATTACAGTGTCATAAAATTTATATAGTGTGAAAGGGGCACAGGGATACAGGTATTGAAGGAGTAAGATGAAGATCACAGAAACAGCTCCATGTATATATGGGCTTACAAAGAAATTGGGATGTGTGGCCTATTTAAAGGAAAACAAAATTAACCAACATGGGTAAACAAAATGATACAGCCACTTTAGAAGGCAGTTTGGTGGTTTCTTACAAAACTAAACATACTATTACAATAAGATCTACAAATCATGCACACTACTATCAGATAAAATAGGTTTTAAATCAAAAAAGGTTACAAGAGACAAAGGACATTATATTTTAACAAAAGGTTCAGTACAGCAAAAAGATAACAACTAAAACATTTACACATCTAATAAAAGACCACCAAAATATATGAAGCAAAAACTGAAAGAATTGAAGGAAGAAATTATTCTACAATAAATGGTTGGAGACTTTAATAACCCTGCTCTCAATAATAAATAGAAAAACCACACAGAAGATAAGTAAGGAAACAGACAACTTGAACAACACAATTAAGTCAACTAGATCTAACAGGACACACACTACCCAACAACAACATACACATTCTTCTCAAACGTACACGGAACACTGTCCACGTTAGATCCTATGTTAGGCCAGAAAGTAAGTCTCAATAGATTTTAAAAGATAGACACCATACAAAGTATCTTCTCCAACCACAACAGGATGATGGTAGAACTCAGTAACATAAGGAAATTAGAAAATTCACAAATCTGTGGAAATTCAATAACATGAATCAGAAATCACAAGAGAAATTAGAAAGACTTAAGAGATAAATGAAAATGAAAACACAACATATCAAAACAAAAGATGCAGGGAAAGCAGTGCTAAGGGGAAAATTTACATTAAAAAACAAGAAAGATCTTGGGGTGCTTGGTGGCTAAGTCAGTTAAGCGTCCAACTCTTGATCTCAGCTTAGGTCTTGATCTCAGGGTTGTGAGTTCAAGCCCTGAACTGGGCTCCATGCTGGCCATGGAGCCTACCTAAAAACAAAAACAAAAAACCAAAACAAAACAAAAAAACAGAAGAGAGATCTCATGTGAACAACCCAACTTGACAACCTAAGGACCTTAAAAAAAAAAAAGCTAAACACAAAACTTGCAGAAAAAAGGAAATAATAAAGATGAGAGCTGAGATAAATGAAATAGAGAATAGAAAAACAGCAAAAGTCAATGGAACTAAAAGTTGGTTTTACAAAGATCAACAGAATTGACAAAACTTTAGCTAACTTGACCAAGAAAAAAGAACTTACTAAAATCAGAATAAAAGTGGGGCTATTACTACTAATGCTGTCAAAATAAAAAGGATCATAAGAGAGTACTATAAACAGTTATTTGCCAACAAATTAGATGATTTAGATGAAATAGACAAAATCCTAGAAATACAAAACCTACTAATACTAAATCACGAAAAAATAGGAAACTAAAACAGATCTATAAGTAGTAAAACAACTGAATCAATAATCAAAAATCTCCCAACAAAGAAAAGCCCTACACCAAATGGCTTCATTAGTGACTTCTACCTAACATTTAAAGAACTAACACCAATCCTATTCACACTTTTCCAAAAAACTTGAAGAGGTGCAACTTTCTAATTCATTCCATGAGGCCAGCATTGTCCTGATATCAAAGTCAGACAAGGACACTACAAGAAAACTACAGACCATTATGCCTTATGGGTACTGATGCAAAAATTCTCAATAGAATATTAGCAAACAGAATTCAGTAGTAATAATGAAAAAACTATACAGCATAGCCAAATGGGATGCAGGGATGGTTCAGTATACACAAATTCATCAGTGTAATTTACAGCATTAAGACAATGAAGAAAAAAACCCACATCATCATCTCAATTGATGCAGGAAAAAAAAAAATCAAAACTCAACACCCTTTTATGATAAAAAAAAAAAACTCAAAAACTAAGAATAGAAGAAAATTATCTCAACATAATAAAAGCCAGATACGAAAAACCCACAACATCATACTCAATGGTAAAGGACTGAAAGCTTTTCCTCTAAGATCAGGAACGAGGCAAGGATGCCTACTTTGAATACTTCTATTAAACATAGTACTGGAAGCTCGAGCAAGAAAAAGAAATAGAAGGCACCTAAATTGAAAAGGAAGAAGTAAAACTATCTGTGTACAAAATCACCAAAGCGCAGAAGGATACAAAATCAACATGCAAAAATGAGTTCCATTTCTATACACTAATAATGAACAATCCAAAAAGAAATTTAAAAGACGATGAAAACTACAGAAAAATTATTGAAACAAATTAAAGACATAAATGAAAAGGTATCTCCTATTCATGGCTTGGAAGACTTAATATTGTTAAGATGTCAATATTTCCCAAAGTGATCTACAGATTCAATTCAATCTGTCTCAAATCATGGAAATGCAAATTCAAATCATGATTAAGTAACACTATATACCCAAGAGATTAGCAAAAATTTCAATCTGATAAATAGGGACAAGGACATAGAGTGTCAGGAATTCTCATGCAATATTAACAAGAATGTAAATTGGTATAATCATTCTGGTAAATAGAGTGACATTAACCTGCAAAATTTCAAGGTAAGTATCCTCTATGACTCAGCAATCCCATTTTAGGTATATACTTAGAAATATGAAGGTTTATGTATATCATATAATAAATGTTCAAAGCAACATTATTTGTAATTGCCAAAAACTGGAAGTACCCAAATACCTGTCAGTAATAGAATGAATAAATAATTATATATGCATATAACTGAATAAAACACAGCAATGAGATCTAATGATGGAGAACCACAGCTTCACACATACAGATAATCAATCATACAAGTAACATGTTAAAAAAGAAAAGTCACCAAAGACTCCCTACAGTGTGATTTCAAGTATTTGAAGTTAAAAGTTGGCAAAACTGAACCATACTGTATATGGATATCTACTACGCAGAAAAAATTAAGCTTAGTCAAACAAAGTACACTTTGTTTTTTGACAGTCTATCTAATTTAATCCACCAAAGGTGAAGCTCAATTTCAAAGTTGTGACTCTTCTATTTACTCCCAAGAACTGGGAACCAGTATTCCAATTCAACTTTTACCAATAACTAATTTTATGTGTTAAATAATTAACTGCTCAATTTCCTCATTCTTTAAATTAAAAAAAAAGGTGGAAAAGAAAAAGAAAAATAAGATGATTTGTACTTTCCCTTCAAGTGTGATGCTATATACAATAAATATATTATGTATTATTAATATCTTGTCCCAGATAAACTTATTTCAAATAGAGAAAAGTAAAATAATCAGTAGAAAAAAATGTTTCTCCTGTTACTATTACTCCTCAGCAGCAAATTAGACATTTAGGGAAGAATGTTTTTATCTTAGATTCCTAAATTGCTAAACAATTTGTTTAAAAAAAAAATCCCTATTTCAGTTAGGAACTGCTATCTTCCAGTAATTTGTAAAATGACCAACACAAAGGGAAAAAGGAGAGACACCCCTGTATGTTCTCCAGGCCTTTTAGAAAACATGGAATTATTCTTTTGGCCACATATATGCAAATCCACAAGAAAGGTTATACTGTAGACATCAAGGGGACGGGCACTATTCAAAAAGCAATGCCCCACCAATGTTACCATGGCAAAATGAAGTCTACAATGTTACCCAGCATGCTGTTGGCACCGTTGTAAATAAACAAGGGCAAGATTCTTTTTGTCTAGAAAATTTTTGTGCATGCTGAAAACATTAAGCACTCTGAGAGCCAAGATAGAGCTTTCTGAAACATGTAAAGGAAAATGATCAGAAAAAAAGGAAGCCGAAGAAAAAAGTACTTGAATTCAACTGAACTGCCAGCCTGCTCCACCCAGAGAAGTACACTTTGTGAGAACCAATGGAAAGAAGCTTCAGCTGCTGGAACCCACTCCCTATAAATTCATGACTGGGTAGGTGTAAAAAAATAAAAGACCTCTGGACTGTTAAAAAAAAAAAAATCCTAAATAATTGTGTTATGGAGACTAAGATTCTCTCTTATATAATAGCTTACCTTCCACAAGCAATCTGAGTGACAATGCTTCCCATAAGTTCAAAAACTTTCCTTGGGTTTATTTCATGACTGGTAGAGTTATGACCCAACTGACCATACCCTCCAGCTCCAAAAGTAAACACTCCACCTTCCTAAAAAAAAAAAAAAAAAAAAAGACAAAACCCTTTATCATTAGAAGGCCTGATAAAAGAAAATAATCTTCAAGAAAACAGGTTAATCTTTAATACATGGAGTCAATTTTTCTCTTCTATTGTCTTCACAATTTAACTTAACAGATAGCTGACTTTTCAAGGTAGAATGACTTAAACCTAAGAGAACTGCAGGCTATTTTCAAATATTTTAAAAGTACTTAATTATGTTCTTATCATTATATTGAGCTGAAGCCATCATTAAAGAGATACTAGTCATTTTTTGCATTGCCTTTCATGATCATTATAATCAGGATCTTGTTGAATCCCAAGTACATACCTATAAAATATTACAAAACCTAAAAATGGTATCATCTTCAGTTTTCAAACTAGTTATGCTTTTATATAAAGCCTCTGCAGAAAGACTGCAATTAAACCAGAGTGCACAAATATAGCTATTTTTCACACAGTTGCTACAATACACAGTTGACCCTCAAACAATTCAGGGGTTGGGGTGTCAATCCCTTGTGCAGTCAAAAATCCATACACAACTTTTGCTTCCCCCAAAAACTTTACTAATAGCCTACTTCTGACTGAAAACCTTACTGATAACATAAACAATACCTAACTTAATCTTAATTTTTTTGGTATTTCTAGGCTACACAGTTTACCTGTGAATTTTTTCAAATTGTTGCAAATCTCCAAAAACTTTACCAATATATTTGTTGAAAAAGATCTGTGCATAAGTGGACCCATTCAGTTCAAACCTGTGTTGTTGAAGGGTCTACTATATATAGTCTTTTAAAAATTTATGGTAAAAACATACAACTGGTTATGTATATAAAAAAGTATGTATGGTTATGTATATAAAAAAGTAATTTGTGATGACAGCTTAACACAACAAGCACAACTGGTTTTTCAACTCAACTGTTTTTCTTCAGAGTTGTAGCTATATATACAATTTTATATTCTGCTTTCATCATTTAATAGTGTAAATATATATATGGCTATGTAAGGAAATTAATTTTTCTTTTTATCATGGAAAATTTCAAACTACATAAAAGTAAAGACATGTATATATAAATATAAATACAAATATACATACACACACATACACACACACACACACCATCAAATAACCATCACTTGGCTTTAACAACCAGCAAAAGTTAAATAACCTTGTTTCATCAATGCCCCTCCCATTTTCCTTTTTCAGGTACTTTAAAGCAAACTGTGGACATCAAATCATTTCACCTATAAATGTGTATGTATCTCTAATGGCATATATCTCTCACATATATAAATATGTAACAGTAATACTATTATCACATTTACTAAATTAATATTAATTTCCTTTTTTGACAGAAATGGCAGAAATAATTTTGACAGAAATTATTTCTTATGGTTTTTGTAACTGGTATCATTTTTTTCCAGTTTTATTTAGGTATGATTGAATTGACAAATAAAACTGTACATATGTGAAGCATACAATGTGATTTCACATACGTATACATTGTGAAATGACTACCACAAAGGAGTTAATTTACACATCCATCATCTCACACTTTTTTTGTATGAATAAGAATGCTTCAGATCTACTCTCCCGGCAAACTTCAGGCATAGAATACAGTATTGTTAACTCAGTCACCACGCTGTACATCTTATAACAGAAAGTTTGTACCCTTGACCAATTTCCCCCCATTTCCCCTACCCCCACCCCAGCCCCTGGCAAACAACATCCTATTCTCCATTTCTACAAATTTGACTTTCTTTTTTTAAGATTCCCCATATAAATGACATGATCTTTCTCTAGCTTATTTCACTTAGAATAATGCCCTTCAGGTTCATCCATATTGTTGCAAATGGAAGTATTTCCCTCTTTTTGTGGCTATTATTCCTGTGTGTGTGTGTGTGTGTGTGTGCACGCACGCAAATATATATGTATGTGTACATCACACATTTTCTTTATCCGTTCATCTGGTAACGGACACTTAGGTTGTTTCTTGTCTATTGTAAAAAATGCTACAATGAACATGGGAGTGCAGTTATCTCTTCAAGAACCTGTTTTTATTTCCTTCAGGTATATACCCAGAAGTGGAATTTGCTGGGTCATATAGTTAGTTCCATTTGTAATTTTTTGAGGAACCTCCATATTGTTTTCTATTTGCACAGTTTACATTCCCACCAGCAGTGGGAACAAGGGTTCCCCCTTTCTTCATATCCTCACCAATACTTGTCCTTTGTTTTTTTGGTAATAGTCATCCTAACAGATGTGGGGTGTTCTCTCACTGTGGTTTTGATTTGCGTTTCCCTGATGATTGTGAGGTTAACACTAAGCATCTTTTCATGCACCTGTTGGCCATTTGTTATATTCTTTGGAAAAGTACCTATTCAAGGTCCTTTGCCCATTTTTAAACTAGATTATTTGGTTCTTTTAGCCACTGAGTTATAGGAGTTCCTTTTATATTTTGGATATTAACTCCTTATCAGATAAATGGTCTGCTAATATTTTCTCATTCCATAGGCTGCCTTTTTATTTCATTGATTGTGTCCTCTGCTGTGCAAAAACTTCTTTCATTTGTAGGTCCACCTATTTATTTTTGCTTTTGTTCCTTGTGCTTTTAGTGTCATACCTAAAAAATGATTACCAAGACCAGTGTCAAAGGGCTTTTCACCCCATGTTTTCTTCTAGGAGTTTTAGTTTCAGGTCTTACATTTATGTCTTTAACCCATTTTGAGTTACATTTTGTTAATGGTAAAAATAAGGGTTCAATTTCTTTCTTTTGCATATAGATACCCGTTTTTCCAACACCATTTATTGAAGAGACCAAATTTTCCCACTGTGTGTTGTTGGTGCCTTGTCACTGATTAGTTAACTGTATATATGTGGGTTTATTTCTGGGCTATCTATTGTTTGATTGGTCTGTGTGTCTGTGTTTATGTCAGTACTATACTGTTTTGATTACTATAGCTTTGTAATATAGTTTGAAATCAGGAGCTTGATGCTCCAGCTTTGCTGTTCTTTCTCAAGATTGCTTTGGCTATTCCTGGTCTTTTGTGGTTCCATATGTATTCCAGGATTGTTCTATTTATGTGAAAAATGCCCGTGGAATTTTGATAGGGGTTATACTGAATCTGTGGATCACGTTCAGTAGTACAGACATTTTAACAAAATTCTTCTAATCCAAGAACATGCACTATCTTTCCATTTATTTGTGTATTTTTCAATTTCTTTCATTGATGTCTTATACAGTTTTCAGTGTACAGGTCTTTCACTCCTTGGTTAAATTTATTCCTCAGTATTTTATTGTTTTCGATGATACTGTAAATGGGACTGCTTTCTTAATTCTCTTTCAGAGTTTGTTCTTAGTGTATAGAGATGCTACTAATTTTTTATGTTGACTTTGTATCCTGAAACTTTACTGGTCATTTATTAGTTCAGAGTTTTGGCAGAGTCTTAAGGGTTTTCTATATATATGTCATCTGCAAAGAGAGACAATTTTAGTTTTTCTTTTCTAATTTGGATGCATTTTTATTTCTTCTTCTCTACTAAAATTGCTCTGGCTAGAACATTCAATACTATCTTGAATAGAGGTGATGAGGGTTGGCATCTTCATCTTACACTTGATCTTAAGGGAAGAACTTTCAGCTTTTCACCACTGAGTATGATGTTAGCTGTGGGCTTGTCACTTATGGCCAATGTTGAGGCATATTCCTCCTATACTTTACTGACAATTTTTTAAAAATATTTTATTTATTTATTTGACACAGAGAGAGACAGCAGGAGAGGGAACACAAGCAGGGGGAGTGGGAGAGGGAGAAGCAGGCTTCCCGCTGAGCAGGGAACCTGACGTGGGGCTCAATCCCAGGACCCTGGGATCATGACCTGAGCTGAAGGCAAACGCTTAATTACTGAGCCACCCAGGCGACCCACTTTACTGAGGATATTTATCATGAAAGGATGTTGAATTTCACCAAATGCTTTTCCTGCATCTATTAGGATGATCATATGACTTTTAACCTTCATTCTATTAATGTGGTGTTGACTGATTTGCAGATGTTGAACCATTCTTACATCCCAGGGATAAATCTCACTTGATCATGGTATGTGATCATTTTAATGTACTGTTAAATTTGGTTTACTAGTTTTTTGTTAAGGGGTTTTGCATCTATGCCCATCAAGGATACTGGCCTGTAATTTTACTTTTTTGTAGTGTCTTTGTGTGAGTTTGGTATAAGCATAATGGTGGCCTCATAAAATGCATATAAAAGTGTTCCCTCCTATTTTTTGAAGAGTTTGAGATGGACTGGCATTAGTGAAGCCATCTGGTCCTGGAGTTTTTCTGTTATTGTTGGGCGATTTTTGATTAGTGATTCAATCTCCTTACTAGTTAAAGCTCTGTTTTAGATTTGCTATTCTTCGTGATTCAGTCTTGGGTGTTTGGATGTTTCTAGGAATTTATCCATTTCATCTATGTTATCTACCCAATTTGTTGGCATATAATTATTCATAGTAGTTTCTTATAATCCTTTTATTTGTGCAGTATCAGTTTTAATGTCTCCTCTTCATTTTTTATTTTAAGTCTTTTTTCTTAGTCTCCCTAAAGATCTGTTGATTTTTTTTTTTTACCTTTTCAGGAAAACAGTTCTTAGTTTTGTTATCTTTTCTAATGTATTGTCTCTACTTTTGCTCTGACCTTTGTAATTTTCTTCCTTGTGCAAACTCTGGGCTTAGTTTGGTTTTCTTTTTCCCTAGTTCCTGGAAGTATAAAGGCTATCTTTTTGAGAACTTTTTCTTTTTTCCTTAATGTAGCTGTTTATTGCTTTATAGGATATGCGGTGGTACAGTTTATCACTATCTACCCTTACAGCTGTTTTTGCTGCATCCTATAAGTTTTAGTATGTTGTGTTTCCATTTCCACTTGTCTCAAGATATTTATTTCTCTTTTACTTATTTTTTGACCCACTGATTATTCACAAGTTCCTATTATTGATTCATATCATTATCACTGGAAAAGATACTTGATATGATTTCAATCTTCTTAAATTTGTCAAGACTTGTTTTATGACCTAACATGTGATCTCTCCTGCAGAAGATTCTGTGGTGTCCTTGAGGAGAATGTGTATGTGCTGCTGTTGGATGGAATGCTCTGTAGATCTTTTAGGTCTATTTGATATATAGTTCAAGTTCTATATTTCCTTATTGACTTTCCAATATGGATGACCTATCTGTTGTTGAAAGTGGGGTACTGGAGGGGCACCTGGATGGCTCAGTTGTTGGGCATCTGCCTTCACCTCAGGTCATGATCCCAGGGTCCTGGGATCAAGCCCCACATCGGGGTTCCTTCTCAGTGGGAGGCCTACTTCTCCCTCTCCCACTCCCCCTGCTTGTGTTCCCTCTCTCGCTGTCTGTCAAATATATAAATAAAGTATTTAAAAAAAAAGAAAGTGGGGTACTGGAGTCCCCTACTATTACTGCTGTCTCTTTCTGTTTCCAGCTCTGTTAATATTTGCTTAATATTATTTAGGTGCTCTTATGTTGGGTGCATACAGAAGTATAGTTGTTATGTCCTCTTCATGAACTGACCCCTTTAATTTTAATTTCTTAATATCTGATACTGAGGCCATGTTTAAATTTTCCTGATTATTTTATTATATCACACCAAAGTATATGTCTGGTTGGTAATGTTACTAAGTGGGTTAACAAGTTTCACAGCCTAATCCATCCACATTAAGCTTAATGTTTCAATCTTTGTCTTGATCCACTATTAGGGAGTAGAGAGATTTTCTAATATTATTTCTTCTAGATTTATTGGTTGGAATTCTTCTACAGAAAACTTAACTCATCAACTATTAAGTTACTCTGAAATACAATCTGCAAATAGGATGCAGGGGAAATGTTTCTTTCTCATTTACTAATTTTTTTAAAAAATGAGTTGTTGTCCTAGCAACTTGCAAAGATAAGCAATGAAGTTTGCTTTGTATTGACTTCAGGAAGAAAAGTATAACGAAATCATGGATTTTTATATATTTGGTATATTTCCATTTATTGCCATTGGTATTTCTTTTTGTGAAAACTCCTGGATGTTGTCCCTCCGACATGACCTTGGTCCTCTTTTTTGTAACACATAATATCCAAGGCTATTCTTAGACTTTTTTTTCCCCCAGATATGAAATCAGACTCTTCTCTAAGAAGCCCTGGTTATTTTTCATATAGAGTCTACAACAATCAAGGGATGCCCATTGCTTTCAGATTGTACATGGCTAGATACTTCTAGGACCATTCAGTGGTCATGGCAAAAAAACCCCACTTTTTTTAGAAGGAAAAGAATAAGAGTGTATAATGATACTCTTTTTTTTTTTTTTTTTTTTTAAAGATTTTATTTATTTGACAGAGACATAGTGAGAGTAGGAACACAAGCAGGGGGAGTGGGAGAGGGAGAAGCAGGCTTCCTGCGGAGCAGGGAGCCCGATGTGGGACTCGATCCCAGGACCCTGGGATCATGACCTGAGCCGAAGGCAGACGCTTAACGACTGAGCCACCCAGGCGCCCAGTGTATAATGATACTCTTAAAAGTGATTAAAAGTAAAGATCGCAGGATTTTAATTTAATTCCTATTGTTTCGTATCTCTTTTAAGCAGAAGGTCATAGTTTCTAACGACAGTAAAGTATTTGCTTTATCCTATCCTGTATGTAATATATTGAGAATAATACTATCAATTTTATTACTAACAAGACTACAGAAGGCAGTTTAAAATTTTTGGATGAATTCAGTTTATCTTTAGGCTATTTCCTACTAGTGATATACAACAAAATATTGTATTTTAAAAGGACTCAATTAAAAGAATTCTTTTGTAGTTGTGCCGCTAGTATTTCTTTATTTTTAATTTTTAAAGAATTGTTTAAAACTTTTTAATTGCTTAAAAACATGTATGTTGTAAACTGTAAAGCAAAGTACATTATACATAGCTATTAAATTTTTAAAAATATAAATACCATGTAACATGTTCATCTTTTACCCCTGCTTATATAAAAGGCAACTATTCTGTACCTTTTTACTTAACAATATATCCTAAAGATATTCCACAGCATAATATAGAGATCTGCTTCATTCTATTTTACAAGTCACATAAACATAACTTGTAAGTACCTGTTTTACAAGTCCTGTGTGGTTACCATAGTTTATTTAACTAGGCTGCTACTGAAGGACATCTGCATTCTTTCATTCTTTTGCTATTAAAATAATGCCGCAATAAATGGCTTTGTGCATATATAATTTCCTATCTTTAGGACAGATTCTTAAAAGTAGGATTGCTAAGTCAAAAGATGTATGTTATGTGATTTGCGTAATGAATTTGTAAATGAACTTGAAAAAATCTGACATCTTTATGATAGTGTTCACACCCATTAACATACATGTCTTTACATTTATTCGGTTTTTTAAAGTCTGTTTTTAAATTGCTAAGGTAGGTTTTGCAAAAGGAAACTGCTTCATAAAGCAATCCTAATTTATTTGCAAAAAGCTCTTCCAGAAAAACAAAAGATATATGGATATGGAACTGTATTCTAACTTAAATCAAGGGAAAATAAAATATTTTCCTGTTGGGATATTTAAAACTATCTGATTTTGTTAAAAATAATACACACCAAAAATTCCAGTGAACAAGTATTACCAGCTACTATCTTGAGAGGAATACAGAATATTAAAATTAAAAAAAAAACAACGGATAGAAATAGCTACTTATCCTGGGAAAATGAGATAAGTGGTTATTTGAAGGGCTGAATTTGATAAGCATAACATTGTGAGTCTTTTTACCACAAAGCTAGTCCTAAGGGATAATATACAAAATATTTTTTAGTATTATTTCAGCATAGCCTTATTTCTTCTAATCCCCCATGACAGAAGAGAATGACTAGATTTATAACTTGCCAACATGAGTTACTAAAACTGTAGTGATTACATTTGTAATTTGAATAATAAAAATCAATAAAATACGGTAAGATTAACAGATAAAACTTCCTTACTAAAAGGCAAATAAGTTTTTAAAAACCAACTTTTATAATTAGTCATATTTTTAAAAGTACTCTGAGTATATTATACTTGATAATGACTAAGAATAATTCTTACCAAAAAAATTCCCAATGTGGGAGTGTGTAGAATTTTGTGTATGTAGAAGTCTGATTAGAAGTCAATTTTTTCTTGCTAATATTATCTATTATTACCATAATGAATGAATGAAGTCTAGTTGTTACTAGACCAGCAGAATGAAGAAAGATAAAGAAGCAAAAACATTAATTTCTAATTCAGCTAATAAAAAAATGTGCCAGTTCCTTTATGTTAACATGACTAAAATAATATTCCTGGTTAAGGTTAGTTTAATGTGTTTATTTTCATTTTACTTCTAATCACTAGAGAACTACAAAGTCCTGATAACGAAATGGCACATATCCAAGAAAGTTACAGGACAGAGTTAAAACCATTAACAAGATTGTGATGAAAGCTCATTATAACTGTTTGCATAATACTTAGCCTATGGTTAATAGACAGATTCATTCTCCTCTATTACTTGTTATACAGTATTTATAAGCCAAGTGGGAGTTAAATTAAAATTAGGCAGTTATGCAATATAAACGGGATTGATACACAGAGGATGGCAAGTCTGACAAACTAAAAAGAAATTTTTTCATTCAAAATATTATTTAAACAGTATTTCACATAAAGCTGAGAAATTCAAAATACATATTATCATATTTAATAGTAGATCATAATTCACATTTCATAACATAAAACAACGTTGAAAATTAAGGTAAATTGTTTTTGAAAAGTAATAATCCAGTTCTTGTCTTCAAGATAAATTACATTTTAGACATCAGTAACACTCGAGTTTTAATGTAAATATCATGAAAACATTCACTAATTATAAATAACTACCATGAGTAAAAATAAAGAAGTTTTATAGGAGTACGATACCTTGGTTAGTGCAGCAGTATGATCTTCTCCACAACAAATATAAACTATTTTCTGAGTTCTTAGTGACTTTAGTAAATTAGGAACATACCTATCTGAAAATTCCAACAAGAGACGTTAACAGTATTTTTTAAGTTAAAACTCTTCTAAAATGTGTTTCCTCTACAGCTTCCCAAGCTCAGCAGACAGTGATAAATAATTTTAACTTGATTCAATGATTTTGTAGCACAAGCCTACTTAATTGGGTTCCCAGGTCTTTCTATTCATGCTGCTGTGATAGAGGGTTTTAAAGAATAATTTAAGTGTTAAACTGCCCTAACACCAATCTGTCCTTAACTAGAAATCAAGGAATTTCAAAGCTATTTGCTTCTAATATCATTCTTTATATTCACATCATGATAATTAAGCTCACAGGATTCTATTTAAGTACTTGAAAATTATACTTTCTGCTATTTTGTAGCAGAAAAGAACTATGTCCTAATCTGACATTTTTCTTATGCAGAACAAAATATTTTAAAATTCTGAGTTTTTGCTTATCATTACCAGTTGTTACTAGAATAACAACTCACTTTTGTCCACTTAAGTCATGACAATTATGTTGAATTTTATGAAATTAGTTTTTGTATTTCAGGTATTGGCATCTGAATTAATGTAGTTACGAAAAATCAGTTCCAAGATCCTGACTTGTTTCAAGTAATTATAAATTTTAAAATTCAAATTATTTTCAAGACTCTAGAATCGATGTTAAAAGTGAAGCTTCAAAATAAAGATTTAATGACTCAGATTATTTTAATATTTCCTTGAAAAACTCAAATAGACTAACACTTCATGTTACTTTCCAGAATAATTTTACAACTTCTTTCCACCAATGGTGGCCAATAATGTGATTACCAATTGAAGTAATGTTTTTCACAACTTTCTTTTAATGAACATATAACAATAAAGATTTTTCCAGATATACTTTCTAGAGTTTATTTTGTGATAAAACTGTATTTTTTGGCATTCCCACCATCCCTTAAAAATATTATCTAATGGAATTTTTAAATAAACCTCTCATCCCCTTCTCCACATCAGGGAAAACTTGGGTACCTTTCTTTCTGACATTAAGAATCACTGATCCATCTCAAAAGATCATTTCTTTTTAAGTACATTTATCTATAAATAATGAGAACCTACCATTTTCATCATTAAGACCTAGTTGACCAAATTTGTTGCGTCCCCATCCAAAAATAGCTCCAGAAAGGGTGAGTACAAAACTATGGGCTCCTCCTGCTGCAACTTGCATGAAAGGGATTCCAAGCAAAGACTTAATCAGCTGTGGTGAAGCTTGCTTTTTACAGTCAATGCCTAAACCCAACTGGCCATATTTATTTTGTCCCCAACAGAAGACTTCACTTGCTGTAAAACAGAAATCACAAAATTAACTATTTTCCTCACACACACAAAAATTTCATCTGAAGATCATCAGTTACTTTGGGACATTCTCCCTCTCATCAAATGGAAATACATACTCTCCTTTATTAAGTTTCTTATATGGAAACATAATACCACCTAGAAGAACATTCTGTATTAGTACACTTTAAGTTTGACCCATTTTACTAATGAATGGGTAAGTCACATAACTGAGGGTAATCTCATTTCCTTATGTTTCTTAAGATAGGACCATTCCTTTTTAATAGTCCTCAAGTCTCACTTTTATTCTGTGATTTATCCCAAGAGGCACTCAACCAGGCTCAAGGCTTCAGTTATTGTATACTGATCACATTCAAAATTTTATCACTAGACCAGACCTCTCTTATGAGTAATATACCCATGTATCTGATTGTTTATCTGACATCTACACTTGGATATTACAAAGGCACCTCCAGCTCAGTGTGTTCCAAACAATTTATGACCCCCACCCTACCTCCCGTATCTGGGCCTATTCTCAGTGTTCTCCATCTCAATAAATGATATTATAACTGATTCAGTAGCACAAGCCATAAACACAGAGAGTCATGCTGAACTCTCCTCTCATCTCTTACCTTATACACAGACTGGTATCAATCTATCATATATCACCACGTAATATACAGTTTTCCTTCTAAAGAAAAATATGGCAAATAGATCCATTCCTCACCATCTCTGCTTGTCACTTTTGCTCCCCCAACTGTCACCCTATTTTGCAATTTTAGACATCTTTTTATTTTATTAAATAAATGGCACTAATAACTGACACACTAATAACTGTTTTTAAAATTCATACTATAAAATAGTATACATTTAAAAGTAAGTTTCCCTCTAAAATTAGACCTTGGGTCCTCTCCCAAGAGACAACCACTCTTACCAATTACTGGTATGTACTTCCAGAAATATTTTATGGACATACTAGCAGACATCTGTATATATACAGAGAGATATTATTAAAATGTAGATCTGATAAATGTGGCTAACTGAAAAAGTTATCAGAGCCTTCCCAATGACACTGGGATAAGCACTTTTAACAAGGCCTGTAATGTTCTATATAATCTACCTATGTTTCCGAGCTCATTTCATACCTGTCTCTTCCCTCACTATACTCTAGTGATACTTGTCTTCCTTTACATTCTCCAATGCCCATTTCTCACACACTTGCAGTTCCCTCTGTGTAGACCTTCCCTTCATCTTTGTCTAGTTCACTTCTACTCTCTCCCAGCAGGAAGCTTTCCCTGGTCACCCAGATTACATTCAGTCCCCCTGTTATATGCTCTAAATATCCTAAACTCTTTTCTTTACAGTGCTTTTTCATAGTATGTAACTATACTGTTATTTGTATATGACTGTAACATAAGGGCTAGCAGCATACTCCTTACCACTATATACTGTACACTCCAATGTGCCTAGTTCATACTGAGGGATCAAAAAAAAAAAAATCATTAAATGAGTAAAATACTGCTAAAGCATGAAGCCAAACCAGGCAAAAGAATCCCTTTAAGTCAAGACAGACAACTACCCTCCTCATCAGTAAAACGTTTGGGTTTAAATTAACCTTGGATCTACCTACCAAAATATCAAAAGAAGAGCTGACAAAGTAACAACAAAGAATACAGGGATGCCAGCTTCCCCACTGCCTACAGAAATTCAAATGCCTTAATAAGGCATTTAAGGCCTTTGTAACATATTACCTCAGCTGAAGGATCAGTATGTCTCCCATGCTCACAATATCCACATAAAACTACATGCTAATATTCAAATACACAAAACACTTTCCTCATTCTATGCCTTTACTAGTACTATCATCTTAGCCAATCCTCAACACTTCCCCTAGCTACTTCTCAACATTTCTCTAATTCTGAATGTATTTTATTCGCCTTTTAAGACTTGCATCAAATACCAATTCCTTCTTTATTGTTAATAATTTTATTGATTTGAACTAATTACACTTTTTTCATTTCCATAGCACTTTACTTTGACCTTGATCAAAACAGTATTTTTCTGTCTCAAACTAGTTATTTGTATTATCTGCCCCCTCCACTAGATGGTACAGTCCCTAAAAATAATTCTATTATCTTACCTGTATTTCCCCACAGCTACACCCTAGTACTGTATTCACAGGTCTGGACATTTAATGAATTAAATAATAATAATAATGAAGCCACTGGAGCTTATTTTTTAAATGGTAAAAACCAACATAGTAACCCATGCTACAATCCTTAGCCGGCAGATGAAGAAGTTAAATGAATAAGTAACAAAAGCAAACAAGCCTAGTAGGATGCTTAGCCTTCACTGTTTTTATTCATAAAAAGTCTGAGATCAAAGGAGACTGGTCAAGTTATAACCTTCCCACCCTCTATGAAGGCATGGCATTTAGCAGACTATAGAACAATTAAGACACAAAAATCAATTCCATGTCTATATACTAGCAATAACAACTTACCACTATATACCAATAATAAAAAATATCATTTGATATCTCGGGGAAAATCTAATAAAAGATGTATAAGACCTATCCACACAAAACATTGAGAAAAATTAAAAGGTTAAAATAGAGGGATATAATATGTTCAAGAATTTAAAGAATCAATATTGTAAAGATTTCCCTAAAATTGATTTATAGAAACAATGTCATCCCAATCAAAATCCCAGTAGTCTATGTCTCTGTGAAGACTGACAAGCTAATTCTAAAATGTATATGGATATGAAAAGGATCAAAAAGAACCAGGACAATCTTGAATTTCAAGAACAATGTTGGAGGACTTTCTGCTCAATTCAAGTATCCAGTAATAAAATTGAAAAGGGGCAAGAAAATAAAAATAATGCTTACCTTTAGAAAGTGCAAGTGAATGATAGTAACCGCAAGCAACCTGTACTATCTGGATATCTGACAAACTTTTAATATTTCTAGAAAATAAAAGAAATCAAAATCAGTTAATTCCATTTAATAAATGGATCCTGAATACTATTTATTAATGCCATTTATTGACTACCTGTTATGTGCAAGTAGTTTCCTACTGACCTAGCAGTTCATGCTATTTTTTATATAAGTCCATTTTACCCAACTATTTATGCTAACATCAGTAAACAAAATCAAATGTGAAAAAAACTAAGGGGTGCAATGAGAAAGCACTTTGAAAAAAGAATTTAAGCAAACTATGCTTACACCTCAAGTATTCCTCACAGTGCTTTTATAATTAAGATATCTTCTTTTATCAACAGAAATCTTTAGCTCGAAGTGTGAAACCTGGCAATATATTTGTAAAACAAATGTACATGATCTAATTTGTCTAAAATTGGTGTTTGGCCTAGTTTAATACATGTTCTCTATCAGGTTCCTTAAGAACCAACAGGGATTCTTATCATGTGGTGCTACCAATTCACAAATTATGAAACCTATTCCTTTTGAGCTATCCTTTTCCTTTACATCTAAATCAGTGATATTAAACTTAATTCTTTATTAGAAAAATTTAATCAATTCATATGTATTATGATCACTGATATATTCAGTCATATTTCTGCCATCTTGCATTTTTTTCCTTATATTTTTATAGTTTCTTCCCCCCCTTTCTGATTTTTCCTTAATTGCAATATAATTCTGAAGGCTAATTTTTAAAACATTACAAAAATCAAGTAACTTTGTGCATCAATCATCCCAGGTGTTTCTTATGTAGTACCCCTTCTCCTGGTCATTCTGTTTTTCCTGAATGAATGTTTTCAAGGTAAAAAGGGGGGAGGAAACATATGTTTCTTATTTCCCTTTACCTGATACTGCCACCTGACCTGATTCTGCCATATGAGAGTCCGGAGCAAGTTCTGACCAGAGTGTCGATACCCATGATTTTCGGGAGGCAGCTTCAGCAAATCAAATTTTGAGTAGGAGAAAGGAGAGTTACTCTAATTCCATATTGTTCTATTAAAAATATTTTTATTTAGTGGATTTATGTTCTTAACTACAAAACCTGAGAGTTGCACTGCTATAATTTAGCAGAATCCAACAAGTTAGCAGGATCCAGTACACCTTCATATTTTCAAATGTAGCAAAATGCCATTTTTTCTGCAATTAGCAAAATCAAACTCTAGCAATGCAAAAACAGAAATAAAAAAATACATGGATATGTATAACTGTGCTGAAGTTACTAAACATTTACCGTTACTGTTTATGCATATTAGGCACATGATACACTGACCAGTGAACTCTATTAACTATTTTTTAACTATATTAACTATTTTTTAAAAAACTTGTTCCAGGTATCAAGTCCAAATAAAACATTTCAAATACTACACTCTCATAGCACTTTATGTTTTTTCCTTCACAGCATTTATCACTATTAATTACTAGTGTACTTACTCATTTAATTATTACTAGTGTACTCTGCTAAACAATAAGCTCTATAGACGCAGAGTACATAGGCTCCCGAGCCCTTACCACAGTGCCTGGCAAAAAATATGTAATGAATACATTGTTTAAGGATGGAGTTTATAAAGTCTTTGAGGCTTTAATATTAAACTATTCATAAAATCTGTCCCTAAAACTTCTAAATTTGCATAGCAATTTATACTCGGGTGACTTCCACATTTCCAAAATTATCATAAGGCTTGGAATATAACATAAATACTCATTTCTTTAGCCATGTTTGCTACAGCGACAAGGAACTATATTCTTCTGTGGCATTACTGTTTAAAAAAAATCTCCCTTCATCTCCATGTAAATTAATATACTGAAGGTTTGGGGAGCTGAGGATATGTTTTTCTTCTTTCCTTTTTTTTTTCTTTTTTAGCTTTCAGGAATAAAAAAAGAAAAATAGTGAATGGTAATAAGTTACCATATTAGTTCCCCATGTTTTCATTTTTCCTAAAGGGATAACAAATTATAAAATTCTTAATGAAACAGAATTTTTTAATTCATCAAAAGTAATTCTCTTTAAAAAAGCTAATGTAGATATTTGTTTTCAATTTTTTAAAATGATTCAAATACATTTAAGAAGTAAAATAAGCCAGAATAAACTTTGTAAATAAAAATACATACTTATACATACACACTACATGAAGATTCCTATTTAATCAGAACTATGAAGAGAAAAAATCAGAATTCAGACATCTAGGGTCAATATTTTCTAACTGCTTATAAATTTGAAATAACTCCCTAAAGCTTAGAGTATGTCAAACATTTTACTTTATTTATTTATTTTTTATTAAAGATTTTATTTATTTGACAGAGACACAGCAAGAGAGGGAACATAAGCAGGGGGAGTGGGAGAAGGAGGAGCAGGCTTCCCGCAGAGCAGGGAACCTGATGCAGGGCTCGATCCCAGGACTCTGGGATTATGACCTGAGCTGAAGGCAGACACTTAACGACTGAGCCACCCAGGCGCCCCATGTCAAACATTTTACACGGCTATGACATCACTAAATGATTCACTGTGAAGAACTGAATCATTTCTGTACTGTATTTTGAAAGATGTCTGAAATTTGTAAGAAAACTCTTAATAAACTTGGAAATAAGATTTGTACTCCCCTCTGTTGGGAAGTCTGCCAAAATATATTAATTACTGGATATGGGTGCTATTGTACTGTTATACTTTACAATTTAATGTACAGGGGCATCAGAGACAGAAACCAGGCACTTCGAGTTGTTTGTGAAGGTAAAATTCCAACACTGTTGACAAAGACTAGTAAAAAGTTTACATTACATAATTAAAAATTTCAGAAAACAAATACTTTGTCAAATTCAAACTCAACAAGGTGTTTACATTATTTTGTATGTCAATTATACCTCAATAAAGTGGTTTTAAAAATATATTTTACCAATAAAACATAATAACAATTTTCTATTTCCCAGTGAAGCCAAAACTTCCTTAGTGAGTTGAGAAGTCTTAGCACCAACTCTTCTTTCACTTTTGAAAAATTTATGCTAACAATCTAGTCTCTACCATTAAGAAATACTTATTCTTTTTAATCTAAAATTGTATTATATGTTCAAAATTGAGGGAGGTCAAGAAAATAAATTTTACTTTTGACCAAGCTGACAAGTCAAACATATTTAATTAGTTTCTATAATCCAGAAATAGTTGTTCTCGCAAGGATCATGTTATACCACCCTTTCATAGTTTTTATTGCATAGGTCCAAGAAACAGAATTTAAAAAAAAAAAAAAAAACCCACAATTTTATTGCCAACAACTGGTTTTCTAAAGTTTGCATGGAAAAGTATGTATTTCCACTTACATCAAACTAAATAAAAGACAGTAAAATTAGGCTTAACTTTTTTATTTTTATAAAGGTGTAACATATATCCTACATAAAAAGAAATAACTAGGCAGAAATGCAGGTCTACAGGCAAACCATAGGAGACTGTTAAATATAGGGAACAAGTTGAGGGTTGGTGGAGGGGAGTTTGGTGGGGGGCTGGGGTAACTGGGTGATGGTGGGCATTAAGGAGGGCACGTGATGTAATGAGCACTGGGTATTATATGCAGCTGATGAATCACTAAATTCTACCCCTGAAACTAATACTACACTATATGTGAACTTGAATTTAAATAAAGTTTTGAAACAAAAAAAAAAAGAAAGAAAGAAAGAAATGCAGGTCTAGAGAGACTAGCGTTAGTACTGAATAATCTTTCCCCAAGGAGTAGTGATTTCAAAACAAAATAAAATTAGAAATAGGAAAAGACTGGGCGCCTGGGTGGCTCAGTCATTAGGTGTCTGCCTTCGGCTCAGGTCATGATCCCAGGGTCCTGGGATCAAGCCCCACATCGGGCTCCCTGCTCGGCGGGAAGCCTGCTTCTCCCTCTCCCACTCCCCCTGCTTGTGTTCCTGCTGTCGCTATCTCTCTGTGAAATAAATAAATAAAATCTTTAAAAAAAAAAAAAAAGAAAGAAATAGGAAAAGATTATCAAAGTAGTAACCGCTTCAACTATCACCTATTATTAATTTTACATTCTTCTTTCATTTTAAAGTGCTGCTTAATTTAAATACTCTTATCTACTGGCATAAAAATGGATTTTGTTTTCAAGAAAGTACAGCCTAAAGTGAATCTTCACTTTTCTGACCCATTCTTACAAAAAAATTATAAACACTAATTTTTTAAAAATCTATTTACATATAGTTGAGCTTCCTCCTGTCTTCTACACGTTTTATTCAAAATGAATGCAAAATTTACAAAGCTGGCTGACATCTCTAAGCATATATAAAAAGTCTTGCATCTAAAAATGGTTTGGTACCACAATTAAAAAAGAAAAAAAATCACTGGCAGTGTTTCATAAAAATATATTTCTTTGTCATATATTGATTTGATATGATTTCAAACATACTTGTTTATGACAAAATGAAACTGTTCTTAAGAGTAAAGCTGTTTGAATATAAAGATGAAGTAAGCTGTGTCAGGATGTCATTAATCTCATCTGTTCTGGATGATTCAGTGGCTCAGCTGCTGTGGGGCTCCACTGGGGGCTTACCAATAAAAACACATGAAGAAAAACTTTAGCTAGAGTACATTTAGACCAAAAATACTGAGAGTTTGTGAGGACTATCCCAGACTCTTAGGTCTTAGCTGATCTAAATAGCTCTCCAAAGACACGGCAATTAGTGCCAGCCACAATAAAGGAGACTTTTTAACCTTCAGTGGTAAAAACCAAGCAGCAGTTGTAGGGAAAAGATCCTCTGGCCCATCAACACTTGCTAGGTGTATCCTTCCTTAGCAACATGCTCTACAACAGGGGACTTTTACTTTTGTGCTGGCAGGAGGAAATCAGCTCTCAGTTGGCTAAGCCATCTCTCCCTAGTATCAAGTCATATAAAGATATACCTCAACTAAATTTGATGTTTATTACTATCATCTCCCCTTGCTTGAAACAATAGTATGATTTATCTATCACCGGTCTGGAGTATGTTATTTATCCCATATGTTACTGGCTTGTGAAATTCCTTTAGTAAACCTGTGTTAAATAGATGGCAGGCAAAGACAAACTCAGTCTCTGAGCATGATTTGCCCCAAACAAAATATACTAAAATACTAAACTGCCCTTTAACACATGAAACTATCAGTAAAAACTATGTATATGTTATAACAAATCAGATCAGTCCATTGAAAACTGAGTAGGTTGAACAGGAGAAATGCCTTAACACAGAGCTTAAAAGTTAATACACATATTTAGCAAATTCAAAAACATACAAGTTTAAACCAAATGACTCAAATAAGATCTCTTTCAGGTCCCCATCCAGGTTCATGAAATAATAAAGTCGCAAATACATAATTTATTATAGGGCACTGTCCAAATAAACTGTCATATAATAAAATTCTCTCATAATTACCTTTCTTTCCATTTACTAAATATCTATGAATTACTGACTGAAATCCCCTATACTAGAAGTGAAGAGCAACAAGAATGTAAGTATGATTTTAAGAAACCAGTGGAGTAAATGTAAAAGAAATTAAAAAGCTTTGACATAAATCATGGTTTTGAGATGGTGATTTAGAAAATCTCACATGTAAGTCCCTTTTCAATCATAAAAACACAAAATTTTAAGAATCTTAAATTAAAAATCCCATTCTCTGACAATTATTTGTGGGAGGAAATAAAAGCAGTAGAAGATATGACAAATGTAAGGTCACTAAGTTTCTATGAATGCTTTGTATTATTATCTAGCCAATAGCTATTTGGTTGCAAATTACCATTTCCTGATATAAATCAAAATTGAAATGACTAAAAAATTCAATTTACTTAGCTTAAGGAAAAAAAGTTTTCTCCCAAGAGCACCATCATTAAGAGATATAAAAAGCATAATGAGAGTTGTGTTTGTTATTTAATTGTTATAACAAAAGAAATTAAGGGGATTTGGGGAGTTCTGTGGAATTTAGTTACAAGATCAATCAAGGAAACATGTGAATATGATGTATCCAAAAGTCTCAACTGACAGTTTTTACTAGAACATATATAAAACGTTAAACTAAAGACCAAAAAAAAAATTTTCATAAATTAAAACAAAGCAAATACTTTTAAGTTCTCAATAAACATACACGAGGAAAGGTCATAGGCTTACTAAAGGAACTAGCTATCTTTCCTAGTTAAATAAAACTCATTTTTAACAATAAGTTTCTGTTCTGAAATATATTATCAGTTCCTGTGTTCCATTTTCTTATCCTAGTAAGTTACATCCTATTTCTTAAACCAAAACAAACATTAATCAATAAGTTAAAAACAAAATATCTAAATGTGTGTAAAAATAATGCTACCTAGATTTATATCTAAAAGTAGTTTAATACCTTTGTTTCTCTGAAGAGTTTTCTTTTGTCCCTATAACTATTACTAGGAAGGAAGAACAAGAGTTTAAGGAAGCAAGAATTTGTGTAATTTTATTTTATTTTTTTTTATTTTTTATTTTTTTTAAAGATTTTATTTATTTATTTGACAGAGACACAGCGAGAGAGGGAACACAATCAGGGGGAGTAGGAGCAAGAGAAGCAGGCTTCCCGCTGAGCAGGGAGCCCAATGTGGGGCTCGATCCCAGGACCCCGGGACCATGACCTGAGCCAAAGGCAAAAGACGTTTAACGACTGAGCCACCCAGGCGCCCCGGGAATTTGTGTAATTTTAAAAAAAAGTGTGAGTTACTGTATTATTTATGTATTTAAAACAAATTGGATACTTTTCTTTAAATCTGTAATTTTTACCTAAATATGTTCATACTCTTAAAATTTTTAATATTAAAACAATGGCTATGCCCTATGTAAATCTCTAAGACTACACAACATTAACAAGGCATTTATTTTTTAATTTTGAAATAATTCTATGATGAATTAGTAACATAAATTAAGTCGTGGCCACAGCTTTGTAAAAAAGTGGAAAGTGACTGAATTCTTTTTACACTAAGCATGAGGGACTTCTATATTCAATAAAAACAATAAAACACAAGATAGAGAAACATGCAACCAACCAATGTTTAATAAATATTTCAATAGCTGGGGTACTCAAGATAGAACTAGTAATTTAAATTAGCCTAAACCACTTAAAATTTTTAGTAAGAAAATAGTTATAGTAAAGTACATATTCCCCATCCCTTTTCTTTACAAACATAAATAATTTAGGGGAAAATATGTAGTACATAAAAAATAGCACTCAGCCCAAATTAAAGACAAGAACCTACGTAGTAAATGTCCTTAAGAACTTAAAAGGGAGAAATAATTAGATGTCAACTCTTACTTGCCCACAGTAAGCAGAATAATTTAGAAAACAAATTTATTATAAAAAATTGTTAAAGACCTCTTTTTGGTCACCTTTGTTACCTGGGTACTCTGATACATTCCTCTGATCCTAGCAGGCCAAGCTGTCCATCAGAATCGAGACCCCACGCATACACCTGGCCTTTGTCATTTAGTGCTAATGTATGAGCTTCTCCACATGAAACAGCTACGATATTTTGGGCATCCAGGGCAACAACCTGCTCTACAGAAACCAAGAAGAGAGACATTACATTCTAGTTTTGAACTACCAATGAGAATAAAACAGTCTTCATCTTGTACAAAAAAAAAAGCTTAAGAAAATGATAAAATACAGACTAAGTAAAACACCAGTTACTCTGAAAAATTTAACAAGTATGTGCCATATAAAATTCTCATTGTGGTAAATACAGATATACATCCTAGGGCATAAGCGACTCAAAATATTAAGTGACTTGAACATTTTGGGGAAGAAGTTAAAGGTTTATAAAGTTTCTCTCAGAAAGTGCTCTTCATTCAAAGCCATTACCAGTAACAGAAGAGTCCAGCTGAAAAGGGAATAATTTAAATATCCTGGGCCAAATTATTTAATAATGAAATCATAATTGACATATACTACCATGGAGTGATTCTGAAATTAATGAAATAATCTGAATTGGCAATTTCTGATAGAAAAGCAAATTCTTTACAGATCTCATAAATAAAGCATCTACTAGATATGCTGAGGAGGGAACTGAAAGGCAATGTAACCATAACGAACAGGTTTTAGTTTATGGACTGCCATTTTAACATCAAAGATATAAAAACCCCATATGTGGTTAAAATATATTCAAGTTTTAAACCAGAAAATAATTTAAAATACTGGTCCTATTTAGCCACTGACAAACCAGCAAAGAAAGTGAAATTGTTTCCTTAGTCTCCTTAAGATGTGTAATGTCTATCAGTTTACTACTCTACTACTACATGTTTTTAAGATGTCATTTGAAATGAACCTTTTTTTAGCTTACTAATAAAACTATAATTTCTGTCTTCAATAAACTGAAAGCCTGTTGAAGAGCTGTTAAACTGAATCAATCAGGGTTTCTTCTGAAGCACACTTTAGCTCAATGTAGAAATGCAGCTGTTAGTAAAGAAACCAACCGCATCAAAAAAGTTTAAATCCCTATGGTTAGAGAAATTCACATTCTATCTGGATTACTAGCCTGCATTTTGGGGTGGGAGGTTAGCCCTAGATAGCCTCTAAGAATCTATACAACTTTAATGATATTATTTAAAGTACTTACCTTAAAGTACTATGAGTTAGTAACTCGTGAAGCTGGTGAACAGTATGTGGAAGTTCATTATACTAATCTTTTGTTATCTGTATATATTTTGTGTATATGTTTTTAATGAAATTATATTGTAGGAATATACAAAACAAGCAAAGAGAACAAGATATAACACATTGTCCTCCCCAAAAAAATCAAGAAAAAGGACTTACAAGTATGACATCATTTATTTACATCAAAACATTACCATAAATCTTAATTATGAATAAAGAAGTAAAACACTCAAAAGATCTGTTCTCTTTCACACAGGCCCCAGAAATAAGTCAATGTATCTCCAAGACTATCCTCAAAGGAAATATAGAAAAGAGCAGAAAATGACAAGATGACAAGACGGATCAGTTCAACAGCTAATGAAGAGTACTTAAATTAGATAGCAATGGCTATAAAATCAAAGGCACCAAAATCCAAGAAACAAAGAAACAATAATCATTCATACCAAACACTAGTATTTACTGTATACCCTTCTGCTCCAAAGACTGGAGACACAATGAGAATAAAACATTTCTAGCCCTCAAAGGGTTTACAGTCTGCAGAAAAACAGGTGAGATAAGGACTGTGATTAAATGCTAAGATAAAGATAACAAAAGGCACCATGGGAACATGAGATACTTTTAAAACCTTCAAAGAGGGGCGCCTGGGTGGCTCAGTTGGTTAAGCGACTGCCTTCGGCTCAGGTCATGATCCTGGAGTCCCGGGATCGAGTCCCACATCGGGCTCCCTGCTCGGCAGGGAGTCTACTTCTCCCTCTGACCCTCCTCCCTCTCATGCTCTCTGTCTCTCATTCTCTCTCTCTCAAATAAATAAATAAAATCTTTAAAAAAAAAAATAAAAATAAATAAATAAATAAATAAATAAATAAATAAAACCTTCAAAGATATTAGGAAGAATTCTGGAAGACAGTAACACTTAAACACTAAATCCTCAGCTGAGGAAAGAGGAAGAGATTCCATGTAGCCATTTGAGAAAATTCTTATACCAAAACAAACTAAAAACAAAGTGAAAAGACTAATAGGAAAAACAGGGGAAAAAGTGTTATTCATACCTCAAAGAAATAATCTCCCCAATTTTTAAAGATGTAGTTGGGAAAAAAAAAAAAAAAGACCAGTAATTCAATGAAAAATGGACAAAAGATGTCAACTGATAATTCACAGAAAAAGAAACAGAAATGGCCCTTTATCATAATGAAAAGACGCTCAACCTCATTGATGAGAGAACTGCAAATCCAAACTACATTTGGAAGCCAATAATATGCTCACTTAGAAAATTTATAAAACCACTTATAATTTTATACTTTTCCATATGGGTTAACCTTTAAGCATCAAGGTTTACATTTATCAAGAGAATGAGAAGAAAAGCCACAGAATGGGAGAAAATATTTGCAAAAGATAGCTCTAATAAAGGACTATTATCCAAAATATACAAAAACTCTTAAAACTCAACAATAAGAAAATAAACAGCCCAATTAAAAAATAGGCAAAAGAACTGAACAGACACCTCACCAAGGAAGATACACAGATGGCAAGTAAGCCTATGAAAGGATGTTCTACTTTATATGTCATCAGGGAACTTCCTATTAAAATGAGATACCACTATACACCTTATTAAAATGGCCCAAATTGCTGGAAAGGATAGAGAGCAACAGAAACTCTCATTCACTGTTGGTGGGCATGTAAAAGGATAGAGCCACTTTTGAAGACAGTTTGGTAGTTTCTTACAAAACTAAACATACTCTTATTGTATGATCAAGTAATCACACTCCTTGATATTCACCCAAAGGAGCTGAAAACTTATGTCAACACAAAAATCTACATAAAGATGTTTACAGCAACTTTATTCACAATTGCTAAAACTTGGAAGCAACCAAGATGTCCTTTAATAGTGAATAAACCGTGGTACATCCAGATGATAGACTATTATTCAGCAATAAAAAGGAATAAGCTATCAAGCCATGAAAAGACATGGAGGACACTTAAATGCATATTACTAAGTAAAAGAAGCCAATCTGAAAAGGTTACACTCTGTATGATTCCAAATACATGACATTCTGGAAAAGGCAAAACTTTGGAGACAGTAAAAAGTTTAGTGGTTGCTGGAGGTTAGGGGGAAGAGAGGAATGATTAGACAAAGCACAGAGTATTTTAGGGTAGTAAATAAAACTATTCTGTATGATATCATTACCATTCTGTGCAATACTACATGTCATTAGGCATTTGTCAAAACCCATAGATTGTACAACACAAAGAGTGAACCCTAATGAAACCATGGACTTCGGATGATGTCAATGTAGGTTCGTTAATGGTGGTAAATGTACCACTGTGGATAGTGGGGGAGATTGTGCATGTGTGGGGATGAGATATATGGGAACTCTGTACTCTGCTAAATTTTGCTGTGAACCTAAAACCACTCTAAAAAATAGTTTATTAATTTAAAAAGTTTATGATTATAATAAAACTCACACACCAAGATACTATTTTCATAAAAATCCCAAAGTTTGGTAATAATCTGTTGGAGAAAAAAGCACTCTTATATACTGATAATAGAACTGTGACACAGAACACTCTCTATGGAGAGGAATGTGGCAATACCGAACAAAACATATGCATTTACCTTCTGGAATTCCATTTCCACGAAAATATCCTACAGATACACCTAAGTACTTCAGCATAGGATTGTTTTGAGCTCAAAGACATTAAGTAGAAATAGATACAAGAAAAGCTCATCTGCCCTCTCCCTATTTGCCTAAAAGCAGGACATAAGTATGTAAAGGTGTCCACCCCTTCCCTCTCTACCAGGAAGAACAGAAGTTAATCACCAGAGACAACTCTAAACCCTTATCAGCTCAGAGATGGCACCAGGAAAACCTACATAACAAACTTCCCTAACTAGCCCTTATCTTCGGTTAGTTTCCCCACCTATTTACCTTCCCACAATTTGCCACCCCAAAACTCAATCCTTTTTGCTGTTACTTCTCTAAAAATTTACTGTTCTTGGGTGCCTGGGTGGCTCAGACAGTTAAGCGTCTGCCTTTGGCTCAGGTCATGATCCCAGGGTCCTGGGATTGAGTCCCACATCGGGCTGCCTGCTCAGCAGGGAGCCTGCTTCTCCCTCTGCCTCTCTCTCTTTCTCTATCTTTTATGAATAAATAAAAAATCTTTAAAAAAAAATTTACTGTTCTTTTGTTCTCTGTAAGCCCATGTTCTACCACCTGAATTACTCATTACAAGTTTATTAACACACGTGTTGAGGTCCCATGTGTAAGCGCAACGCATGTGTTAATAAACTTGTTTTGTTTTTCTCTTGTTAATCTGCCTTTTGTCTAGACAAGTCCAGCTAGAGAACCCAGGAAGGTAGAGTACAAATACACATGTGTGTATGTGTTTCTGTTTGTATGTGTGAACGTGTGTATTGTATTTGCAGCACTGTATATAAGAAAAGACTCGAAATGTTCCAAATATCCATCAATAAAGGATTCCATCTACATATTGGGATACTATGCTCCACAAACAAAATAATAATAATGAGGAAACTCTACATACTGATATAGAAAGACCTCAAGGGTATATTAGCAAAGAGAAAAAAAAATATCAAGATGTGGAATACTATATGATTTGCTACTTTTATATAAGAGGTAAGAATAAGTATATTCATACTTAGATCCACATAAAGAAATTTTGAAATGATATACAAAAAAACTAATAAACATATTTATAGGTGATGCAGGTAGAGGGGGAAATACAGTAGTCAAATGCAAGGGCAAAACTTCCCAATGTGTATTTATTGATTTTTGAACCATGTGCATATATTGTCTATTCCAAACAAAAAAATAAAAATTAAATACAATATTAGAGAAAACAGTTAAAGCCACGTGTTAAACCAACATTTTCATTTTAAAACTGATGTGAACTCTTTAATTTTTTTCTACATACTAAAAGCTCAAGACAAATAATCTTGGTTCTTGCAGAATTTTTGTCCCATCAAATTACTGAGATACCTATTTTGAGAATGGATAACTACTTCAGAAATACATTATTAAAGAAACATAATAACAGTTTTATGTCCCGGGAATAGCATTTAATATAGGCTTCTCAGACAACAAACACACAAAACCCATAACTTCTTGTACAAATCTTTAAAATTACTTAAGTTTTTCCCAACAGCTCATCAAAACAAATAGCCTCAACCCTACCCCCATCCCTAGTATACTAGAAAGTCAGATCAGTGGTATACTGCGACATTTCACATCTAATGAAATTAGATGGTTGAATGCTTAAAACAAGATCGCCAGAAAAGACAGTCAATGATAAGCAAGAATGAAGGAGGAATAAATGAACCCAGTAAAACAAAAAAAATTCACTAGAAGCCCAACTCAATGATGCCATGTGTGAGAAAGAAAACAGAATGCATACCAAACCCAACAGCTAACATTTATTATTTACTATGTACCAGGTACTATGCTATTAAGTTTTAATCATCAAGCTACATTTGCCTTTCAAAGCCAAGTTATAATAGAGAAAAAGGAGGAATAAGTGGGAATTAAATTCACTTGAATTAGGGTAAATATGAATATATGTTAGAGGACAGAAAGCAAAAGAAAAGTTGCCAAGCAAGCCCATTAAACAGTTGATTCCTTTTATAAAGAGAGGCTACAAGAAAATGTTGGAATTATGAACGTATGATGTTAAACTTGATGCTAAAGTTTTAATAATGGCACATGATCATACAGTTATCTCTTTAAAAAAATATAAAACAGATAAAATATGTGGACAATTACTAGACAAATCTCAAGGTGAATGTAGATCATCACTGTATGATGATATGAAATTGATCATTTAAGTGAACTCTTTAAACAAATTTAACAATTTGTTTTAACAAATTGTGTAAACAATTTAAGCAAATGAGTCTGGAGATAATATTCTACATGAACTCTTTTCACAAATTCAAGAATTGATGAATATATTTCTTAGGTCCCAAAGGAAATAGGATGTTTTTATCCAGTTAGTTATTGAATAGGAAGGATTTTATCATGTAACATTTTGCAGCAAGAACCTGGATCTATCCTGTAATAATAAATGTTAACTGTTGGTCATTGTGTTATTCTTTCCACCTTTTTTATGCTTCAAATGCTCATACAAAAAGTTTGAGAAAAGTAACACTGTGTTCCTATCAGTATTTATGGCTCACAAGAACATTTAGTTTGGGGAGGCACAAAAGGGCAAAGAAAACAAGTGGTGGAGATTGCCTTGAGAAAGAAAAAAAAATACATTATTCAGAGACAGGAGCAAAAACAGAAAAGATAAAGAACAAGAGAGATGTAACATATCTATCTTGTAAATACTGATAGCAGATATATTCTAAATATATCTCTAATAAGTCCTAAATCATCATTACTTCTGGTTGTCCTTACACTTACATTGTTAAAATGCAGTATTTTTGAAAACTAGTGGTGCATCATTTTAGTAAGGAGGAAAAGGCCATCATCTTTACTCCATACATGTAAATACAGTCTCTTTTAGACTTATAAAAACCAATTAAAATGTTCAACCGAATGACAGTTTTTCAACATCATCTATTTCCTCCCAATTACCTCTGGATGTATATCTGACTTCAGCATTTGTTCATAAACAAACTGTGTCAAATAAATTTTGTTGCACAAACACTTGTAAAAGAAGAATACTGCTGCACATCCTTTTAGCAATACAGGATAGATCCAGGTTCTTGCTGCAAAATGTTACATGATAAAATCCTTCCTATTCAATAACTAACTGGATAAAAACATCCTATTTCCTTTGGGACCTAAGAAATATATTCATCAATTCTTGAATTTGTGAAAAGAGTTCATGTAGAATATTATCTCCAGACTCATTTGTTTAAATTGTTTACACAATTTGTTAAAACAAATTGTTAAATTTGTTTAAAGAGTTCACTTAAATGATCAATTTCATATCATCATACAGTGATGATCTACATTCACCTTGAGATTTGTCTAGTAATTGTGAAACATCTTCCTCCCAATTTTGTCATTATGGATAGAAATAAAAAATCTTGCATTCTCAATTTTGCAATTTGTGCAAAAGAGAAATAAAAGCTACAAAGACAGTGACTCGAGACTTATTTTCTTAAAAACTAATACAAAACTTTGCACAACATATGAAGAAAACGATGTTAAATGTTGATGATTTATTTCATGGCACCATTCTTCTAGGAAACCCCACCATTGTTCCACTTACAATTTTAGTCTGTTTATTTTAGTCTACTTGAGAATACAATCAATTCTTATTACTGGCCAAAAGTTATTTTATAAAGTCACCAAAAATACTTATTTAGTGAATACTGAAACACTACCCCCAGGGAAAATACAGGGTTAGGCTCCTGCAAGCCTCTGATTACATTTTCATGAACTGATCAACACATAACCTTGTTTAATTAATGTGTGTTTCTGCTTAAAGACATCTTATAATTAATATATATTGTTGATTCACTAACATTAAATTCACAGCCATCAGCACTGTAACTCATGCTTCAACGTATTATCTAGTAGGGCATACCACAGCCTTCTTGTGCTTAGAACACCAGATAGCACTTCAGTACTATACTCAGAGACCATTTTAAACAGTGAAATCACCAACAAAAGTACAAAAATGTAAAATATGTGGGACTAAATGTACTGCAAAAAGGATACTGGTTTACAGTATGAGAGCTGAAACAAGAAAGCAGAGCACTGTTTTGCTGAACCTCAGCTGGGAGTGTGCACACCAGGAGACTCAACTATTTTGCAGCTCTGCATATGTGTGTCCAGGAATGACCATAAAATGCCCTGTATTAACCGACTACGACCTAGGTTGATTTAATAACAGTATACATATACACTTCTTCTTAGACAACCAATCACAAAATACACAAGATGGTCTATTAGTAGTCTTTTTGCTAACCAGGGTTTAAACCTGATACTAAGATATAATCATCAAGGGGTGCCTGGGTGGCTCAGTCCATGAAGCATCTGACTCTTGGTTTCAGCTCAGGTCATGAGATCGAGCCCTGAGGGGCGAGCCCATGCTCAACAGGGAGTAAGCTTGAAGATTCTCTCCCTCTGCCCCCATCCCACTGGCATGTGCACGCTTTCTCTCTCAAATAAATGAATGTTTAAAAAAAGATATAATCAATAATATGCTCTGAGAATCTCATAAATAAAAAATACTAACAGTAAAGAATGCATTGTCTTCTAAAAAAAAAAAAAAAAAAGAATGTATTGCCTTCTGGATCTAATAGATCCAGATAATACATACTACAAAAGATAATACATACTACAGAAACACCATTAGTAACATATTCACAACTAGCATCACTTAAAAGCTGCTTCTTATTCAAAATTCTAAAACAGCTAATTTGAAGGAAAATATGAACATTATCATGTTACTCTGTATTCTCTTTCACCTACAGACCTCAAAATCTTGTTATAGGATGATCTGTGCTCTCCCAAAATGTATACGTTTAAGTCCTAATCCTCAGTAACTCAGAATGCAACCTTACTTGGAAACAGGGTCATTGAGGATATAGTTAGTTAAGTTAAAGTCATATGGGACAGACTTGTACCCCTGAAACAAATAATACATTGTATGTTAATTTAAAAAAAAAAAAAAGATGAGGTCATATGGGAGTAGGGTAGGCCTCTAATCCTCAGAAGGGGAATTTTGGTCACAGTCACACAGGGAGAATACCATGTGAAGGAATGCCTAAGACTGACAGCAAACTACCAGAAGCTAGGAGAGGGCCCTACATAATTCATTCATAAATCAGGGACTAGCTGGTATAAAAGTACAATTACCAACCATGATCCCAGTCCACAATTAATCCTAGCTCTTAATGTGGTCAATGAGTTTAAGGAACTTCTACACATATTTTTAAAAAAATAAATAAATAAATTCCAACAAAGGCTGAACAACTATCAATGTTTTATACAGAGAACAAAAATCTTTGCTGATATTCAAGTTTATAAAAAGGTCTAAAAAACAATACTGTTATGAATAGCAACAAGCACAGCAATTTGGTAACAAAAAACTGAGGTCTCAAGGAATAAACTTTGCTAAATAGCTAATTTTAAAAAACACCATTTCAACTTCTTACTAAAAGTTTAATTCTGCCAGTTTAAGTTTCAAAATCCTATCCTACCATGCCTCATTAGTTGCTGTAAATATAGGTTTCCTTTTCCCTTCTCTCTGAATTACTCAAAACTCTACCTAGAGCAATGGAAAAAACCCATCTCTAAAAATTTAAAGTTTACACAATACCATACTATGAAATTTAAAAAGTACTGTATAACCTCATTCTTATTTAAAAATATGTCACACATAGCCCTAACATATATGCAGAGAAAATACTGAAAAATACTAAATTGTCAATACTGGTTATCTATAAGTGGCTTTTTCTTTTTTTATTGTTCTTTAACTGTTTAAAGAACTATTATGTGTAGTTGATGCATTTTATGATTTTGACTTTTTAAAGATGAAGACCTTAATTACTTGGGAATAGCGAATGGCACCAATAAATAATTCAGAGTGCTTTTCCCCCCCCTTTAAATAACCATAGTGCTAATTTTTTACAGAGATTTATAACCAAAAGGCTACTTCACTCAAGGCATATACTTCTCTATTCTTAAAGTGAAATTACTGCTTACTGACATTTTTTTAAGGATCTGTAATACAATGCATATAATGATAATAAAACAAATTAATAAAACTAAACATCTAAACTAAATAAAAACTAAAACAAAAATTAAATGAAAATGTTTATTATCTAAAATTACCACCAATAGGAATTCGGAATGGTATAACCGGTAGTCACCAAAACATTTTAATGAGTTCCCGGATAAAATCTAAAGTTAACATAAAGTAATTTACATGTCTTAGCTGACAGCTCACAATAAAATAATGTTCTTATGGAGACAGAATTAAATTACAAAATTCTTTATAACAGATGTTTACAAGTTTGTACCCCTTTTATGCATTCTATACATACAGGTGCAGAGTTAGCATACATACATAGTTTATGGCACCGTGTTAGGCACTTTATTTAATCTCATTTAATCCTCATAACACCATGAGACAGGTGTACCATCATCCCTACTTCACAGATAAAGGTACTAAGATATAAAGGTACTAAGATATAAACATTTCCCTATTTATTGAACTGCCGTCCTTTTGTTAATATTTAAATAACAAGGTTATGTTTTTATTTTGGTTTTTTAAAGATTTTATTTATTTATCAGATAGAGAGACGGCAACAGAGGGAACACAAGCAGGGGGAGCGGGAGAGGGAGAAGCGGGCTTCCTGCGGAGCAGGGAGCCCGATGCAGGGCTCAATCTCAGGACCCTGGGATCATGACCTGAGCCAAAGGCAGACACTTAACGAATGAGCCACCCAGGCACCCCAACAAGGTTATGTTTTAATATTTTCAAAATATACTTAAAATTTTATATTTAGGGCTTCATAACATTTTTTCTTTAGAAAAGTCCTTTCTGGGGGCGCCTGGGTAGATCAGCCAGTTGAGTGTCCAACTCTTGATTTTGGCTCAGGTCATGGTCTCAGGGTCATGAGATCAAGCCCCACGACAGGCTCGGTGCTCAGCTTGGAGTCTTCTTGAGATTCTCTCTCTCCATCTCCCTCTGCCCCTCCCTCCCCCACCTGCACTAAATAAGTAAATAAATAAAATCTTTAAAAAAAAGAAGTCTTTTCTGGATGTCTGGGAACCACTGAAATTAACTGCTTTGAAAAGAAGTTGATATATAAAGACCCCAACATAAATATAATATCAAATAGTTGCTTTGCTTTCTTTTTAAGACAAGCAAGAATGAACCCTCAGAATATACTACCAGTTTTTGTTTTCTTAGATTCTTTGTATATTTGACATCCATTCATCAAAGGGTCAATTACATTAATTATATTTTCTTGTTTTCTGTATTCTTGAGGCTGACATTTGGGGAGCAGGAGGCTTACAGACCCCAGAAGAGATGGCCCTTCCCAGGGCTAGCTAATTCCTAAAGAAAACAACTTGCCCACAAGCATGCCTTTCATAGGCATACCACCAGTCCCTATCTCCTTGTCTCTCACACACCAAGCCAATATTTCCCTTACCCTAAATCACCCCAGGGCCAGGTACCAGGAAACTAAAAACCAACCCCACAGCCCAAAGCCTGGAGGAATTAACCAAATTAGCCCATCCAAACTGTTTATTCTGCCCAGGATGCCTTTCCCAAGGAAATCCCAATGAAGACCATGATCTAACATCTCCCCTGTGCTCTTGTCTTCTGCCTCTTAACTACCCTAGTGTTCTCCCCTATGGCTGTGTGGCATGTGACTCCCTCTCTCTGGGACCTGAATATAATAAACTTCTTCCAACCTCATTCTTGTTTCCTCTTATGGCCACACTGACTTTACCATACTATACCCAACATGTACATTCTTACAATTTAAAATTTTACAATTTTGGTTATAATATCACTGATGGCCATCAAGTTAAGAGTCTATAATTTTTGGAGCACCTGGGTGGCTCAGTTAGTTAAGCGTCTGCCTTCAGCTCAGGTCATGATCCCAGGGTCCTGGGATAAAGCCCGCTTCGGGTTCCCTGCTCAGTAGGGAGCCTGCTTCTCCTCTGCCACTCCCCCCGCTTGTGTACTCTCACTTTCTGTCAAATAAATAAATAAAATCTTTAAAAAAAAAAAGTCTATAATTTTCTTCTCTTCCTATGGTACATCCAATAAAATGCACTGATCATGTGTTTATTCAACAAACTCCTCGGGCCCCTCTGTGTGTACCAGTGTTGTCACTATAGTGATAAATATATATAAAAGTTTCTACCCTTCAGGAACTGACATGGTAGAGAAGATTTTTACCTACATAATTCTATACAATAGGAAGACAGAAATGCAACTTATTAATTTACTGAATGCTAGGTAACTGTGCTTGATACTGCACAAAATATCTGACTTGCAGTTCTTACAAAAGTAACCATGGAGATGTAGGATAGTCCTTCAGCTGGGCAATATTCAAGAGACAGAAATGGAAATATGCTGTAGAAAGAATAACCCAGAATTACAAGAAGGATGAACTAGAGCAGGGAGATCAGTAGGAAAGCTATTGCCACAGTTTTTGCATAGATAGTAATAGTCTAACTAGAATGAAAACAAAGAATTTCAGCTTGAGATAGGAGGACCCTAAGGGCCAGAGAGTTTAAAATAACTAGTTCAACGTCAAATATTTAGCCATTAGAAAAAAAAAAAAAGGAGAGTTACTAAAAAAACAATCAGTAAGATTTGGCAACTGAGGGGCGCCTGGGTGGCTCCGTCATTAAGCATCTGCCTTCAGCTCGGGTCATGATCCCAGGGTCCTGGGATCGAGCCCCACATCGGACTCCCTGCTCAGCGGGAAGCCTGCTTCTCCCTCACCCACTCCCCCTGCTTGTGTTCCCTCTCTCGCTGTGTTTCTCTCTGTCAAATAAATGAATAAAATCTTAAAAAGAAAAAAGATTTGGCAACTGAGTCAATGTCCGTGTTATGGGCTCAGGAAGCAGACCCTAAGGTGAATCTAAGGTTTGAACCTAAGTGAGTTCGAGAAACATTAATAAACAAGGAAGAGTTGTTTTTGTAGTTTGTTTTGGAGAGATGGAGATAGCTAACTTACAACTGTTTCCATTTAAAATATTCCTTTTTCTCCACATTTTATCAGTTTTAAATTTTCAGAAATATCTATAGTTGTCTTTCTTGATTTTCTCTTTCCTATAGTCAAACACCATATAAACAGTGGATACCCTAATTATTAACAGCATCTTTATATACTATGCAAATAAATTTAGGCACATTGTCGTTAAAATAATTACAAATGCAAAGTAAGAGTAGAAAGGTGTAACCAAATGCATTATTTTACCCTATCATTCTAGGAGGAGCAGAATTTAAAAGTGTGAATAAGCTGAATTTATTCAAGTGTCTATGTTCCTCAAACTATACCTTCTGTTATACACTGAATGTTTGTATCTCCCCAAACTTCATATACTGAAATCCTAAGCCCCAATGTGATGGTATTAGGGGGTAGGGATTTTGGTAGGTCATTAGGTCATGGAGGTGGTGCCCTCATGAATGAGATTAGTGCTCTTTCCCAGAGAGATCCCTCATGCCATGTGAAGATACACAGTGAGACAATGGCCCTCTATGAACCAAGAAGCAGGTCTTTTCCAGATACCAAATCTGCTAGCACCTTGACCTTGGACTCCCCAGCCTAAAGAACCATGAAAAATATGTGTTATTTAAGCCACCCAGACTATACTAATTTTGTTATAACAGTCTAAATGGACGAAGACATCTTCTAATTATTCATCATTAAATAAATTTTTTAAAATAAATGATTAACTTCTAACATTTATATCTTCTCACAGGAAATAAAAAGGGATCTTTAATTCTTTTATTTTTCTGTATCCACTGTATCTCTAAAGCCTGATGGTAAAGGAATCCAATTCATTTTCTATCTTGCTCCAATATAGCATTACCTCTAAACATCACAAACATACATTTTTTTGAAATTTTGGCGTACTTTTGAAAATTTGTCATAATATGAGCTCCAACAAGGTAATAGAAGACAGAAGTATTTTCATGCTTAACGCAGTATCTGGGACATAGTAGGAAGACATGTTTGTGGAATCAATGCCTGAAGTTCAGTCATAAAAAAAAAAATGTGCATTGTCTATCTAAAGGCAAATATGGAAACAGCATGTAGCCCACTTCAGTGTAAGGCAGACCTAAAATTAAATTCCCACTCTAATATTAATGGCAGTTTTAAGAAACATTTAGAACACTCACCACATGCCAGGCACTGTTCTTTTCACTTTATGTGTTATCTCATTTAATCATTACAACCATCCTAAGAATGTGGCATGATTATCCTAACAGAAATACTTAGGCATAGAAAGGCTATGAGATGTGCCCAAGATAACACAATAAGAAGTAACAGAGCCAGAATTTATATCCAAGCACTCTAATTCCAGAGCCTATTTAAAAATAATAGATAGTATATTTACATTATTTTTTTTTAAAAAAGGGTATGCAGTGAAAATCTAGGTCTACCATCCATTATCCGCTACCAACCTAGTTCTCATCCCTATCTTACTTCTACACCAAGGTAACCACTATTATTAGATGTATGTATCTCTCCAGGGTTTTTTAAGTGTTATCTACAGGCAAATGCAAATATATATTTTTTCTTATTTTATCTAAAACATAGTTTTCTATAAAATGTTCTATACCTTGCTCTTTTTAATGATGTATCTTAGAGATCTTTACATATTAGTACACAAAAAACTCCTTTATTCTTTTCTCAATTACATAGTATTACATCACATTGATTGAACAGATGACAATTTATTTTACCAGTTCCCAACAGACAATCACAAGGTTGTTTCTAATGTTTTGCAATTATAAACAATGTTGCAGTAATATGTCAATGAGTCATTTTGTACAAGTACAAATGGAGCTATCAGAGCAAGAGCTATATTCTTGTGCTTCTTGAAGAAAGGGTATGTGCATTTGCAATTATAACATATGTTCGCAAAATACCCTCCTAGTGTTAACCAATTTACACTAACCACCTATGAACACTTGTTTAGTGACAGCCTCACCATAGAGGATATAGCAGTCCCCTCCCCTTATTCCCCGGGGATACATCCCGAGGCCCAGTGGATTCCATTTTGAAACCATGGATAGTAATGAATACTGTATATACTGTTTTCTCTATACATACATAATGTTTAATTTATAAATTAGGCACAGTAAGAGATTAACAATAATAAAATGGATTATAACATACTGTCAGAAAAGTTATGCAGTCTCACCCTCTCTCAAAACATCTTATTGTAATGTACTCACCCTTCTGTGAAGATGTAAGATGATAAAATGCCTACCGATGAGATGAAGTGAGGTGAATGATGTAGGCACTGTGAGAGAGCATTAGATGACTACTGACCTCCTGACATCAGGACCATCTGCTTCTGGACCTGCAGATGACCATGGGTAACTAAAACCTCAGAAAGTAACTCTGGTTTGGGGTTGAAGGAGCTATTCTATTATCAAAGTTAAGGATTTTTGCTAACCTGTTATGTAAAAAAATGGTACCTCAGTGTAGTCTTCTGCATTTCTCTTAATATGAATGAAGCTGAAGAGTATTCATTTAAGAGTCATTTGTATTTCCCTTTTTGTGAACTGCCTGTTCATATCCTGTGACCATGCTGCTACTGGACTGTTTTCATCTTGCCGATTTCTAGGAGTGCTTTATATATGGGAAATTAGCATTTTGACTGAGTCAAATATTTTCCCATTTGTCTTTTAACTTGTTTATAGTGATTTCTACCTAACAAAACTTTTTTCAGTTTACTTTTCTGTGCCTCTTCACAATTCAGTCAGAAAGGCTTTCCTGACTCTAATGAACAAATTTGTCCATGTTTTCTTTGAGCACATTTATCATTACAGTCTTTACATTTAAATATCTGATTCACTTGGAATTTATCCGAATATATACATGGCGTGAGGTAGTAATCCAATTTTTTTTGTTCCCTAGATGATGCTCCTACTTATTCCAAGATCATTTATTAACAGCCCCGCTTTAATTTTTCCCACTGATCTGAGGTGATTTAAGTCTATGTCTGGGCTTTATATTCTGTTTAATATGTCTATTTGTGAGGCAGTTTTAACTATTAAGACTTTAAAATATTTTACATATTGTGGCACCTGGGTGCCTTAGTCGGTTAAGTGTCTGCCTTTGGCTCAGGTCATGATCCCAGAGTCCCAGGATCAAGCCCTTCATCGAGCTCCCTGCTCAGCAGGGAGTCTGCTTCTCCCTCTGCCCCTTACCCCGCTCTCGTGCTCTCTCTCGTTTTCTCTCTCTCAAATAAATAAAACCTTTTTAAAAAAATCTTTAAAAAAATGAAATAAAATGTTACATATTTCTGCTCTTATTTTTCAGTGTTTTCCTGGTTTCTTTATTTTTTCATAAGAACTAGAGAATCCATTTATCTCGTTTCTTCAAAAAAAAAAAAAACCACTTGGTATTTTTATTAGGATCACCTTAAGTTGACAAATTATTTAGAGAAAATGGACAGATTTACTTAGATTAGTATTCCTACTTAACAAACATGGTTTCCATTTGTCTAAAATTTTTGTGTTCCTCAGAAGTGCTTTCAAGTCTTCTTCAAATAGGTCTTGCACATTTCTTAGGTTATTCCTGGGTCATTTTATCTTTCCCTTGCTATTATAAATGATGTCTTTCCTTTCATCATTAACATCTAATTGGTTCTTGTTTCCATTACATTTTAATTTTGATTTGGGGCAAGCTTTTAGCCTCTTGAAGTTTTACTTCCCTCACCAGCAAGATTGAACCAATATGTACTTTGCAGGGTGGTTTTATGATTCCGGGATAATGTATAAAAAAGATTTAGCTCAGTGCCTGGCACATAATGGTGGTTACCATTATTATTTTTAAATATCAGTGTCCCAGTATCTAAATAATATATTCCAAATATTATTTCTTGTTAAACTTCTCTCCAGTTATGAGGTTTGTATCTTTCTTCTCCCTTTACATTGTAATACCAACTTCTAATGTGTTCCCTTTCCTCCATATTTCCAGTTGCAGAGGCTTACTCAACTCCCCAACTCAGTGTAGAAATAGAGCTATGTTCAGACAGATGTAACACCAATCTGTCAGGCTTTTATGTAATTACTCTCCAGAAGATAAGTTTAGGTCCATTACGTCCATTTCTGTTAGAATGCCTAGTTATGAAATCTATAGGTAAGCAATACCTGCATCAAAAATCAGAAAGTATACATGCACTAATTAATAAATACTTGGGACCAATTGTGGGAAGCAATCTAAGCTCTACTTTACTTTCATCATGCCACACTCAAAAAAAAAAAATCACAAGCTTCTTCAAAACAGGTAAAGCAGCTAAACTTTCCTGCAATTGTTTTTAGATGCTCCTAATTCTGCTCCTCTTATAGCCTTATGCTGTTCCTTCCCCATTCCCATTTCCCTTTCACAGAAACAACAGCATATCTGAGGACACATTTTCTAGGGGCTCTTGCCTACATGCCAACACATACACAATATATAGTAACAATTATTTCAGCTCTCAGTAGAATCAAAAGTAACTTCTAGTGATTGCATCTTGTGACTTCAAAAACTTTGTTTCCAGTAAAACCTGGAAGAAAGTCATAAAGTCAGGCATAATTAAGTAACAAGTTTGTGTCAGTTAAGCAAAAATAAACAAATGAACCTCTTAATAAAATTCAAATGAGTGGGATATCAGATGGTACCTGGCAAATAAATGTTTCAATTTTACAAAGGTGTTACATCACCAGGTACTTTAAACAGTCCCCACAAAACACAAAAATAAGTACTGTTAACAGATTGTTAATTACTCAAGTAAATAGGCTGGAATCAGGGAGAAATTTACAGTTCAAATGTTAGCCTACTTTGTACTGAAGAGGGAAAAAAACTGGAAATAAAACATCTCATGCCTTTAGCACTGATCTTTCTCCCCACTTACAGTACTGAATTTCTTACTGATCACTAAATATTGTTAACAAGTTCAAAGCAAAATTCACCCCACCATATCTTTTCTCTCCTCCTAAAATAGGACAATTAACATTCCTCTTCTTCCTGGAGTCCACATTTCTATTAAATACTAATTCAACCTCGGATCACACCTGGCTCCCCCCCTTTACCTTACTGTTACCAAGGTAATTGGTTACCAAAGCCTGTCAATTCTTTCTGCCTCCCTAATCTCTCCTTAATCTAACTGCTCCCTTGTACTAAAGGGCCATCATTACAGCCTAATTGATTTCTTTACCTCTAAATTCTCTCCCCTCCTTTATAAAAACCTGATAATTCTCATTAGAAACTATCAGTGGATATCCACCAAATTCAAGCTCCCTAATTTGATTAATTCTATAATCTGAGCTCAATTTTACCTTTCTAACCTTCTTGCTCACATTCTCAGACATCTGAGTTAACTGGACTACTATTCCCTTAACAGGCCTCCAATTTGCCTATTGCCATTTCAGCTGCTTTACCTATAAAGCATCACTCTTCATTCTTTCCTCCTTGAAATACTATGTATCCTTCCAGTTCATATACTATCTTCCCTATAGAAACTCACCTACAATCCACTCCATTCCAAATGGTTACAATATTCCTCTGTACGCAGTAATCTGTTTATGCATCTTATAACACTTAGCACATTTATATGCATTTCTATTTATTTCTGCACTTGTTTTATCTTCCTTTCCGGATCTTAAAATGATATTCATCCATTATACTCAAAAGCTTGTCATATGAATACATTTTTTAAAACTTTCATTTACAGGGCCACCTGGGTGGCTCAGTCATTAAGGCTCTGCCTTCGGCTCAGGTCATTATCCCAGGGTCCTGGGATGGAGCCCCACATCGGGCTCCCTGCTCGGCAGGGAGCCTGCTTCTCCCTCTCCCACTGCCCCTGCTTGTGTTCCCTCTCTCGCTGTGTCTCTCTCTGTCAAATAAATAAATAAAATCTTAAAAAAAAAAAAAAACACTTTCATTTACAAATATCTTCTTAGCTCATCAACTTTGTAGGGCGAGGCACAACTATGCTTAATTTTGTTTAAATAAATTCAGTTATCATTTCTTCTAGATTTGCTAAAATTAAAGATATTCTTTTTCCTAAAGAAATTAACAGAGATGCAAATAAAGACTAAATTGATATAAACATGCACGGTATCATAATTTATAATAAAAATCTGGAAATAAGTTCCAAAAATAGGAGAACACAAATTTTGGTATGTTTAAATGATGAAGTGTTAAACTATCATTAACAATAACCCTAAACAATATTTTAAAACATGGGGAAATAATTATTATTTAATTATTACTGGAACAAAAAATTGAGATATAAGAATATACTCTCAATCTGTGATCACAAACATATATGAGTATAGAAAAAGTGTTAAATGACAACAGTGTTTATCTACAAATGACGGTATTATGGTTGAATTTTACTTGCCTGTATTTTTCAAATTCTCTACCAAAAACATGAAATACTTTTAAAAAAAAACTATGAACTAAAAATGTGTTATTTCAGAGTAGCAGGACACTTAGCAAAGGAAAAAAATGAAACTAAACTCAGATATTAATAAGGAAATAATTAGGATATTTTAAAATAATGTCAAAAACACATTAAAGGACTCTAGAACATTTTCTATAAGGCCAACAAAAGCTAAACTAAACTTCTGCCATCCTGGAACTGAAGAAAAAAGAAAAATTCCATGCAAATAAAATATTATGGTTTGAAAACTGAGCCACCAATATTCAAGAAACTTCCCTTAATAACAATAACTCCAAAAACACATTTATACACAGCACAGATTTTTATTGCATGTAAAGTAACTATCACAATTCATTAAGATAATTATGTATCTTAATAAATAATTATTGTCTTCTTAATTCCATCAGCATGAAAAAGATCCATAGAAGCTGAAAGGAGATAAATCATGGGCTCTTTAATATGGTTTCTTTGTTAGTGCTTCCCACTTTCCTATTCACTAACACAATCCTAGCACAAAAAAGCCCTTATAACAATATATGAATACATGTCCTCTATTAGGTTTTCTTTACTATGTATGTACCTATACCTGATATATATCCAAGTACCTGATACGCTTTCTAGTCTAGGAAAACTAAGTATCTTTGAAGTGAGACTTAGTTCTTCAAAGCAATTTTAAAAGTACATGGGGTCTATAAGAAATGAGCTTTAATAGTACTACACATTTGTATGACATATTGGGAACACAGAACCCTAAGAACACTTACTAAGGAGATGATGGAAACTAGACCACCTAAGCTTTCACCTACAACAAGGATTCCTTCTAACTCCCCAAACCGGGAAACTGAAATCTACCATACTCCTATTCTTTCAAGGAAAGTAAGTGGTTCACTACCAATCAGATAAAAAACCCCAATATACCAAAGACGAACAAAAAACTAATTCGTTCTAAATCCTCTCAAGAAGCCTCTATTTGTTAGACTGCTCAGATTAGGCATCTATTTATTATTGTCTTCTTTATGGATTAAAAATTTTATAAAGCATGAATCAAACCAATGCATCCTATAAAGAGCTACATGGCAGGCTTAATACAATTTAACTAATCCAACTTCCAATGTTGATACCAAATCAATCACACCTGGCAGTTACTATGGATCTCGGATAGTAGCACAGCAAAGCATTAGACAACAAAGGGAAATAGAATATGATATATAACAGAAAAAGAGAAAAGACTGGGTATTACCATAATTTTTTGTTTAAATATGCCTCATACCACACAAGGTTATAATGAAGTACCAAAGTGGTAACACAAGCAAGCATCTTGGTAAAATAATGATTTATTTCAATAGGCCATCACACAAAATGGCAAAGAAACAAATTAGTATTTGATCTGCCTCAAATAAAAGATATTACTGTAAATAATTCTAAACATAAGAACAATTTAGTGAATAAGGTAGGAGACTGGTAGACTTAAATTTTCAGATTCAATTTATAGGTGTTCACCAGTCACCTGCTGTTTTGACAAGTTACTTACCAACTTGTGCTGCCATTTCTCCGTAAATTTATCCCCTAAGATGAGGATAATTCTTGCAAATTGTGTCACAAGCATTTTGAAAGGAACCATGAGTTATTGTGTAATGCTCTTGAAATTCCTCAGATGTAGGGTCCTACACAAAGTAAAGTATTATTATACATCTCTCTAACAGTAGTCATCTGTTTGCATTATGATTTTTTTTTCCCTACCCTTGACACTGTGATTCTTGGGCACTAACCTTCCTCAAAGTAAAGTGTCCAAAGCAAGCCTCCATTCCTGACCCAAGTAATTACTTTTTTCAAGTCTTCATATCATCCACATCTTTCTCATCCTTAGAAGGTATCATGAAAACTAGGAATTATAAAACATAATAAGCTTCTTTGGTATTATATGCTTTGGTTCAATAAGAAACATGTGGGATAATCTGGTAATTTTAATCTTCTCTTAAGTGAACAATTTTATTTCACATATTTATACATTTATTTTCCTATATTACTTTTTAAATTTCAACTATATTTTAAGAAGTTCATTTATAGATTTATGTTTTATGAACAGAGAGAGCAAGTCAGAAAATGATGCAGCAAAAAGGCAAGCAAGTAATTACTGCTATGTGACCAAAATGCTTTCAATGGACTGACCCAACAGTAGAAATCACCATTTAGAGATATAGGAAAAAGAATCAATGCTCATGATCTTCACAACTTCTGTAGAAGAGTTGAGCATAAGCTACAACAAATTTTATACTACTGACAACTTTATCGGCTGCTGACTTCGCTAATCAAGTTAGTCTTCAGTTAAGGAATGAAATACATATATTTGTATTTTTAGTTTATGTTGGCATGATATTACATCTTGAAAATAGGACTCTCAACCTTCTTATACAGTTCCTAAAATGACTTCCTTCTGAATTTATACATGAGAAGGGAGGAGATAATAAAATACATCTTTACCGTATAACATTAGTTATAAAAGAGTAAAATTTTAAGAGTTTTTTTTTTTTAACCCTCAGAATGACATTAAAATACTGATGGAAACTAGTTTCCTCCTAGGTGAATAAACACTCTTTTATCTTTTAAATATGGCAGGTGAAAACCTTCATGGGATAAAGGTAAAACCACAGCATTTAGAGAGCTCCCTTAACATTTGCTAGCCTACTAATTGTTAGTCTTTTAATCTCATTTTACTTCAGTTTTCCTCATTTGTAAAATGGGGACTGTAACACCTGCCCTAGCTACCATACAAGACTGTTGTGAGGATTAAATGAGATAATCTAACTGAAAGAACTCTGTAAACCATGAAAAACTATCAAAACAATCATTTTTAAGAGGACTATATCACATTATTTTACAAATTCATCGTCATAAAATATTTAGTACTATTTCTAACATGAAATAAATGGAAACAGATGTGCAAAACATTAAGACCATGGTTACCAAATAATACCTATGATTGAATATACAGTGAATAAATGATCTTGTTAAAAAAAAAGTACACTTCCTATACATTATCTTAAAATCTTCAGAAGTGAATTTGGAAGGAAATATAAAAATAAAACAATTTATTCAGATGGACTGGTCTAGCATATTAAAGATCAGATATATTTATCTGTTAGCTATGAATTAAGAAACTAAGAGCCACTAGCTAAAAAAGAGTTTTGAAAAATTCTTATGAAGGAAAAATACATACACGAGAGTGAAATAGATGTTCACGCCTCTGGAAATAATCAGAAAGAGCTAGTAGTGATAGCAAGGGGCATACATATACAAGAGAACGGAGATGAACATGGACACAATCTGTACTTTTGGTGTATAATAAAGGATATCAGTGAACCTTTCCTTTGTAGTTCCTAAAATTTTCAGAATGGAAACCTCTCCCAATAGGCCATAGGCTGAATCTATTTACTACACTGTAAGCCTGAGTCCTCCAGTAGGTTATGATAACTCTCAAGAATAGCTTATCCTTGGGGCGCCTGGGTGGCTCAGGCGGTTAAGCGTCTGCCTTCAGCTCAGGTCATGATCCCAGCGTCCTGGGATGGAGCCCCGCATCGGGCTCCCTGCTCGGCTGGAAGCCTGCTTCTCCCTCTCCTACTCCCCCTGCTTGTGTTCCCTCTCTCTCTGTCTCTATGTCAAATAAATAAAATTTTTAAAAAAATCTTAAAAAAAAAAAGAATAGCTTATCCTTAATGAATGAAGCCACCTGTTTCTCTTTCACTCCTTATTATAGAATATTTAGTATGCTTATAAAGCCATTATCTACAAGGAAACAATTCCTAGCTCCCTCCTTTCTGTATGCTGTCAGTTTAAAGCTCTGATGAAATGAATTATGTTTATTATATGGTCCTAGAAATTCAATCAGACTCACTCAATTAACAGAAAACTTTAAAACCAGTTATATAAGAACTCCTTACCTCCTAATTCAGTCCTCAAAAACTCACAAATTAAAAAAAAAAAAAGTTCAGGAAGGAATACACTCATTTAAATCACTGAAGAATTATTCCCAAGGGAAATAATTTTAGTTAAAAACATTAGAAGTTTCCATTCTAACACCTTAAGTCAAAACTGAGGTTAAAAGTCCCTATCAGAGCACTACCTCCTTTTGAACTTTTACTTTCTCCTACCTCTGTAACTCAGATATACTTCAATGTGTCATTGAACCTGGACTTCCAGTAAAAAGCTTTTCTCAAGATCAGGCTCTTCTTTAAAACTAAACTATTTCAGCTCCAGATTTATTTTCTGGCTATTTATGTGATCAGGGGTTGAATTAAAATTAAGACTTCATTTTCTCCCAGAAATCTTTAATCTACCCCACAATGACATTTCCCATCATTAAAACTTCCCAGTTTCAAGGGACATATCATCTCAACCTTCAATCCTCTCCAGCTATTTCACTTATGTATGCCTTAACTCCCAACCCAGGCTCCAAATTTTTCAAAGACAAAGTTCATGCCTTTTTCATTTTTCTAGTCCATAAGTGTACCCTGGACAATAAGGCAATCCTGAAGAGGTATTGTAAATTAGGTAAACCCACCCTCCCAACTTTATAGTACCAAATAATGCTTCCAAGATGAATCAATACGGTATATAAATGTCACAATGCAATCATCACAATGTCAACATGACCACAAAAAAACCTCTCCTGGCTAGTTAAGTTTCTGAGAATCTTACCTACAGAGTTAAAAGCTGTTAAAGACACATACTACTAATGCACAGTGGCACAGTGTCTACCCTTGTCCTGGACACAAAACAGATGCTTAGTAAGATTTAAAAAATTTAAACTTTAGTAAATTTCAGTAACTATACTGGCAATTCCTATGTGCTGGCTTTGTACTTTTACTTGTTCTGTAGCCTCTCAGAAATTACTAAAGCAATACAGAGATTTGTTCAATTACTTCTGTGGAGCATGTTAAGTATAAAAAAAGCAACAGCCCCAAAACCATGAAAATCTCAACTTGAGGCAGCATTCCAAGCTAAGCAAAAAAGGTAAAGGATACATCTGCCTCTGAAGCAGAGATAGCAAATATATATCAATAAATTACCATTCATGTCTACACATGACAACCTCAATACCTAAGATTATGAAATTCTGATAAGATTCCATAAAATATTCTTAGTGAGGTAGAGTACAAGACAGCTGCCACTTTACCTTGAGTTCTGCAATAATTAAACCTACTGTATTAAGGATTGCTACCATTCATCCGAAAGACTTAAATTACAAATTAAGGCAGAAGGAAAAAGATTAAGACCCTACCAACAAAGAAAGGATGAAAATTATACAGTATTTACAAGTTAGAAAGGTGAGGTCTGGCATGGTGGTGAGATGATATGAAAGATGAATAACATGCTTTAATATTTAATATCTTACTATTTTATATCTACATTAACCTCTCAAAAGTAGACTAACAATAGAAACCACTTAAATAATGAAGTGGTAAAGAAAAATAATTCCATAGAAAATACTTAAGTGCCATTAATTTGAGTTAAAAGAAGAAACTATAAATCAGTACAGCTGCAGTCTTATCTGATTTTACCATCTTAAGAATTAACTTTTAGCAATCATAATTGAAAGCAAAATTCACATAACAATATTTCTAAGTTTGGTAATATCTTATTTTTAAAATCTGTCTATATCCAGGAAGAGAACATGACATGAGAACAAATTCCTTAAAATTCTCATTACACTAAAGATTATTTTACATTTGGCTTATATGGCTACTACAAAATCAGGACATACCATAGTCACAAAACTTTTAATAGCTAGTGCAGCTACTTGAAAGTATGAAATTAGGGGAATAAAAGATATTTCAAACTAAACCAAATAAAATTCTGTATTTCATATACTACAATAGGGAGAACAAAAGAAAAATTAGGATATATTTTAGGCAAGTTTCCATCTTATTTACTTTTCTTTCTGATGTATGGAAAACAACACAATAAATTATGCATTTAAAACCTGCCAAGGTAGCTGAATAGTACTTATTACACAGGACCTACATTCTATATGCTCTATACCTATATACTCTGTCCGAAAGAAAAGGTATCCACACGGCATGCTGGTTTTCTCTATTGTTTTACAACACCATAAAATTCTGAAACCAAAGCTTCATACAATAAGGGTTTATAACAACAGTAGTTTAAAATAATAGAAACCACAAAATAATCAAGTACTTAGAAGCATACAAATGTAAAGGATATATTTAACTCCTAGTTTGCTTTTAAAGCTTGATAAAAAAAAATATGGGTTTAGGAAATAAGGAAATTATGGAAATTATTTGACATTTCAAACTTACATGATATAATTATTAGAAAGAGCAAACAAAAATTTTTCAACTTACCTGGTTTCTTTCTGGATTTTTCATGACCTAGCTGTCCTAGATCATTACATCCACATGTGTACACTGTTCCATCATCCAGAACAAATACTGTATGTCTGAGTCCACATCCCACATCTCGGACCTTTTTATTTATAAAAAAGTCACTTTTTCTGGGCTCTAGTACAATTTCTTCATCAATTCCACCCAAACCTAGCTGTCCAAAAGATGCATTTCCCCAGCACAACATGTTTGTAATTCTTTTGGTCTTCCAGTTTCAATAAAAAACTTCCTTCTGAAACACTGGAAATTTGGAGGTATACCTATGTCTGAGGAGATACAAAAAAGTTAATATGACTTCAAAGGAAACATGATGTATAACTGTTCTTTCAAGTGCTATGCTACAATAATTACTACATAGTAAACATGAGATCTATTTTACTATATAAGTATCATCCAGTTTAAAAAACCAATCAGTCGAATTTTTAAAAATACACAAACATTTACAGAAAATTTCACTCAAATTCTTTGCAAAATTTAAAACATATTAACTAGTTTTGACTTTTTGCTACCTTATGTTAGACTAATCTAATGGAAACATTAAGTACTTTGATCAACTTAATTTTTGCTTCACTTTAAATCATTTTATTCTGAGCAAGAAATAAAACATCTATCCACTACCCCCAAAATCAAGTATATACACAGTGAAAAATTCTTCCAACTACACAAACATAAAACCTTGCAATCTCCCTCAAATCATAATTAAACCTTTTAATACCTACCTCTGTATCAGCAAACAACTGAAGTTCTTACTTGTAACAGAAATAAAACCAGTAATGGAAACTTTAAATTTCCCACAATTTAAATGATCTTCCAAGCATTCATACGAATAGGCCCTGGAGAAAAGTATGGTTCTCTCTCGCCAAACCTCAATCTTAAAACAATCGCCTCCAAAGATGTATTTTACAAATCAAAATAGTAACACTCCAACCTCACTACTTATTTAATTTTAAAACTAAGTCACCGTACATAATTATATACTCACAAAACAAAATATGCAGTTTAAGTATCAAGATGCTCCCCCAAATTCAACATTTTCTATTACGAATGGTAACCGTGACTGAAAAATATTTCTCCTGGGCAATCTGTATCGATCTATACCTCTGTGACAAGTATTTGGAAATGGGAAAAAAATGCAAATAACCCTACCACTGCCGATTTTTCAAGAATAGGAATGGGGGATGGGACACTGATTGGTGGCGAAATCTGTAGAACTTTCCAGTACACTGAATATTTCTTCCCTTGTAAAGACACGTATCAAAGAGTCCACTTCATGTAAACCCACACAGACTTTTAAATACATCACGTTACTAAATAACAATTACAGGAAGTCAGCCTTATTCCCGTTGTAGTCACCCACATTCCTTACACAGAACCTGAGAAGTTTCAAAACCCAACTTTCCTACGTTCCGGCTAGCAATTGCCAAATCTGTCCATTCCATGACCTATCCATTCAGAGAAGTTTGATTTTATTCTTTTGGGACACTGGAACTCTATGGTTCCCAAGAGTTCTGCATTGTCTAACCATATTTTTTTTTTTTAAGAATAGACGACAGAAAAATACCTCCGATTTCAGCGCATGAGGTTTAACCATCCTTTTCTTTAAAAAGTCAGAAGGTATGGGAAAGGCGTCCTCTCGCCAGCAACAGGTAGGGGAATGAGAAGCACTTTATTCCCATCATTCCCTGAACATGCACTCAGATCAGCCCAGGGGAACCAGGAGAGAGAAATCGTCTGCACACACCCAACCCCGCGGGCCGACCAGTCAACTACGGCAGCCGCCCGATCGCAGCACCCGCAGAGGCCAGTCGACAAGGCTCCGCACTTCGGCAGCCCTCAGTCGAAGGGAGGCCCTTCCCCAAGGAGGTGCGACATTCCAGCCCCCCGGCCAGAGAGCACCAACGCAGTCCTCGTCCCCCACCCCCCACCCCGAGGAAGCGCTGAGAAAGCACCCAGCGCCAAGCCGGCCTGTATCCGCCCAGCCCCGCCTGCCCCCTCCCTAACGCCGTCACACGCCCCCGAACCCACCGGGGCAACGACTCACCCAGCCTCTCCAGGCAGGGGAAGCCCAGGGCGACGGGGGGGCGGCGCCTCCCCAGAGAGCGAGGCAGCGCGGCAGCTGAGGCAGGTCTCCAGCTCCTGGACCCTCCTTCTTCTGCCAGTGGCGGCGAACACCAGGGCTCCTCCGGCGTCGGTGCCGCTGCCCCGCTGCTCCCCTCCCCGGCTCCTGTGAAACTTTACCGGGTACCTACAGAAAAGCAGCAGCCACCGCTGTCCAGTCCAGAGACAGCCGTCAGCGACCCGGATGGAGCGGGCGGGGAAGGACAGGAGGCAAGCGGGGCGGAGAGCGCGAGGGGTGGGGAGAGTTGGGGAAGAGACTGGGGAGGAGAAGGGAGAGGGGGAAGGTAGCTAAGCGGGGAGGGGGTGGGGGAGGGGTAGGCCGGAAGTGAACCACAGAGCACGCGCGCGAGCCCGCCCACTTCCCGGCCCGCGCGCCTGCGCCGGAATCCTCCCAGGGCACCTCGACTGGAGCGCCTGCGTAGTGTGTGCTTTGCGTTGCTTTAAGAGGAGGAAAATGCCAACTACAGAAGTTGGAGTTTGCGAAAACGGGTGGAGGTCTTTGGCGTGTCTTGTAACAAAGCTTCGGCGCGCTGATTGGCATTTTAGTGAAGAAAATCCCTTCGTTTGCTGGTTGTCTTTCTGCTCATAGGTTCCAGTCTCTATTATTTCATTCTGCCTTTTTCCGAGGAGAATTTGAAGTGGTAGATAAAGATCACAAATACGAATATAAAGGCGGGTGAAGCCTTTTATTTTACCCTTAGCCTCAACTGGAGCTAATCTGAGGATGCCAGGTACATTCATAGCAATGACTGAATCTACTGGCCTGAAATATATCAATCAGCACCACCAGTTCAGGCTGCTGGTGTAGTGATGGCTGCCATCACATTGCACTCTGCCTGAAAGATAAACTTACACAGTGTAAGGCCTCCTTCATTCAGAGAAAATTAAGCAGCGTATGGGACTGGAGTCCCTGCTTCATAAAAACGAAGTCTGGCTTTCCTAGGGCAGTCTTCATAACAGTCTCTTTAAAAGGAGGAAAATTTGAAACAAGGCACTCTTGAAATTTTGCTAGACTTTGCTAGAACTTGTGGCTTCAGAGTGAATGTTGAGAATTCAGGAAGAATTCCTCAATAAGCCAAGTTTCTTTATCTCGTTGAAAAATGTATTTCAGATTAGGAAATGCCTGTGCTAAAATATGTGTGTGTATTATTCTTTTAGGGCTGCCATAACAAAATACCATTAATTGGATGACTTAAAACAAATTCATTGTCTCACAGTTAGAGAGGCCAGAAGTTGGAAATCAGTGTGGCAGCAGGATTGGTTCTCTCTTGAGGTCTCAGAAGAGAATCTCCTCCATACGTTTTTAACTTCTGGGGGTTGCTGACAATCCTTGGTATTTCTTGGTTTGTAGATGCATCACTGTAATCTCTGCTTCTGTCTCTAGATGGTGTTCTTCCTGGTGTGTCTGTGTCCAAATTTCCTTCTTATAAGGACACCATTCATTGGGTTAAGGCCCACCCTGATCCATTATGACCTCTTTTAACTGAATTACATCTGCAAAGACCTCTTTCCAAATAAGGTCACATTTTCAGGTACTAGAATTTAGAGTTAAGCATATCTCATTGGGGGATCCAATTCAACTCACAGCAGTGTGTTACAGAAACAAGCATAAAAATGACAAGATACTTAAGCAGAGAAAGCATAATTTCAATATTGGGAGTGGTGGGGATACTAACAAAACATACTTTATTCTTATTTTGATAGCTTCATTGCCCTGGACTTTTGTTGTCTTTTAACCTTAAGGACTTGATGTCTCAATATATCATAAAAGGGGAAGTTATGGAATCTGGGATCTTTAAGATATGTACTTGATATTGCAACAAATAAATACTAAAATTTGAGTGACTTAACATAATGAAAGTATATTTTCTTTTATATTTTAACAGCCCAATTGAGTGTTCCCACGAAGTGATGAAACTGATTTCCAGGAACCTTGGGAGATGGAGGCACAGGGAACCTCTTAAAACCCTTGTTGGGGAGGTGCCACATACCACTTCGGCACCAATAACATTTGCAAAAACTATACACCTAGGTGCAAGGGGACTGGGAAACATACTACCTGTCTGAGTTCCCGGTACTTCTTTAAACTATGGAAGAGAAAGCATGAATTAGTAGACAGCTATCTCTGCCACATGGATGCATCTCTGTCTGGAATATTCTTAAAGCTTGTTAAAAAGTGGAAAGGACATTTCTAGATGTTTGCTTTAACCTTATAAATCTATGAAACTATGGTACGAGATCTTAGAAAACAACCTGTGATTATCTTTAAGTTAAGACAAGTATAGGTTCAGAGGGCTATTAAGATAATGTAAATTTGTTGTATAAAAGCAGCATTAGATTGATGAGTATGGCCTCTGGTGCTGGTTTCTCTGGATTCAGAGCCTGAGGCTACAGACCATCTCAGACTTCTGTCCTTCTATTCTCCCAAAGACACCTACAGACATTTACTAATGGTCTATTTTACAGAAAATTACTTCTCAGTCACAATTTTTTTATTTATTTATATTAGCTTTTATTACTATTAATATTATCCTGAACTACAAGGTATAAAACATTTGGGAAAGTAATTTATATATATATATATATATATATATATAAAACAAGTAGGCATCAAATAAAAGTACTTCAAACTGTAATAAATACTAAGGAAATAAACAAGAGGTAGAAATGGAGAAAAGAGTAAGTCATTGAAATAGAATAGACAGTGAAGGCCTCAATGGAGAAGTTGCTATTAAAACTGAAAACAAAGGGAAGGGGGAAGCCATAGAAGAGAGGGATGAGAAAACATTCTAAGTGGAGGGAGCAAAGTGAAGCCTTTGAGGCAGGAAAGAACTCGGCATTTTCCAAGAATTGAAAGAAAATTAGTGTAGATGGAGTTCAGGGGCGCTAGATATGTTTGGTGATAGATAGCCAGAGGCTGGATCAAATAGGTCATATTAAGGGATTTTACTGCAATTACTGCTCAAGGGGTTTAAGCCAGGAGAGGGGGCAACAATTATAAGTGTTAAAAAGATTACTTTTGCTGCTGAACTGGATAGGACTGCTGGAGTAGAGGCGGGTGAAATGGAGGGGAAGTTATTTAGGAGGTTTTTGCAATAATCCAAGTGATTAATAGTGGTGGGGACTAAGGTGGTTGTGATGGGGGTAAAGTGAAGAAGAAAGATTCAAAAATATACTTTGGGGATAGGACTAACAGGGCTGTGATGGTTTGTAGGGCATCAGAGAATGGGAGGAATGCTGGGTGATCACTGGTAGTTTTCTGATTTGAGGACATTTACAAAGATGAGGATGGCTGGTGAGGGAAGGGGGAGGACACATTTTAACTAGGAGAAATTGTGTTTTGTTTTGACCTTAAGTTTGAAAAATCAAGAATGTGTTTCTGTATTCATTTGGTAGGGCTGCCATAACAAAATATCACAGACTAGGTGCCATAAACAACAGAAAATTATTTTCTCTAAATTCTGGAGGCTAGAAGTCAGACATCAAGGTGTTGGCAAATTTGGTTTCTTCTGAGGCCTCTCCTTGGTTTGCAGATGGCCTCCTTCTTCCTGGGTGATCACATGGCCATTGCTTGCTTGGTCCGGGTGTTCTCTGTGTCCTAGTCTCCTTATAAAGACACTGGTCATATTGGGTTGGTGCTCACCCATTTAACCTCAGTTTACTTTAATTACTTCTTTAAAGCCCTATCTCCAAATATGGTCATATTCTGAGGTACTGGGGGTTAGGACTTCACATATGAATTTGGGAGGACACAATTCAGCCCATAACAGGTTTTTTTTTTCTTTTGAATTGCATTATAAAAAGTCTTTCTTCTGTTATTCTAGGTGTGTATGGGCCTAGCCCAAAGTGGGTGAAATGGGAGAAAAAACTCTCTTCTGCCACACAAATGAGAAATCACAGAAGAAAATATTGTCCCTTCTTTTTAATAGATGCTAGCAAAACAATTTTATTGATAATATTATATGTTATGATATATGCCTTTTAATCTACAACATAAAGAGTAATAATTCTGAATATTTATTATAGAATCTTTCTCAGTGTCATTCTTGCAATTATGCTAACCTCCTTTGCTGCTCCAAATGTACATTTGGGTTGGGCTTCAATTTTTTTCTCAGTATCCTAGTGTGAAACAGTAGTGAATGTTCATATTATGAATACCTGAAACATTTTTAAATGCTCTCTTTTTATAACTCTCTATAATTTCTCTGTGTTTACTTTTCATCCCCTAATGACAGGAATTCAACTGGCATTCCAATAGGCAAAAGCCTAAAAAATCACATGTAATGTGGTCCTTGACCAGTATGTGGGGATGTGTCCAAGCCTTTGAAATTACAGTGCGATTACTCTAGTTACTACACTTTCTAATCAGAGAAAGTTCTCAAAACACTCTGCGGTTTTTTGTGTGTCTGTGGTGGCAAAGAATAAAAATTGTTAAACAAAGTCCTACCTGTGTGATAAACTATACTTTAATTTTATCCCACAGCAATCATAAGGATTCTATGAGTCCAATTAATAATGAACATTACCGAAGCAATAAAGTGTAAAGTATGGGATCTATACTTCTATGAATCTTTCAAGTCTGTGTTTTCTTTAAAAAAAAAAAACTATTAAAATAGCAATAAAGAGGAAGAATCTCAACTATTAGAGCTTAACAGTCAAACTGTTGGGTAGCAAATTGAATTCTTTTGTTGCTACTGATTTCATAGAGTCTTACAAAGATGTTTGAGGTTGGAAATTTCCAATTTAGCTGTTAGAAATATGAAATCTGGGAAATTTGCTTTATTTTGTCCCTTGTCCCAGGTCCCACACCAAGGTAAATCATTAATATAGCCATCAAGTCAAAGGATGAGATTATATATATGTGTATACAGAAACACACACATATGTACACACATACATACACACATATATATTTTTTATAAGAGTATATTTTTAAATGACACGTCTCACTGCCCTCAAACAGAGTCAGGACTAAGACTATAACTACAGGTCTTTGTCCAATTAACAGTACTACTTCTTTGAACAGCTGCAGCATGATTATCTTCATCTATTGAATCCTTTATTAATAACTTCCAAAGTAATGGTATAAAAGAAACAGCCTTGCTGTATATCCTAATCAATTATCACTCTTTATAAGGGGAACTGACAACATATTTCAGATTCTTACTTAAGCATTAAAAATCTTATGAAGGCATCACAGAGGACTGCAAAATTAAGGAGATGGAAAAGCTTTTTAAACTCCCCCTCAAAAAAACAAAAATAAAGTCCCCCTCAACACATGCATACAACTCATGTCCTCTAGGACCAACCATTAGTTGCCTTCAGCATACAGTAAATTTTACACTTATTGATTGCAAATTATTAAAAAATGTGTACTGCTACTCGTGTTTTTTTTTTAAATAAAAAAGATAATAACTGGGATCCAGAAATAAATAAAACAGACATTTTTATGGACAGATTTTCAATAGAGTTTAAAAATATATTCTTATAGTCTCAATGTAAGATCTTACAGCCTGCAGGAACAGTTGAGTAGTAGTGATTAGCAAGGACAGAGTGTTCCTAGAAGACAAATTATAGTTGCCACCTCCACATTGCCTAAATACAGTTTAACCACATTAAAATGACAGAGATGTTTGTCCAAGAGGAATGTCATGCAGTTCAAGCCTCTGTTTTTCACCTTTTTAAAAAGGGAGAGAGAAATTACTCTTCGTAAACATAGGGATATGAAAAGTTGAAGTGTTGTGTACTGTTCACTTTCAACAAATAACAACCTCATCTGTTCAGTTTCCGTCAAACTGCTCCCATTCGAAAGTTCTAATAGTGTTGACAATAAAATAGAAATCCTGTGGAATGGTGAATGTTTAACTTGTTCTTAGTGTGGAAAACATCTTTTTAAAATGTAAGGTCCTGCATGATCAGAGAATCTGATTACACACCAAATTAATCTATGGTAAGGGTAAAATGTCTTACCCTTCTCTAACTTAGTTACAAATAGACTGGGTAAGATGGTTTATTTAGTGTAAAAACTCTTCTGTTTAAAATTTAAATTTGTTTCGTATGGGCAATTCTCATTTAAAAAATTAAAATAGGTTTTATTTTAAAATATTAATGTTTATTGTTAATAATTCAAACAATTTAGTAAGATACAAAGAAGAAAATAACCATCAGAAATACTACCTTAGGAGATACACATGGCTAACGTTTTACTGAACATCATTCTGATATTTTTCCCTGCTCCAAGGTGTATTGTACACACATCGAGGTCAATGTAAGTTTACCTAATGGATCTTGGAGCTTTGTAGCCTACTTTTTGCTCAACAGGGTGCTAAGGACCTCTTTCCAAGTATTGGGGCGCTTAAAGTTCATGTAGAAGACATGCCCAGACCATGAAACTACACAGCCAATTAGTCACAAATGTAAATAAATAATAGATATGTTCAGTCTTCTTTTGTTCAGGTTGAATAAAATCTTTTTTTCCAGTGGTATTGAAATAGAATTGGCATATAACATTGTGTAAGTTTAAGGTGTACAGTGTAATGATTTGATATACATATGTATTGTGAAATTCTTACCACAATAAGATTAACACCTCCATTACCTCAAGAAAATCTTATTAACTTGAATGTATTCAGATGTGTCTTGTTACATTGATAGTCATCATCTGTGTTTTCACCACCTAGAATTGGCTTCTTCAGGTTCTTCAACCAGTCTGGCTCCATAGAATAGCAAAATGTTTATGGGGATATAAAGGAGAGCCTTGAGATGCTGCTTAGCATATCCATCTTGTCTACTACACTTGTATATTTCTGTCCTTTAAGTGAATAAGCAATTTGTTTGATTATACCAATAACATATGAAGACGTAGTTGCTTTGCTTTGTGGCCATAATTATTCAAACTTTCATCCCTCCAGCACTACCTCAGTTCCAATTATCCAGCCTGGACTTCTGCCATAGCCTGTGGACTACTGATAGTCTTCTCGGCTCTTTGGTCCATCCACACAACCACTGGGGCGATATTTCTAAAATGTAGATTTGATCATATCTCCTTAAAACTTTTTATCATTTAGGCATTTAACATCATATATAATCAAGTCCTTACCTCCTCTGCAACCTCATCCCTACCACATCCTCCAAATCATACCTTATCTTTATTTTATGAGCTATGAAAAATTCTCTCTCATAACTCTCTCATACCTTCCCACATGTTTCTTTAACCTAGTGAAATTATCATTTTTCAAGACTCAGCTCAAGCAGTACTTTCCTTGTGAAGACTTGCCCTCCCTGTCACAATTGGGAGAACCCCACCCTCTATTGTAGAACTTGCCACTTTATAACATAATCAACTGTCTATCTTGTCCCTCACTAGACTGCTGGCTCAAGGTCAGGAGCTTGGATCTTTTCACCCTTGTATCCCCAAAAATGAACAAATATAAATTGTTTCATATTAGTCAGAAGCTCTAGTTGGCATAATTTTTATCCTTGAATAATAAAACATGAGAAATAAATTGTTAGAAATTGTTATTTAATGTACAAAATCTTTCAAAACAATGTCTCCAGGGGAAAAAAAGATAATTAAGAAGCCCTCAATGAAGAGGATGGATCATGTATATAATAAATATACATTAAATATTTGTTAATTGAACAGTTGTTCTTTGTTTAGATTATAATCTTTCTAAGGGAGGGACCTGTATTATGCTCTTTTTTTAAAAATTTCTTCCAATGCCTGGCAGAGTACTAAATTCATAGAATAATCTGAAGTCCGGTTTTACTGATTAACCAAATGAGTGAATCCATTCATTACATCAAAACTAAATGAGTGAATCCATTCATTACATCAAAACTAAATCTCAACAGGAATTTATAAGCCCTGCCTCTTTGAATCTCTGTGCACATTGAAATACCTTATAAGTTCTTTGAAGACAGGGACTCTACCTTACTGATTTTTATAGTCCTAGGTCTTAAGAGAGAGCACAGAACACAGTAGAAGTTTGATAAATCTGTTATCAAGATTACACTAGTGAAATAACACATCTGTTTTGCTTATTATTGTATCCCTGTGACCTAAGGCAACATCTCTTTTTAAATAATTTTTAAAAATTTTATTTCTAGTATAACATACAGCATTATATTAGTTTCAGGTATACAATATAGTGTATAATAATTCTATATATTACTCTGTGCTCATCAAGGTAAGTGTACTCTTAATCACCTTCATCTATTTCAACCCATCCCTAAGACAACATCTTATCCACAGTAAAAAACCAGTAAATATTTTTTAGATAAATATGATTTGGAATCTGACTATTGGAAGGTACAATTAAAATCTAATATAAAAAAGTTTTCCTTGTTCCCTTGGATTCAGGAATAAATTCAGATTAGAATAACCATAATTCTGAAAGATATTTTGTTTCTTACTATGAAATAGCACAACCCCACAGAGGTGGGGAGGTGGAGAAGGGAGAGAAGTTGGAAACAAACAAGTAAGACTCAGAGGAGAAAATAGCTCCTCCGAGGGGAGCCACATGCTCTGATACCCACGGCAGCCGCATGAGGAAGCAGCCTAAAATTAGCAGAATGGGCAAGCCCAGGAAGGGAAAGCCGCAGCAGCTTTCCCTGCCCTCAACAAGTGAGGTGAAGGGCCCCGAGCCCTGGGGGAAACCTCCTTAGCCTGTGGAGCTCCACTGCGGTTTATGCCAGGTAAGTCCCTCCCTTGGAACTCACCTTGGGAGGTAAAACAAGAGATTTCTTAAGGGCATGTCCAGACAATTGAAAGATTTAACATTGCCTACTAATGAGGTGCCTCTAGGAATCTAATGATTAAGAGAGCGATAAAAGTATTCCTTATACCCATCTTCCATAAGGTATTCAACTGAACCACCTCTTTTTACCTTGTTGAATTGTGGCTCTCTGGGGTATGTAGATGCAGGTTTTTTGTTTTTGTTTTTGTTTTAAGTGTTGGAGTAAAGGGAAGAGGCTGTCCTAAAAAATTTGTAAAACCACGTGGAAGAGGAATGCGGGAAAGATACCTCCCAGTGGCATAAAAAAAATGGTTGAGATACTGTAGAGCCAAAAGGGAAAGATTAGAGATAACACAAACAGGACTCAGTGGGCAACAGTGTGCATTTTTCACAGATGAAGTACAGAGTAGTTGAGCTGGCTGAGGGCAGACAACAGAATTCTGGAAGGGGCCAGGATTTTCTCAGTGTTGTTATTTCATAACAAGAGATCAGTGATTTATTTTATGATGCACATATATTATTCCCAGTGGGGGTGTTTATCTATCACTCTCCACGGTTTCTGTAAGTTCCTGGTTTCTGAAGATTTCATATTATCTGTAGATTTTATATTATCTATTGCTTTTTGAAGTTACAACTCATTAATGGTAAAAACCTCCAGTGCTATTAAGAGGGTGTCTCACAGGGCGCCTGGGTGGCTCAGTTGGTTAAGCGACTGCCTTCGGCTCAGGTCATGATCCTGGAGTCCCTGGATCGAGTCCCGCATCGGGCTCCCTGCTCGGCAGGGAGCCTGCTTCTCCCTCTGACCCTCCACTCTCTCATGTGCTCTCTCTCATTCTCTCTCAAATAAATAAATAAAATCTTTAAAAAAAAAAAAAAAGAGGGTCTCACAAAGTTGATCTGAAGGGATTGGGCAATCGGACAGCAGAAATTCAGAACTACTTAAAAATTACAGCTGTATTGAGATATAATTCACATACAATTAACTTATTTAAAGTGTACAATTCAGTGGCTTTTAGTATACTTACAGAGTTTTGCAACCATTGCCACAATTTTGGAACATTTTGTCACCTCCCCACACCAAAAAAAAAAAAAAACCCCAAAACAAAAAAAACAACCAACCCAAAAACCCAACCCATACTCAAAAGCAGTCACTCTTCTTTTCATCCGACACTTCCCTCCCCAACAGCCCTAGGCAACCATGGATCTACTTTCTGTTTCTATAGATTTGCCTGTTCATTATGCAATTATACAATATGCAATCTTCTGTAAGTTTTTTTGGTGGGGGGAGGTAATGTTTAAATGTGTAGCTACAAAGAAGAGCAACCTCTTCCATTGGGGGTATTAACTGTTGGTTGATCCTAAAAGAGTTGTCATTGCCTCCAGTCTCCAGTTAGACTGAGCATTTATGACCCATTTCTCTAAGATTATTCAGTTATAGTGGCACTTCAATGCTATATATAATTATGTGATTAATAAATGTTTGTCAGTAATTTATCATTTTTATTTAATGATAATCTTGGATATAATCTGATGGGATAAAGTGCATCCATTCACGACATCATTAGATGGTATATCCTAAGGCTTAGTAAACAATAAATGAAGTAAGATGTAGCATGTCTAGAACACTGCCTGGCAGGTATTAGATTCTTAGAAAATAGCCGTATTTTCCTCTACTCCACTTTCAATGTCAAACATTTACTCATTAAACATACAGAGCAGATTTGAAGAAACTCTTACCCTAGCAGAGTGCTTTAAGCATATTAGTTACTCAATAAATGCTTCCTGAAACAGGGAAGGGAGCATTTTACAGCTGTGAGCGTTGTACAGCCATAATATTATTTCATAAGGGCTGTGGAAAACAATTTCATATGCTGGACTAGGAGGCACCAATTGTAATTCCAAGTTCAGGCTGATATCAACTGCAATCTTGGATAACTGAGTTGCTTTCTCTGATCCTCAATTTATCTACAACTCCAGACTAAGAATGATATGCTGGATCATAGCTAAAATGCCATCCCCATTGTTCATACTGTGGAAATATCTTATGGCAAGGTCTCCAAGACACTCCTGTCCTGTATTTATTTCATGCTAAAGGTCACACACTGAATTATAGGATTGCTTCTTAGGGAAGTCCAGTTGGTTGTCCTAAGATCTTACAGCTTATAATTACCTTAATAAAATCATCAGGTTCTATCACCTGATCTTCAGCTGTCCAAGCTCAGAAACCTAATTTGTTTTTCAGAATTTCTTATAGTGATCCAGTCCTTTAGCAAAGTACTTATATTAACCAAACTCCCACAAAAGTAATACAGCATCCACAATTCCAGTTTGTTAATTTACAATGAGAAAAATTGTTTCATAGCAAATCAAATGTCATATTCTCCTATCAACTTATTTTTTCTCTGTAAGGAAATCTACTTAAAAAATAACTAAATTGGGGCCCCTGGGTGGCTCAGTCATTGGGTGTCTGCCTTCGGCTCAGGTCATGATCCCAGGGTCCTGGGATTGAACCCCGCATCGGGCTCCCTGCTCAGCAGGAAGCCTGCTTCTCCCTCTCCCACTCCCCCTGCTTGTGTTCCTGCTCTCACTGTCTCTTTCTGTCAAATAAATAAATGAAATCTAAAAAAAAAAAACCAACAAACAACTAAATTGAAATCAGAATGCTGCTGCGTGAGCACGGATTGGAGTGAGGCAGGGAATTGGCCATGGCATTTGGCAGTGTTGGCCTGGGGCCCCCAGCACCACTGTCATGAGCAGATAGATAGGGCTCTCTTGGATGAACACTGCTGATTCTTTCTTTGATTTCCCTTTCCTACTTGTCATTCTGATTACTTCCTCAGATATAGATGTAAATACAGATAACATGTAGAGACATATTTATATTTATATACACACATATTTGATAGATAACACCAATTAGGCAATAACCAAATTTTGCTCTCTTTTTTTTTTCTTCTGGGGTCCTTGGAGCTTTTTTCTTTGTGCCTAGAGGGGAGATTTTTATTATTTTTCTCTTTATAAATATATTTAATAATACATATTATATATACATGCTTAAATATATATTATATATGTTATATATATAATACATGCTTAACAGAAGTATTTAAAAAGTATAGCTAAGAAAAAATGTGAGAGAAAAACCCCCCATAATTCCACTACCTAGATATAACCATTTAACATTTAGGTATATTTTACTCCAGAACTTTAAAAAATAAAACAGAGGCATATTATAAACACTGTTTTGGAAACTGTTTTTTTTTTTTTAATTTTATATATCATAATTATCTTTCCATGTTAAAAAATGTATGCTGTTTTTAATTTTTTGCTATTACAAACAGTTCTTTATGAACATCCTTATAAATATATTGGAATGATAGTTGTTCTTTTCTTAAGGTGCCTAAATTTACAAAGATTAGTCATTGTATATTGATTTTCTATTTTAATTTTCAGAGTGTTAGAGGTGCTCTGCTGACGCCGCCATGTGTTCCCTATAACATAAAATTCTTTTTTAGCCCTTTTTCTTTTTTAAAAGATTTTACCTATTTATTTGAGAGTGAGAGAAGGAAGAGGAGCAGAGGGGGAGGGAGAAAGACAAGCAGACTCCATGCTGAGCTTGGAGCCCCACACAGGCTCTATCTCACAATCCGGAGATCATGACCTGAACCAAAACCAAGAGTCGTCTGCTTAACCGACTGAGGCACCCAGGCGCCCCAAGAGATCCACAACATTTTTTAATGTGCCCTTGTACTTAAAAGAATTAGGAAACTGCTGGGGCACCTGAGTGGCTCAGTCGTTAAGCGTCTGCCTTCAGCTCAGGTCATGATCCCAGGATCCTGGGATCGAGCCCCGCATCGGGCTCCCCACTCGGCGGGAAGCCTGCTTCTCCCTCTCCCACTCCCCCTGCTTGTGTTCCTGCTCTCGCTATCTCTCTCTCTGTTAAATAAATAAAGTCTCTAAAAAAAAAAAAAAGAATTAGGAAACTACTTTCAGCCTTGCTGTAGTTCACTGTATTTGCTTTCAAGTATTATAAAATGGCTTAGAACTCTTGACAAAATCATGCTATAAAAATGTAGCCAGCAGTATTTTATCACAAATAAAATTTCCCTTGTGATATGTAAATTGTGCTGCCCTAAAATAATCTTATTGGGGCTTGCTCTTTAGCACGTTCAAAGAAAACAAAAAAATAAGTGGCTAGTAACCATGTAAAGATGTAAGACATGAAAGGAGGTGAGACATGAAAGGCATGCCACTAACTCTTTCTTGCCATCCTTTGCAGAAGTGTCCTGGGCACTGGCAAGGTAGAAGAGCCAACCATAAATCACATCACAGACTGGAGGCCCCTGCCCCCATGCTGAAGTATGAGCCATTTCACAACTCTACAAACCCCGGGGACCTAGAACTAGCTTAACGTGGACCTTCAAAGGAGAACCCATACATTTTAGAGACTGATCAGAAATGAACAATGAAGGAATTTCCCCTTAAACTTTCTTTAAAAACACACAAAAAGGGTGCCTGGGTGGCTCAGTTGGTTAAGCAACTGCCTTCGGCTCAGGTCATGATCCTGGAGTCCCTGGATCGAGTCCCGCATTGGGCTCCCTGCTCAGTGGGGAGTCTGCTTCTCCCTCTGACCCTCCCCCCTCTCATGTGCTCTCTCTCATTCTCTCTCTCTCAAATAAATAAATAAAATCTTTTAAAATAAATAATAAATAAATAAATAAATAAATAAACACAAAAAAAATTTTGAATGTTCATAATAGGTTACCGGGAACTGTAAGTGGTCAAATTTATAGGAACAGAAAGAAAATGGTTGCCAGGGGCTGGGTGTAAAGGGGAATGGGGAGTTATTGTTTAATGGGTCCAGAGTTTCAGTTTTGCAAGATGAAAAAAGTTCTGAAGATGGAAGGTGATCGCGCAACATGAATGTACTTAACGCCACAAAGCTATACACTTAGAAATGGTTAAAATGGTAAATTTTATCTTATGTATATTTTATCACAATTAAAAATAAATACATTTTTAAATAAATAAATTTTTAAAAGAAGACTATGTTACCTGGAGATGAGATTTCAAAATAGATTTTTGATTAGGACCTTTACTCACAATATCAAAATAGAACAGAATTATGCTAAGACATTTCATTTCTTTTTGTATGAATTTGATTCAGAGATGGGTAAAAGATACTGATACTTCTTTTTTTTAACTTTATTTATTTACTTGAGAGAGAGAGAGAGAGAGCGCGCGAGTGGGAGAGGTATAGGGAGAGGGAGAAAGAATCTCAAGCAGACCCTGAACCAAGCTCAAAGCCCGACATGGGGCTCGATCTCACGACCTTGAGATGGGGACCTGAGCTGAAACCAAGAGTCAGATGCCTCACTGACTGTGCCATCCAGGAGCCCCAAGATATTGATACTTCTAGTAATTCCTAAATCCTATATATGTGGACACAGCTCACCAAAACTTGAAGATAAATAAAATAATAGTGATCTATGCCAATAATAACTCAACACTCAGATTTTTTTTTCTAGTATTGAGTTGCTGTGTAACTAAGGTAATTATTCTTTCTGTATATCAGTTTCCTCATAGGTAAAACATGAGTATTAAAACATTTGCTGACAGGACTCTGATGAGAAGTAACTAACAAAACAATAAAATATTTTTCAAATACAGTGTTAATACGTTAAGAGCGTTTAAATAAAAAGATTTAAAACATCACTTTTCTTTATATTTGACATCTGCCCCAGTTCATCATCATTTCCATTCCAGCATTTACTTATCTTATTCTGCATGGTCTTTCTATGTATTCAACATTAGTCTATTAGATAATTCAGAATCATGGAAAGATTAAGATATTCCTTACTTCCCCAGCTTTCTCCTGTCTAAATCACTTAACCTTAACAATTCCTTTGTTAACCTAAGTTGAATACCAGTCTTGTGCTGACATCCTTTTTTAGATCAGATGAGAAATAAGATACTCACCAGTACCCTCAATTACTATTTTCTTGTCATAAAGCACATACCATAGAGTGGATATACTGCTCTGATATTTGTCACCACTCTACTTATTTGGCTAAAGAAGTCTCGTTTGATACCTGGGTTGTCAGATCAAATTATAATTTAAATCCTTTAGCTATGTTTAGCCCCTTGGCAGTGGGTAAGCTGAGAATTTAGAATTCAGAAGCAGATGGTTCAGGAGCATGGTAACCAGATATGAAGCACTTTACCTCTATGTCATTGGTTTGAATCTGAACTCGGTTGATCACTATTGGTGTTCTATACAAGATGTAAGTGATCTGATCTGAATCTCTAATGAACAGCACCCCATGTTACAAAAACTCATCACTCTTGGCACTAATTGGCATTCTTGTTGTCAGCGTCAGGAGAGAAGCCAAGGACTGAATCAGTCTGGAAACCTGAACTGCACTGTGTCTGAGTCATCAGTCTAGGTGGCCCATTCAGCCTTTGGCCTTTCCTTAGGGTTTACAGCTTAGGACAACTGTGTCTCCTTCATTCCCTGGGACTTCACAAAGCCAGCTTAACAGATAAATACCTAAAATATATCTTTTTATAATAAAAATGGTAATAATGGCGGCTAACATTTATGGGCCACTTGCTAGAAGCCAGGCATTATTCTAAGAGTATTAACTCCCTTCATTCTCACAGCAATCCTATGATAGATACTATTATTTTCCCCATTTTTTAGAGACGAGGAAATTGGGAATAAATAACTTGCCTAAGGCTTCTCACATAATAAGTGGTAGAGTTGGAAGCCAGCTCTCCATACAATTATTCTCTGCCTAATTATAGCACTTAGTTGATGTTTTTTTACCATATTATTATGCCACTGATATATTTTTTAAAATTCTGTGTTTAAACCAAACAACATATATTAATGTCTCAACTTTAAAATTGTTCATCTTTCTGTACTAGTTATTATTAATTTTTTCTGAAAGAGGTAATGAATCTTTCTTAAATTTGATTCATGTGCATCATTATTCTGAGCTTGGTTTTACAATGGCTTTTCCGCCCATATATTTTTTCACTGTTTGAGCTAAACATTACCTGAACTTGGAAACATTCTTTCACCTTATCTTTCTAAATTAATAGAGAAGAGATAATCAAATAAAATGAAACTCTGCCAACCACTCCATCCCAATGCAAACATAGTAAATGATCACCCAAATCTCCCACTTACTATTCATACAAAATAAGAAGGCAGATAAGAATTTTTTTGAAAATCTGGGTCTCTATTTCATGAGATTTCCCAGTAGTTAAGGAGAAAGGTTTTAGTACATTGAAATAAATGACCATTAAAATAAAGTTCATAAGCAATTAGATCATTTTAACGAACAAAATAAATTCATTGGTTCTCACAAGTAGTTTTTTTTTTTAAGTAAATGGTGTTGTTGTTTTAAGATTTTTTATTTATTATTTGACAGAGAGAGAGACAGCAAGAGAGGGAATACAAGCAGGGGGAGTGGGAGAGGGAGAAGCAGACTTCCCGCTGAGCAGAGAGCCCGATGCGGGGCTCGATCCCAGGACCCCGGGATCATGACCTGAGCCGAAGGCAGACGCTTAATGACTGAGCCACCCAGGCGCCCCCACAACTAGTTTTCTTAAGACTTAGTAAAATATTATGTGCTATAACTACCAGGTAGAAATAAAAAAGAATCTATAATCACTTTTTATGTTTCTTTTAGTTGCCATCTATAGTCAGTTACTCAAAGCATGTTGTCTCATTTGGCACATCCTTATTGTTCAATTTTGCTAACAGATAAAGCTTGGGATATCCCCTTATTGAACTAAATTAATAATGTAAACTTGGCAATCGGGGTTTTACTGCTAATATATATCTACATGTAGTATGGGCATTCTAGTGCTTAATTTTCCTATATACAAAATAACCATAATAAAGACTTCAAGCACAGTACTGTTGTTTCGGTTTTGTTTTTGTTGTTGTTTTTATTAAAGCCTAATAACCAATATGTGATTGTGAATAACTTCATAAAGATGAAATGCTAAGTAAATGTCTACTTAAAATATAGTAGCTATATGGTCTCTCATGCCTAATTTCACTAAGTCTAGTAATTTGCAGATAGAGATGTACAGAGGGAATCGTCCATTATTTATTGTTGCTTCAATTCCTTTAAGTTGTTTCTGTGACTGGTCAGAGGTAGTGAATCATCCAAATTTCTAATGATTTGGAAGGACTTTGGAACAAGTCACTAAATCAACGTAATCCTAGTATCACTGGAGGTCTCCTTCTCATTACTTTACATCTTCTGAGTTTTTTTTTCCAAATTGACTCCTAAAGGCATTACTAACAGCGTGGATTCCTCTGAAAGGTAGTGTGATATAATCGGGAAGAGCTTGGACTTTGGCGTTATGTAGACTTGGGTGTGAATCATAGCTCTGAGTGGCCTTGTGCAAATTTTTTCTCTGATCTTGAGTTTCCTGCTCTATAAAAACGGGATAATAATATAGTACACCTTGGACAATCTCAAAGTGTACTCCCGGAGACTTGTTCAGATCCCTGAATTTGCAAAACCACAATACCATATAATTTTTTCAGTTTCATCCTCCATAAAATGGGGATAATGACCCATACTTCCTGGGTTGTTATATTAAATTAAATTATGTATTAAATATGAACAACAAAGCTTGGTTGATGTGGACACTGGGCTGGGTCAGCTAGGATCACTCAGAGAGCTAAATAATTCATTCTGGCTTATCTGCCTTTCAGGAAGTCCAATTTGGAGTCAGTCACAAATAGCTGAAATCTTAATCTAAATTAGAGAATATTATGTGTATTTAAGTGTACTGTTTATTTCTTTGAAAGTGGGGAGCTCAACCTGTGACTTGAGCTGGAATCCCAAAGACCAGGGCATGAGAGTGGAGAGAACTGCCCCTCAGTGGCAGTAGGGTCCTAAAAACCCAAACTCAAAGAGGCAGTCTATGCTAGCACAAAAGAGGTTGATTTTATGGAGTGAACAGAAAGAAAGGACCTGACATAAAGCAAAGGTTATGCAAAGGTTAAAAGGGGGAAAGGGCAACAAAAGTAGTAGTAAGCCAGTTCAAGAGGATGCAAAGGTATGAAAGGGCCTCTATGGAGCACCTACGGAAAAACTCTTAGGCAAGGTTGGGCAAGCTCCAAGCCTTTTCCGAAAGCAAGGGTACCCCATATCAACTAACTCAGGAATTGTGAGCGTCCACTGAGCCAAAGCACGTAGTTCCTTACTTGATGACTGGTGCACAATGAGCATCCAATCATTTTTAGCTCCCTTCCTCAATTGAATTGATTCTTTTTTTTTTAATTTAAATTCAATTCGCCAACATATAGAATTGATTCTTAATAGTATTTCCATGTTAAACTAATATCATAACCGCCAATGACAAATCACTTAATGCTGCTAAGAGTTTAGGTCGTTTAATCTTTCCTGGAACACAATAAATGTTCAGTAAATATCTGTAAAATTGAGTGCGTAATTTAGGACAACTCAACAATTAATGCATCATCTTATGGCATGCTATGGACGAATATTTATTAAGTGCCTACTTTGTGCCATGCCATGAGATTAGAACTGTTTGGCCTATAGAGAAATTTTTTTATGGCTCTGATTCTCAAGGAGTTGACCTAGTTAAATAGATAAAGCATAAATACATAAATGAAAAAATTAGTTTAATTCAGCAATATGAGAAATGTTGCGACCACTAGTTGTTTAATTATATAATAATTTGAAGAAACAGTGAACAAAGGCAAGGAGGAAAAGAAAAGGCAAGGAAATATTGGTGAAACTTTTTGGAGACAGGATTTGTGTAGAAAAGGGGCAGGTATTTTATACGATTAAAATGATCACATTTTTGTTTATACTCTTGGTTGAAATTTGCATAAAATTATGAGGCAAGTGGACTATCTACAAATAGTTTTATCCCCAGCTCAGTTTACACAGTGGTAAATTTTGTGTTTAATTGCTCTATGACACTGTATGTTTACTTATCCCTTTTATGGACATTATCACATTTTGAATTAAAGCTTATTGTCTAGCCAGAAATAAATAAAAGGAAAGTATGTCTAAGATATTAACAGACTAGGTTTTAACAATCCATTCTTAGTTTGGAATGAAGGGCAATTGGGTGATGAGCAGAATGAATAAAAGGAAAAACAAAAAAAGATTTTCCAGGACTTCCTACATTAAAGTATGCTGCCTTTACTTGACAGGAAGTTTACTAAAGCAGGAAACACCAAATGGATAGGTCCATATGCAGATAAAAATGTAAACTTGGGGGGGTGCCTGAGTGGCTCAGTTGTCAGGCATCTGCCTTCGGCTCAGGTCATGATCCCAGGGCCCTGGAATCGAGCCCCGCGTTGGGCTCCCTGCTCGGCGGGAAGCCTGCTTCTTCCTCTCCCACTCCCCCTGCTTGTGTTCCTGCTCTCGCTGTGTCTCTCTCTGCCAAATAAATAAAAAAAATCTTTAAAAAAAATGTAAACTTGGTTAGGGATGTAAAATACAAATTCCTTCTGAGTTTTTCATAGTTTATATTCTCCAAACTCTTCCTCTGTACTCTTCCCTACTTGCCAACAAGTTGCTTCCATTCAACATTTGCTAATTTCATTACAGATTTCATGTAATAAGATAACTGCTCAGAAATGTGTATTGGCACTTGCTATTTCAGTCAACCAATTTTACTGAATCTTTCTGAGAAAGTAGCCCTAGATTTAGTCACGTACTATTTTTCTGTTCTTTTCTTGCTTCTGTTAAAGAAATGTTAAATTCCCAAAATCAAAGTCATAGCTTTAACAACCCTCTGCCCATTGATACATATAAAGATGATGGTGAATTTCCTCCTTTGGATGATTTCTGATTTTTGAAGTAACCTGCATAATTACTCTTCATGAGAAGGCAGTGGGGGCCAATAAAAAGAGAATTTGTTTTATTTTTTCCTTCAAATTTTTATTTACATTCTAGTTTGTTAACATATAGTGTAATATCAGTTTCAGGAGTAGAATTCAGTGATTCATCACTTACATATAACACCCAATGTTCATTACAACAAGTGCCCTCCTTACTACCCATCACCCATTTAGCCCATCCCCCGCCCACCTCCCTCCATCAACCCTCAGTTTGTTCTCTATAGGTAGGAGTCTCTTGGGGCGCTTGGGTAGCTCAGTTAAGCATCCAACTCTCGATTTAGGCTCAGGTCATGATCTCAGGGTTGTGAGATCGAGCCCTGTGTCAGGCTCCCCGCTCAGTGGGGAGTCTGCTTGAGATTCTCTCTCCCCCTGCCCCTATCCCACCCCTGCTCATGTGCACTCTCTTTCTCTCTAGAATAAATAAATCTTAAAAAAAAAGTCTCTTATGGTTTGCTTCCCTCTCTTTTTTTTTCCCTTTCCCCTGTGTTCATCCATTTTGTTTCTTAAATTCCACACGTGAGTGAAATCATATGGTATCTGTCTTTAAAAGAGAATTTGTTTTAAACTAAAGTGCCTAGATTTGAATTCACCCAGCTGTGCAGCTCACTGGTTGGGTAACTTTGAGAAAACTAAACTTCTTTAAGACTCAGTTTCCTCCTTGTAACTTGCAAGTAACAATACCTTGTAGAGTTGATCTGAGTATTAAATAAGAGATAACTTAGGCTACTCCTGGCTTAGAGTACACTCGGAAGAAATGTTAATTCCCATTTCCTTTCCTTCATATCATTAGTGTTAATGCGATTATCTGGGTCATGCGTAAGAACACTGAACTTTGTTTTTGGCTTTCTGAGATGTTGGTGCTACCCAAAAATAGAATCTGAGTGGAATCACCCAGAGCCTAGCATACTGGCATTTAATATATTCAGTGCTAACGTTATTAAGAGAGAATATTTCAACTGCTGTTTTCCTATCCCTAACTTGCAAAATATTTATTGACCCATATTGATGTGCTGAGAAGTAATACCAGAGCATTTAAATCTACTTTCAAAAGAGCAAAGCTCTTAAATTTTCTCAGCAAAATGACTATCATAAATAGAAACAAAAAAATAGGTCTGTCAAAGCATTCAGACTGTCTTCCAATGCCCTACCTTTCAAAATCACTACCCAATGTTTCGTTCTACATAACAATTCATATTCTCAGCTAAAATATTGAAGATAATGTATCTGAAAACATTTGCCTTTTTCCTTCTGTGTTTTCTCTTCTTTTTGTTTGTTTAGTCATCCAAAACACCTCAGAACTGGTTTCAGTCAGAAAAATTATAAACTTAAAATTCTATATAGCATTCCTCTAAAATACTCACTAAAAGAGAGTATGTTTTTTGTTCATTTTTATCCTTAAATTTTTTTGCAAATACCTTAGAAATGTGAACATTTAAATATTTGCAGTGGTTATGAGCACAGACTTAGAGTTAGCCTTATGTTTAATCCTGGCTCAGTCACTCACTTATGAGGCCTTGGGCAGATTTTAACCTCTAAGCCTCAGGTTCTCATCTGCAGAATTCTAACAATACGTACTTCAGAGACCAGGATCATGACCTGAGCCGAAGGCAGCCGCTCAACCAACTGAGCCACCCAGGCGCCCTGGAATAATACTTTCTAAAAAGTGTAAACATTGATATGTTCTCCATATCAAAAGTACAAGTAAAGAAAGTCCTATTGTGTTGGGTGCCTCGGTGGCTCAGTCGGTTAAGCATCTGCCTTCAGCTCAGGTCATGATCCCAGGGTCCTGGGATCGAGCCCCACATCAGGCTCCATGCTCAGCAGGGAGCCTGCTTCTCCCTCTGCCCCTCACCCCAGCTCGTGCATGCTCACGCTCTCTGTCTCTCTCTCTCTCTCTCATGCGCAAAAGTAAATAAATGAAAAATCTTTTTAAAAATGAAGAAAGACCTATCATGTCTTCATGGAAACCACGTAGTAGAGCTTTAATCTAATTACCCTAAAATTAGAGGAGCACACATCGAGTATTATAATAATTGATTGTTTTCCCATATTCACTTTAATAAATGTATTGACCATATTCTTAATTTTATATCAAATAAAGGTATTTACACATGTCATCTGCATCCTGTGTATAGATATTTTGCCCATTCTTCTACTTTATTCTTTAAAATTCCATCTTTATTATCCTTTTTATCTAAGGAAAGATCAAGAAAAGTCTCTTTCCTTAGTCATCTTTGTCATTATCCGCCCCCACCATCCCTCCAGGCTAAGAACATCGTGCAGACTGAGTTATTAAAGTTGATCTGAAAGAGCAATCTGTTCTAAATGACTGTCCTGGATCTGCCACGGAACCCTGTAAATACCCTTCATTACTCTGGCGGGGTAGTATCATATTTCCTTCATGATACTTCTGTGGCTGACACAAGTTAGGCAGTGAGATTTGGGCTTTGGATGATCCTGGTTGATTGATATAGGAATGGTGCTTCTCCCACAGGTAACCACAAATTTACTTCTCAGGATAATGTTTTAAAAATAGGTGTTCTGTGTATAGTTTAAAAAAATGTTTTTAGTATTTGAAACTAAATGGGTTTTGGGCTTAGACCTTTTTTAATGTTTTTGGTTTTAGTTTTAGGTAAGCATTTTCAATACCGTTTAGATGAAAAAGAAGTTTCGTAAGGATTTAATTGTATTTCTCAATTACATTGTATCATGGGGTTTGGATAAGACACTCTATAGTCGTCCACCATACATATATCATTTTGGATGGACAAGAACTTTTCTTTGGTGTGAGTATTTTTCTCATTAACAAAGTTTAGGAAATTCATACATGTCTCTGTTCTTTAAAAATAAGATGTAGAGGGGTTTTTGTTCTTCTCATCTGCTACTAGAGGGGGGTAAGTGAATATAAACCTGTGAACTTTAAGCAAAACTTACTGAAACTTTGGTATATGTGAGCAATTTCTTTTAAAAAATTAAAATCTACAGCAATATGGAAAAATAGGAAATACAAAATTTTACATGAATCTACTAGGGCAGAATTCTTGCATGCTTATCCTCCAAGTGAAGACTTCCTCTGTCATAGATCTTCCAGGTTCCTCAGTATTCCTGTGGATCATCCCAATGTGAGTAAATTGTTTCTGTAGCTGAGTGACTGAATTAAGAAAACAGCTGAAGGCAAGCACAGGATCATGTTCAAACCACAATAAACACATGTGTTGGATGGGCCACTCAACTTTATGGGGAAGGCTTAAGACATGTAACCTTGTGTTTACTTGTCACTTCTGAAATTTCTTTTTAACTATGTCGGAATATTTTTTAAAGTTTTAAAAATTATTCTTTGTATCAATAAACTCTGGTAAAATCTAAACTAGTGGGTGTGTGGTACAATGTTTATATAAGTACTACAATGATACCCAGGATAGAGGCTGGGTTACTTGGGAGAAAAAACTAATTTAAAAAAACAGAATCTAGAATACCAGGTTTGATGTATTGTAAGCAAGGTGTCCACAATTGCTGAATATTATTTATTTTAAATATTTACATCCAGCTTTTTTTCAGTGTTCAAAAAATTTTGTACACTGTTTTATCATGGCATAGTTTGTATGGAAGTAGAAATGTATTCACTTACAGCATGTATATGCATTTCCCTTTGGAAAATCAAATTGTAGCACATCAATTTTTACCTGAAATAGTTCCACTTTCCCACATCCCTAATGAAGAACTAGCAGCAGTTATATTGATTAGGTCTCAAGATCTGAGTGGGATAGTTGGGGAAGATTATTTATTTATTTATTTATTTAGAAAAGGGGAGAAAGGCTTTCTTCTCCCTTTTAAGATTTATTTATTTATTTTAGAGGGAGGTTTGGTGGGAGGGGCAGAGCGAGAGGGGGAGAGAGAATCTTAAGCAGACTCCCTGCTGAGCACAGATCCCAGTGCAGGGCTAGATTCCGCAACCCCAAGATCATTACCTGAGCCAAAATCAAGAGTTGGACGCTTAACTGACTGAGCCACCTAGGCGCCCCAAGATCTTATCTTTAAATAAAAAGAAATTGTTGGAGTATCCACATAAATAGAAAATGTATAAACACAAATAAGTAGTCTTGAGGTTAGTATCAGCACAGGATTAGTTAAGAGAGCAAAGGAATCTGTCATTAAAGATCTGGACTACCGTGGTAATAAAAACAACCTATCCACATAATTCAGTTCTTTTTGTACCTTTTTCCCTCCTCAGTAATAGTAATTTTAACCTGGATTATTTAAAAGTTTTCCTCAATTTTTTTTTCACTTTGCCTGTGTAAATACAAAGCTGCATAAGAAGGGAGTAGTGAAACCTCTGATGTGATCATAATAAACAAAGAAATGTTATATCTATTCAATATACAATAGGGAGTCTCAAGATGCCTAAAAAAGGTAAAAAGAGCTCTTAGTAAATTCCATAAGGTTAAGAATTTTGGTATATTTTGTACACTGCTTTATACCCAGTACCTGGTACATAGTAGGCATTTGGTAAATATTTATTGAATGAATGAATGAGAAGAATTCCTACAAACCGTTGAGTGATTTAATTAAGAAGCTAGATATAAGCCAATGTATTTCATGCTATTCAAATCTAAGAATGATCCTTTTAAAAAATAACCAATGACATTTACCTGAATTTTCAAAACGCAGGCTTCTGCCAAGATTAATGACATTACAGCACACTTAATCTGTACCAAGCAATGGAGTTAACTTCCTTTTCCCCAAATTTCTATTCTGAAAATGTATGAAATTAATATCAAAGAACCTATACTTTGACAAAGAAGGTTTTTGAGCAGATGATGGTTTGGTTAAGCATTCTTTTTTATTGATTGGTAATGCTTGTGAAAGAAGACATCTGGCATAGACTTTTTCAAATAATACACAAAAATGTTATTCCAGATACTAATACAAGAATAGGAGTTGTAATCTATTATGTTATATAGTCATTTTGACTTTTAAACAGTATCTGATTGGTCTTTTTCTGATGCAGTTTGTTCAAACTAATTCGTTACTGGGTTTACTCTCAGGCTGATGGTTTTTTCCTCTCCATTTTTTGTTTGTTTGTTTGTTTTTGTGATCTCTAATTAACAACTTTTAATGTTAGTTATCTTCTCCGCTTTTGCTTAGCCTTTGGATGAACGGTTCCAAAACTCTCCACTTTTAAAATGTTAGGCCTCAGCTTCATGTGGCTTTTCACAGCCAAATTTCCTAAAATGTATCAGTGGTTAAATGATAATAAATTTTCCATTAAAATTAAAGTTCCTAAAAATTAAGAATTCTGATGTATTTCAAAAATAATGCCATTTTCTTTGACAGATGGAACATGGTGTCATGAATTTAGTATTAATTCCAAACATAAATCAATAAACAACTTGGGCCTCTAGCTAGAAGTGAAATTCTATAGGTAGGAAAACTGATTGACCCCCACTGCCCATAGGTGCTGTCCCGCTATGGAATCCCTTTGCTCAGTTTTCTCCTGTCCAATCAGGTGGAATGTTTCACAGGCACATGGTTTATACAGCTCAAAATAACTTGGGACCTGTGAGCTGACAAATGCTCTGGCTCCGGTGGTGACAGGTTGTCCAGCTTCTTACAGCCATCTTCACTGAAACTAAGGTTAACTCCTCACTCTCTATGGACGGCTACTCTCGATTTCCAAGGGCGTGAAGAATTTTCTTTTCCTCCTGTGCTTTCATCTCAAAAGTTCTCCTTGGATAATTATCATCACAGTGGATTGCCTGGGTTGGACATCCTCATCTGGGTCAACTAAAAAAAGAAAGGTAATATCCAGATTTAAGTTCTCAAGTGTGTTTTGATAACAGGGCACTGACAATGGGAAAAGGGATATTTCAGAGACCTAGTTACTGTTGTTTAGAGTGAAACCTAGGATAGCTTCCTAATTATGTATGATGGGACACAAAAGTTTACAAAAAAATGAAGTTTTCTACGTGTAAAGGTTTTGGAGGGGATTGATGAGACTCACAGAGATCACAGCCTCCTTGGGTCCTAAGGAGAAATACCTCAACAGAGGAAGTTGTGACATGTTCCATACATCATTGGTATTTCCACACATTCACTTATTAAAATAATGGTGTTTGTATAGAGAATATGTGTGCGATGCCTATTTCCTTTTTAAAGGAAATCAAATCTAAAATAATATGACTCCATAGTTAAAGACTTTCATTTTAATTTTTTTTATCATGTAAAAGGATATGCTTGCTATATTTAGTGTTGGGAGATCTGCTCCCTGGATTAATGCACACAACAGCTGCAAAAAGTCTTGCTCAAAGGACATTGCTCTTTCTTTCTCCTTTCTCTCTCTCTCTCTTCTCTTCAACTACATCAGAAAGACACTTGACAGTCAGTGGCAAGTGTTTGGCCTGGTACATTGCACTATTAGCAGTAATTAGATGCACATCTTGAATTATATTTTAAAAACCATATAAGCAAAGAAAAAGAGAACATGGATTAATCTGTATTTCCATTCCCCAAAAGTAAACATTACAGCAGTGGTGTTAAGAAATTTTACTATTTTATCAACAGATTTTTACTCATACTTGTTAAAGATCCTAGAATCAGTCAGTTTGAAAGAAACAAATCCAGTTTTCTTTCTCAAAAAATTACGGTTCAATTACTTTCACATTGATAATAATGAAATGAATTCTCAATAAAGAATTTGTCACAACTTTTCAGTCTCTCCTTAATAATAACTCTTAAGTGCACGTAAAATCCATAAACCTTTTCTAGGAAATTGAGAATGTCTATACTTAAAGCTATGATAAACATATTTTTAAACAAAAATTAAGATATGTTGTCTGACACATGATTTGACAACAAACAAAATATTTAAAATCAAGGCCATTCCAGGAAATTTGAAATATATGCACATTATACTTACTTTGTCAGTAGACAAAATTATAGCCATTACAGAATCTTGTAATAATGGACTATGAAACAAACAGCTGGACACTATCCAAATTCTGGAAGTTTGTCTCTATTCCCACTTATAGAATATGGCTAATGCTATTGGAACTCATACTAATGTGTTAAAGCCCAGTTCTATAGATCTGTAATTTAGAATACAGGCTCTATTACATGTTCCTATTACAGTGTGCTTAGTCCATTCGGTGGAATGGACTCAGAACCACAATTCATGGACACCAAAAATTGAATGAGTTTTTAATCCAAGCTGGGTTTTGGAATTCATAGAGATGGTTTATTTTTGAAGAAACAGGACAGCTGATAAATCACGTTTCAGTGTGAAGGGGCTTTAATGAAATAAAGTGACAGCTAAATTTTTCAACAGTTATTTCCTTATATGTAATAGGAGTAACGAACTCAGCTTGCTAACCTGAAAATACAAGACGAATGATACTGCTAACCCCAGAATAATTACAGTAGTTTCCTTCATTGACATTGAGATTTGACAAAGGCATTGCTTGTCACCTGGTGTCATTACCTTTAACAAGACCCAGAAAATGAAAGAATTATCTTAACTTTTTCCCTCTCTTAGGAGATATAGAAGAATCAAACACCATGGGGTATTTTCTTACATTTCTATGGTGCTTCATACTTGACAAAGAGCTTTTAAAACTGCTAGGGCATTGCACTTTTGCTTAAAGGGAACAACCCAAGTACAGACAGAAGAACCTGTTTAAAAATTTAAGAGCATATATTCAGCAAATACATTTTTGGTGGGCACAAATGTTTATGTGACTATTTACTTGCAGTCACCAGAGTTTGCAGAGTTCGTGTATAACCAGAGTCACCTTGACAGGCTCTGCACAGGCTGTGTTGTTGCCTAGACCTCCACTCGCAGTCACAATGCACTACACCCTCTGGGAGGGGCACAGCACAGCCTTCCCACCAAGCACTTGAACTAAAACGAGATCTTCAGATCTGGAGCCTCTTTGGGGTACTTGCTCCTCTCCCAATCTAGCCAGCATGTTATGTCAATGTAATTTGGGAAGTTATCTTTTTCAAATCCTTCATCATCTAAAGAAAATTGACAGGCTGAAGAGGGATGAAAATGGTCTATTGTTTTCTTATTTTTCTTATTTAAATTGAATCTTTGAGTTAATGAGATCGACGTTTTCTCATTTTTGATTTCCTGTTTAAGAGCTAAGTTTACCAGAAATGGTGAGATCTTGAGAGTGATAGAAAACCTCATTTCTTATGACTACCACCAAACTCTTTTTACATCCTAGATGCCTGAAGTCTTCTTGTTTGCCTTTCATTAGCCTTTCTACAGGTTGTAGAGTTTACTTTTACACAATTTCTTTGCTGTCAAGGTTAAATACTAACTTTGGGCTCTGGCTTCAGTATCCTTTACTTTCCTACGTGTTTATCCTGTTCTGTATTCAAAAACGTATGAAAGTATGTTTCATAGAAGCCAATCTCTTCTCTCCCACTCAAACTAAATCCTTACTTTCTTTCCTACCTTCCCACCTTTACCAATTAATTAAAACAATAATAAGAGAATGGCTTACTCACCCTTGGCCTATTATCTAAAAACCTTTTCCTTCCTTTAACTCCTGCCCTTTAAGGAATGTCCCTAATTAAACAGATTCCCACTGTTTCTCCTATGTATTAGCTCTGCTCTGCCTCTTTAGTTCCACATTCTCTTCTAATGTATGCGTTTGTCTCTATTTGTTTTTATCTGCTGTTTTTCCTCTTTCAAACTGAAAGAGGAATTAAGAGACTAGACCTTACACTATTTCCATATTGCTACTGACTTATTTCCATATATTTCATGTCCTTATTCTGATAATGCAACATATACTAACTTATTAAATTACTAATGTCACTCACACCAAAAGTAGACTAGAAATAAAACTAAGATGGGGGTGATCCCTGTAATAGTAATGGATGAAAACTATAACAATGAAGAAGGATTTACTTCAAAGTGCATCCCCTCTGCAGCCAACTTTTTTTTTAATTAATGCACCTTTATTTTTTTCTTGAAGATTTTTATTTATTTATTTGAGAGAGAGAGAGAAAGAGAGCACAAGCAGGGGAAGCAGCAGGCAGAGGGAGAAGCAGGCCTCCCTGCTGAGCAAGGAGCCCAACGTGGGGCTGGATCCCAGGGTCCTGGGATCATGACCTGAACCAAAGGCAGATGCTTAATCAACTGAGCCACCCAGGAGTCCCTGCAGCCAAATTTTTAAAAGATGATCTGTACCCAACTCTCCAGGACTAGTTCCTATGTAATGGGATTTGGTTCTTGGCCCAGTAAGTTTCTCTGAAAGAACTGAATTAGATACTTCTATTGTGTGGGACATCATAGGACAGAGAAGGCAAGACAAATGGGTCAATACCAGCATTAAAGAGAGGGAAGCAAAGCCTAATTTTGTTGAAGATTCTTCCCCTAAAAACATTCTAGGTATAATAATTACACATCAGCAGAAAATTATTACCTTCAATTTGCATTTTTAAAGTACATTTTTAAAGTGCTTTCACAAACAAAACTATGAAGCAGGGGAGTTTGCTCATCGTCAGGTTAGAGGTGAGTTACTTATTCTACCTGAGTAAATATTAAATATTAAGCTATTTTTTTGTGTCTACCTAGAAACCAGATTTGTTTTTTCATTTAGATATCTAATGATACTTCATAGCCAGAAAACTTCAGTGTTTACATGCGTCCAAGTTACTTCATATTAGGTTTTGCCAATTCTCTGGTCAACGCCCCAGTTTAAATATTCGTATTATAACCCAAAGATGGATGTATACCACATGATATTTCCAACAAGGTCTTCTTAGAGCCTACAAAAAAGGTAGTGCCCAGTTAACATGAGTTGAGAAATATGCCCAAAGGTATCAACATCAACAGTTTTGTTATTATGAACCAGACCTTTAATTTTCAGCAAGTTCTCAGGGCAAATCCTCTCGTCAGGAGAAATCCCAGGGGAAAAAATAGAGCTATTTAGCAAAGTAAAGTAAAGAACGTTCAATAAGCCTTCTATGTCACCAAATTAGTTTAAATTATTTACTAAAGTCTGTCTTGATTATTGATGCCGCATTGTTTCATTTCTAACCTAGGACAATTTCACCTTATCCATGATCTATTTTCAAAGACAATTACTCATTCTTATTTTGAAAGTGGCACTAAATCTGTTTCAATTTTGTAAGAAGCAGAAAGAAGGAAACAAGTCCAGTGTCACTCTGAACATCTCAGATGAAATGTCTAAGATAATTCTTAATTTCCTTTCCTGAAACCTGCTCATCCAAAGAAATGATTCTACCACTCACCTAGCTGCTTAGGCCCTAAATATTAGAGTCACCCTTGACTCTGCTCTTTCTCTTCAGTCAACTAACAAATTATACTGCCTCTACTTTTAAAAAATACCTCAAATCTGATCATTTCTCGCCATGTCCCACTGGTACCATTCATTGATCCAACCGCCATCATCTCTTACATAGCATATGGCAAGGCTCCTAACTGATCTGCTTGTTTCCACACTTGCTCCCTTCAACTTGATTCTTTGCATAGCAGCCGTGATTAAGTTTTTTTCAAATCTATGCCATTTGCTTCTCAAAACTTTAAAATGCTTCCCCATTTACACATGTAATAAGATGCAAAGTCCTTCCCATGATCTGCAAGGCCTCACATGATCTAACTTTGTACTTTTCTGACTTCTTTTTCTTCTACTCTTCTTTTTCATTCACCTCCTGGCACAATGGGCTTGACTTGAACACAGCAAACATTCACCTCTGCCTTAACACTTACTTTTTTCCTACTTAGGAACATTTTCCCCACCCCTCCACCCCCAGATGGTCACACGACTAACCTCTCTACTACATTAGAAGCTATGCCTGATCTTCTTAGCTGAGATAGCATACCTTCCTCTCTTCCCCTTCATTCCCTATTCCCTTGCCTTATTTATTTTTCTTCTTTTTTTTTTTAAAGATTTTATTTATTTATTTGAGAGAGAGAGAATGAGAGAGAGAGCCTGAGAGGGGGGAGGGTCAGAGGGAGAAGCAGACTCCCTGCCGAGCAGGGAGCCCGATGCGGGACTCGATCCCGGGTCTCCAGGATCATGACCTGAGCCGAAGGCAGTCGCTTAACCAACTGAGCCACCCAGGCGCCCTATTTATTTTTCTTCTTAACTTATGTCTTCTCCACTAGGATGTCGACTCCATAAGGTTAGGGACTTTGTCATTTGTTCACTGCTGAATCCATAGTGCTTAGAATGGTGCCTGGCACATAGTAGATGCTCAATAGATATTTATTGGATGAATAAATGAAAGCTACATTATCCATAACAGCATTTGGGCTTTTTAAAAGTACAAATTTTATAACAGATAGTTTTTACATTAATGCTTGAAAGAGAAAATGGTACATTTTCTTATTTCCTATTATAAGTAATATTCATCAGCTTAACAATTTATATGTGCATTTTCATCTGAGAATCTCCTGAAATGGAATTGTTACTATGCCATTGGAAAGATGAGAATAATTGAGATTCAGAATCATTAAATGACTTGCTCAAGATAGCACAGTTTTTTAGTGTTGGAGCTGGGATTCAAACCCAGGTTTCTGATTATAATCAGATGTTCTTTGATACTTCTGGTATGAAAGAAAAGCATAATTCCAGTTATTTTACCCACCATAAATAAATTCTCATTTGAAAGTCACCTTGAAGTTATTATTGCTTTTACCAGTTTATATTTTTCTTTTCTCTATAAGTTTTCTTTGTAAATATCATTTCTATTTATCTGTCTTATTTTATCCTGCACTTAAATTAAAAGATAAACAACAATAGATTTAGCGGGAAATTCTAATGAACAAAAGAATTCAACAGATATTTATTGATCCCCTTCTATGTGCTTTGTGTGCACAGAGATGGTGCTGTACAAACACAAAGTGAGGTAGACCGAAGAGTAAATAGGCCAATTTACTATGTTGTGATAATTGCTGTGTTTGGAGGTAAGGACAGAGCACTTTGCGAGCATATTGCAGAGGTACCCAACCCAGAACAAAGAAGAAATCCCACGGCGATGTCTCAGCTAAGAACTGAAGACCATGTAGAACTTGGCCCAGTAAGGTAGTGAAGGGAGGTGGGGACAGGCAGCCACCTAATAAAGAAAATATATACAAAGATCTGCAGGCAACACAGTTCATTCATGAGACTACATGTTATTTCAACAGAGTATAGATGGTGCTGAATTAACTGCAAATCTGCAGCTCAGCTGCTCTTCAAACTTTGTCCTAGGATCAACCACTTGGTATGTCACTAGAGTTGTTATATAATAATAATAATAATAATAATAATAATAATAATAATAGCAGCAACTACCATTTACTGAACATTTACTAAATGCCAAGCCCATTTAATCATCACTTCAATCGATGAGATGGCTGGTGTTATTATTCCTGTTTTGTAGACGTGTAAGCTGAGCCTTATAGAGGTTAAAAGTGACTTTGTTGAGCTTATACAGCCAGAAAGTGTCAGAACTGGGATCTGAACCACATCTATCTAACTCCAAAGTTTTAGGTAATAAACACTACATTAAAGAACATTAAATAAATTAATTAAACATTAATTAAATTCAAACATTAAAGCAATTCTTTATTTTGAATACTCGAAAGTTTTGTTATCATAATAATTTCTTATAACCATAAGCATCAGACAGGCACACATTTGCACCTCAATTGGCTTCTTTTCTTAAAAAAGAAAAAAATGGTTACAGAGAGCAGTGATTACTTTTTATGAGTATTTTCTTACCTACTTCCACCATAAATATAAAGTTCTTAAAAGTTTTTCAACATTAACATCACCTTTACCTAAATATTGTTTTTTTTTTTTAAAGAATTTATTTATTTATTTGAGAGAGAGAGAGAGAAGCAGACTCCCCACTGAGCAGGGAGCCCAATGTGGGGCTTGATCCCAGAACCCGGAGATCAAGACCCAAGCCAAAGGCAAACACTTAACCGACTGAGCCACCTAAATATTGTTTTTTACTAACATCATTTGAGTGTCCATTACAGGGGCTGGCCCTGTTTTAAGGGCTTTGCATTCATGATGTTATTAATCGTCACTCTCCTAGAGATTAGGTATTATCCATGTTTTACAGATGAGGAATCCAAAGCTCAGAGAAGTAAGTAATTTCCTCAAAGTCACACAACTGCTGAGAGTTCATGAAACCAGAATTTGAAAACCAATCTGATCCCAAGGCCAATTATGCTCATTCCATGTTGGCTCGAGATAAAATCCATCTTAGAATACAGAGTTAGAGACGAAGTTACATTAAAACACAATATGCAGTAGTGTTCAACTAATAGAAGACCATTCTGATTTATAAATTACTTAATTTTTCCCCTTACATTTAAATGCAGTTGGCCCTTGAACAATATGGGTTTGAAGTGTGTGTGGGTCCACTTATACATCGATTATTTTAGATTTTTTTAAAAATACAGTACAGTGCTGTAAATGCATTTTCTCTTCCTTAAGATTTTCCTAAAACATTTTCTTTTTTCTAGCTTACTTTATTGTGAGAATGTGGTATATAATACATATAACATATAAAATATGTTTTAATTGTTTATGCTATTGGCAAGGATTCTGGTCAATAGTAGGCTATTAGTAGTTATGTTTGGGAAGAATCAAAAGTTATACATGGGTTTTGACTGTGCAAAGGTTGGCGCTCCTAACCCTCGCATTGTGCAAGGGTCAACTGTATATGCAGAAATTCAAATGAGGGTAATGAAATAGTTGATTTATAAATGAGAAGGATTTTTCATCAGTATATTAATTCCATTTTAAAATAGCATTTTGCACCTTATTGTACATATCTTTAACTCTTCTTCTGTATAGTTAATGCACACATGAGACAAATTTTCAATTGATATATCAATTATATTTTCATATACTATTTTGTATATCATCTACGGTGCTACCAAATTTAAAATAGCTGGATAGCTCTATTTAATGAGTATATTATAATTCAATTAACTAACTTCTTATTGAACATGGTTCCAATTTTTTAATACTATCATCTATAGTGTAATGAATATCTTTGTAGATAAATCTTTGCACTCATCCAACCTCTGTGCATTTTTAATTCATCTTTAAGACACAATAGACTTCACCCAAACAAATGACTCCAGTAGTGGCAATTTCAGGCTGTAACAAGCATGTGGAAAAATATTTGGCTGTAGGTGATCCGTTCAGCTGTCTCTAATTGTCCTCTCAAGGTGACTGCTTACTTTGCCAATTTAGACATTAGTTTTGGAGAGCACTCTAAAAGCTCTAGAGTTAGAGCAGTTCCTAGGAAGCCTTCTTCGTGATGTAAGTAAGGCTGTCATATAAGGGAAAGGAAAGGAATGAACTGAAACAAGTTTTGTTGTAGAATCGTAAAGCCTAGGGATGCCTGGGTGGCTCAGTCGGTTAAGCGTCTGCCTTCGGCTCAGGTCATGGTCCCAGGGTCCTAGGATCGAGCCCCGTATCAGGCTCCCTGAGCAGGGAGCCTGCTTCTCCCTCTGCCTGCAGTCCCCCCTGCTTGTACTCTCTTGCTCTCTCTCCCTGGCAAATAAATAAAATTAAAAAAAAAAAAAAAGAATTGTAAAGCCTAAAAAGATTTAGATTACTTTCCTCTCCATCTTCCCAGCACAAGGCCTAGCAGGTAGTAGCCAAGAATGGCAAACGGTCTTCATCTCTATTACCATCTCTGATTGATTGGTGGTGACTGAAGGAGTAGAGTGTTAAGAAAGTCAAGATCCTACGGGAAGAACACTGTACACTGTTAGCTGTATCTTTTAAGGAAAGAGAGAAGTAACAGCCTACAGGTCACGAGTTTGCCATCCCTCTAGTAAATGTGTGACTAAATAAATGATAAAATGTTAATAATATAAAGTTGCTTTGTATTACCAAACTCTCCACTTCAGGGGGGTTTTTAACTAAAGTTACTGTAGTATTTTCTTAATATTTTAAAAAATTATTTATTTTTTGAATCAGTAATATCCTCATATAATTGACACTCAAAAGTCAGGAAAGGGTATACAGTGAAATACAGTTTAGGGGTGTCCTGCCTTGAACCTCATTTCCCTGTCTCTTATATCCCCTCTTCACCAATGTTAATGTAAGAGATTTTTAAAAATCTAGGCTCTAACTCATATCTTCGTAGAAATTAAATTAATTATACCTTTATTTGAAAAGGCTAAATCATTACACTTTTCAAGAGCAGATTGAACTGTAAACAACATTGAATTTAAACAACTTGTCTCTAGTCGAAAACCAGAAGCATTATTTATTTTCATGAACTGGATCAAATTGATGTTTTCAGTAACTAAATGAGATTATGTTGTATCTTTTTTTCCAATTCAAAGAAGAGTTTATTCATTAGTTTAACAATTATTTATTGGGATCTAAGTCTTTGCATTGGTAAAAGTTATATTTTAGTGGGAGGAAAATGACAAGCTGCTAAAAATGTGCATGCCAGATATTTCTCATGGAGATAAGTGGTACTGAGAAAACCAAACTGAGTAAAAAGGATAGGCTGGAAGGGGATTGCCATCTTATGTTGGGCCATAAAGAAGGAACCACTGAGGAGAGAATAGATGGACAGGTAATTGAAGGAAGTGAGAAGTGAGTCACATAGCATTGTCAGAAAGAGCATTCCAGGTCCAGGCAACAGCAAGTGCAAATGTTCTGAGGCATTTCAGATGTGACTTTAGAATATTTCAGGAATAATAAGAAACCAGTGTGGGTGAAGCTGAATGAAAAAGTCTTGAAACCATAGGAGATAATGTCAGTTTATGTAGGGCTTTTTATGAATGAAATGAAAAACTGCTGTTGTCAGTATCTTTTAATTTCTATATTTTATTGCATTCAAGGTAAAGGGGAGATTATGGACAACAAATCTCTGTGTATGAAAGGCCTTTATAATTAAGAGCCCTTTATAGATATTATCAAAATTATGCTTAGAAATTGTATTTAATATCACTATTAAAAGCTACATCATAGCTTTCACAATTGAATTTGTTGTATTAAAGAACTTAATAGAGTGGTTATCACCCATGTTTTTATTTTATATTTCAGGGCAATCTCATTCAGTTCCTCTTCATTTTACAATTTAAGGTTAATCTCTAAGTCTTTAATGTAAATTTTGTAGAAGTATCAAAATTAGGCAATTTTTTAATTTCAAACTTTAAGTTCTTAAAAATCCATCATGCTTAGGGGTGCCTGGGTGGCTCAGTCGGTTAAGCGGCTGCCTTCTGCTCAGGTCATGATCCTGGGGTCCTGGGATCGAGCCCCACGTCCGGCTCCCTGCTCAGCGGAGAGCCTGCTTCTCCCTCTCCTTCTGCCTGCCACTCTGCCTACTTGTGCTCTCTCTCTATCTCGCTGTCAAATAAATAAATAAAATCTTTTTTAAAAAAATCCATCATGCTTATAGATCTGTTATTCTTTAGAAATGACCCAACTTTTTGTTATTATTATTTTGTGACAGCATGCAAGACGACAGCCTAGAAGCTTCTACTTCCATATCTCAACTTCTAAGAGAGAGCTATTTAGCAGAAACTAGACATCGGGGAAACAATGAGAGGAGTCGAGCAGAACCTTCCTCCAACCCTTTCCATTTTGGCAATCCTTCTGGAGCTGCTGAAGGAGGAGGAGGTCAAGATGACCTTCCAGATCTCTCAGCCTTCTTGAGCCAAGAAGAATTAGATGAAAGTGTCAATCTGGCAAGATTGGCCATCAATCACGACCCTTTGGAGAAAGCAGATGAAGCTCAAGCTAGAAAACATCTTTCATCTGATCAAATGAAACACTCACCTAAATCAAGTTTTGACCCCAACTTCTGTCAGGATAACTCTCAAGGTCCTACCAGCTCTGAAGAGAGCCCCCAGGAGGCAAAAAGGCCACAGTATAGTTCTGAAACCCAGTCCAAAAAAGTATTCTTAAATAAGGCTGCTGATTTCATTGAAGAGCTGTCCTCCCTTTTCAAAGCCCATAGCTCCAAAAGGATTAGACCTCGTGCCTGCAAAAACCACAAGAGTAAATTGGAATCTCAAAACAAACTTATGCAGGAAAATAGCTCCAGTTTGTCAGATATCTCAGAAAGAAGAGAAAGATCTTCTGTTCCCATCCCTATCCCTGCAGATACTAGGGATAATGAAGTGAATCACGCCCTTGAAAGGCAGGAAGCTAGGAGGCGCGAAGTTGAGCAGGCTGCGGGTGGAGACACCACCCCCGAGTCTTCACCTTCATCTTTGTACTATGAAGAACCTCTGGGGCAACCTCCTCGGTTCACTCAAAAGTTACGGAGCAGAGAAGTTCCAGAAGGAACCAGAGTACAGTTGGATTGCATAGTGGTAGGAATTCCACCACCTCAAGTAAGGTAAAAAAATATCCCATTAGTAACGTTTGGTAATTGCTTTCCATCTACCCTGATCCTCCTAAGTTTGTCTTTTAAGTGTGTGGTTTCAAAAATTATATACTCCTTTTGAGAAAAAGTCAGAGTCTAACGTAGCACTCTCCAATAGAAATATAATATTAGCCATAGTACGCAATTGAAATTTTTCAAGTAGTCACATTTTCAAAAAGTAAAAAGAACTGGGTGAAGTAAACTTTTAAAATATGTATTATTTTATCAATATATTAAAATATTATCATTTCAACAGGTAATCAATATAAAAATTATTAATAAGATATCCAGCGTGAATTCTACACTTACAACAGCACATCTCAATTTGACTGCTAAGTTTTCCTAGGAAATATTTAATCTGCATTTCTATTTCATAACATTTACAGTTGAAAAAGTAGCTTAACATACTCAAGTTGCTCCAAACATACTTCAAAATTTCATAATAGCGGAATTATCAGTTTTTAAATTTAAATTAATTAAAATTAAATATAATTTGAAATTTAAGTCCTAGGTTGCAGCAGCCACATTTCAGGTGCCCAATACCACATGTGGCCAGTGACTAAGGTATTGGACAGCACAGGTCTACAGCCTGAAGCTTAAAACAAGAAAGTATTTAGGACCTATATTCAATGAATACCTGAGGTATTTTTTCAATTTTGAAGAAAGCCAAATGATAGAATAAAGACTAATAGACTAAAGAAAGAATAAGGTTGTAGCTAAGTAAGATCAATTTAAAGATTCATTTTACATGTATTGTATTTATTATAAACTTTTTCATAGCAGCTTAATGAATACTATTCTCCCTAATGCCCAAGTCTTTCCCTAATATGACTAATGAGTAGAGAGGATATTAATCTTTTATGTGTCTACCAGTTAGCTTTTCTTTGAAGCAAATGAAGCTTAAGCTTCAGGGTTCTTCATTTGCATAAGCTATGCCTAATTTTATGGTCTTATTTTATTTCATTTTTTAAGGGGCCCTTCCACATTTATAAGCTTCAAGCCCCACAAACCTGGATCTGGCCTCAGCCTCAAGGTGACATTTGCAAACTCTAATATTACAATGCAATAATATGTGAATAAAGTGCTTTAAGTGTGTTGCTTTCGTAGAGAATTACTGGTATTTAGAGTCCTGTAACAATCACTTTGCCTTCCTAACCATTTATTTACTAGTAGAATAACTTCATTACTATTTAACATTTATTCTAGGTGTGTAAACAGGGCCTTGTCTTTTTCTCACACAGTATTCATATTATAGGACAGTAATAGTATTAATAATAATAGTTCTATTTATATTTGCCTATTGATTCAAGAGATTCTAGCCCAAAGACATATTCATATATTGAATTTTGCTTTTCAAAGGCAACATAATTTTATTTCTACAATGGCATATACACTACTATCCAGTTATCCAAATGAGCTTCTGGAGGACAAGAGTTTTCCTTTGTATCTTGAACGCCTTTGTATCTGCTTTATATCTTTCGGGCCCATGGTAGTCATTAAGAAATGTTAAGTAAACCAATGCACAAAGAAGCAGGAAAACAAGAAACTCAACTTCAGTTTAAATCAGGAGTGAGTCATTTGGCCTAAGATATAACAAAGGGTTGAAACTGTATGACACAGGGCAGTATCTACCCTTCTATTCTAAGCACGCCTGATGACACTCTCTAGGAGTCTGGTTGGTAATGCTGGTGAGATATCATCACAGCACCATGATGGAAATCACTCAGTGACATCTGGTCAGTCTAGGTAAGCTGGTGAGTACTCAAGTTATAGTACACACACAACTTACTTAGATTAGTCTTGTCCAACCCACTAATTTCTGAACATAGAATGGACCCCAAAAACCCACAAAAACTAGACCAGATCATTCAGGACTGATTCTCCCCATTTCTTGACTGTGACAATCTCAGATACAAAAAAGAATTCAGTGTTCCCGTGATAAAAATTCGCCGGGAAGAATTATAAGATACCCATCCCCCCCCCAAAAAAAGTAATCTAGTGGTCACTCAAAAACTACTTAATCAACCAAATACAAATTTACAAATTTTAAGGTGAGAAAAAATGTAAACAGCTTCTATGTAACAATACTAATTTTACCTGGAAGAATTTCTTTCCTGATAGAATTCATGCCTGTTTTCCTACCACTGGTTTGGTGCCAGGAAAGTCTTAGGTATTCACTAAATATTTTCTGAATGAATTAGTACTTAATTTATGGCAGCAATTATATTACAAAAAGTTTAGAATTTTCTATTAGCTGTCATTATTGTCCTAAGCCCAGAGTCTACATAACTCTAATTAACTGGACAGCAAATATATTTTTACTATGTGCTCTGCACTTTGATTATTGCAATGACAGAGACAATATAAGACATGTCCCTGCCCTCAAGGAGCTTGTGATTCAGTTAAAGGAATCATCCAAATTTGTATAGTACAAAGCCATAAGAACTCTCAGTCTTCAGAGAAGGGATGGAGGACTAGAAAGATCAAAGAAGGCTTCAGACATGTAGGGTGAGAAGGAGTGAGAGGATTTAGGAAGAAATCTACTCATTTATTCATTCATTCATTCATTCATTCGTTCAACAAATACCTATTGAATTACGAAAGTGACTCACTGGGAATACAAAACAACTGTGAGCTATTGGAGGTCAAAGACCTTGTTTTGAAACCAAGTCTAAAACTATTCTGAGAGGGTAGCTCACAATCTAAAAGAGCAATCACGCAGGCATGTAATCAAAATGTTGTGACATTGTATGATAAGGGCTATAACAGAAGTATGTATAGAACACAACAGCGGCTCAAAGGAAGATGTGATTATTTTGCCTCGAGTGCTGGAGAAAGGAAGCATTCACAAAGGAGGTGCCTTTAGTTTGAAGAGACCAAGGGTGGAGAAGGAAGCAAGTGCATAGGTCTAAAGACAAGTGTTTTCAAGGAACCGCAAGTACTTGGCTATGTGAAGGACATGGAGTAACAAGTGAGCACAGACGAGAGAAAACATTGAAGAAATATACAGACTGATGGGTCCTTTTAGGCCAGGTTAATTTAACACATTCATCTAAAGGCACAAGACGCTGGAAGAGTAATATTTTTATATGACAGGGAGGAGACTGACCTAACCTGAAAAGACAGTAGAGCCAGATGATTTTGCAGAGCCTTGAAAGCAAAACAGAATAGTTCAGATTTGGTTGCAAAACGATCTGGAAACTATTTATAAGGTTGCGTATAGGGAAGTACCAAGATGAAAGGGAGCATTTAAGTAGAATTAGTCTGGAAGGATGAGTTAGACTTGAAAAGAATGAAGCGAGTAAGCTGCTTAGGAAGCTGTGGAAGATATCCCAGGCATCAGATGTTCTGATCGGATTTGAATGGGGGCAGTGGGAAAGCAGAGAGAAGTTGTGAGTGAGCAAGATTTAGAAGAAAAGAAATCAAGCCAAACTTGGTGGCTGACTGGATAGGAAGGATGAGTAAAAAATATTAGTCCACATGTTTGAAGCCGGGTACCTGAGAGAATATTGGGGTCACTGGCAAGGACTAAGAAAATGGAAGATGTGGCTGACATATGGTGGAGGTTGATGATTTGAGTCTGAGGAGACCGAGGGACGATATCCAATAGGCAGTTGGAAATGCAGGACTGAAGGTCAAATGAGAGGGTAGTGGCACTGGAGACATTCCAAGGAATGACCTGGACACTGGGAAATCTGGACACAATATCTCTGTAATTACAAAGGGACTATATATAAACAGGTAACACTTGGAACTAACTTCTACTAGTTCAAGACTGATGTAGTGTTTTCCAACCTTCTTTTAGCAGTAACTACTCCTCCCAGTTTTCTCCAGCAATGAATCTGTTACATGTTATGAAGTTACACACACACACACACACACACACACACACACACACATTTTTAAGGATAAAATTAGAGGTTTTGAGATTGAAGAGCATTGGGGTGGAAGAAGCCCAAAACTCCTAAGGCATCTTCACAGAACCCAGAAGCACAGATTTTGATCCAGAGAATACCTTAAAAATGCATTAAAATAATAATGAGACATTTTGGTTTGCCACATAGAAACATGGCAGTCAATAAGAAAAGTATCCTTTTCACTATTTTTGCAAGGAAATGTAATAAGCGTACCTGGCAACTGAGGTCTAACCTTGTCTCTGGGTACCCCTCTGTGTAATCAGTATGTTATCCATGATCTTGTAACTCTGGTTTAGCAAACTGAAAAATCGTTTTTGGTGTATTTGTTGATTTCCAAATTAATTGGGCAGAAATTGCTTTGTTTTGTAGAGGGGAGATCCTCCATCACTGAAGGTAGCGTTTTGGAAGAGCTTGTTAATCTTGGGCATAGCTTCATTGGAGGAGGTGCCTTAGAAAATGAAATACATTCATGCATTACCCACAGATAAAAGTGTCTGTAGGAATTCACAGCAAATGGCCGTGATCCCTTTTTGTATCCTGACTTCAAATTCTTTTCCCAGGAATGTACAGCTGGGTCACACCAAGTATGTTTGCTTGTACACAACCTTCTGAAGAGGCACAAATTTACCCTTTATAGGCATCAATGCCTGCTTTGGCTGCTTAGTTTTGCTATTGTTACTTCTGGACATTAGCCTGCAAGTGACATACTCAGGAAATAAATTCGTTACAAAGACAAAGGATATTTTAAATGACACGGGGGAATTATAAAAATATTATAAACAATTGTATTATGATACATAGTCTAAAATATTATACAAATATTTTGAAATATCTTTAGGGGCTTTTTCTTCTAACTTTTGGGAAAATTTAGATGCCTTCATTCATTCATTTATCCAACCAATAGCAAATGCCTACTATGTGCCATGTATTGTTATAAGCACTAAGATTAAAACAGCAAAAACAAGAAAAATTCCCTGCCTTCGTGGAGCTTAGGGTCTAGTAAGGAACACAGACAACAAACAAAAATTCCCCAAATTATTATGTAATTACAATTGTGATAAATGTGATAAAGAAGGGTGCATATAGTGAAGGCACCAAACCTTATAGGTAGGCTGAGGAAGGTTTTCTTAAAAAGTGGTATTTAAGCTGAGAAATAAAAGAGTTAGCCCAGCAAAGTGGGGCTTGAGGAAAAGTGTCTCAGGGTGAGGGAACAGCAAATTCGAAGCTCTTAAGGCTGCAAGACCATTGGTGACTTTAAGAAACTAAAGGAACTGATGTCACCAGAACATAGAGTGAGGAGGAAATGGTTTGAGATAAGTCCAGAGACGGGGCAGAGGCTACATTTTGAGAGTCTCCTAGAACCCGCTACTCAAAGTGGGTTCCTGGACCAGCTGGTCAGCATCATCTTGGACCTTGGTGAATATGCAGATTTGCAGGTTCCACCTTATACCTGCTGAATCAGGATCTCTAAAAGTGAGGCCCAAACATCAGTGTTTTAACAAACTGCTGTTTGCCTCTGTGCTGAGAATTTTTGCAATTTCTTCAGAGACTTCCTCAGTGGGAGGGACCTTCCCCACACTCTGTTCCTTGACCCAGATGCTGCAATCTCCAGGTAACATTTTAGTACCTGTTCCTCAGTTCTTACTCCAACAGCACACCCTCACACTCTCTCTGTTGGAGTCACCTCACCCTCATAGGTGGTTCTTTGAGGCAAGTTCTGTTTTGAGGTGGAACACCAGTCTAGTTTCTGTGGTGTCCACTTGGTCCATGGGAAAAACCCACATCTTTCCCCCATAAACTTTGGAAATCTAGGCATTGAAGCCCTCTCTCTTGTCCTTCCGGGCAATACCAAATATCCTTTCACCTTAAAAGTTTCTGTGGCAAGAACTGGGCATAAGCCTCTGTACCCCCCAGACTCCAGAGGCTATAAGTCATGCTCTCCAGGGGCTTCTAGAGAAGTTCCTGCCATTGCCCACCAGCTTCCTTTAATCAGTCTCTTGACTTCATATATACTCCCAAAGTGGACACAGATCGCCAGACTGAATTGTCTGAATTGTTTTCTAAAGTATATTTTGAATAGGTACTGAAGAGTGTGTGTGTGTGTGTGTGTGTGTGTGTGTTCATGGGATAAGAATAATAGCACAAACATCTGTGTGCCCACATTACCATTATTTTTAAGACTGCTGTCTTCCTAATCCTATCCCTCCCTCCCCTCTCAGAAGTAACCACTGGCTCAAATCTTGTGTTTTCTCTTTAAATTTTTGTCAAGAATTTTTCTTCATAGTTTTACGACAGATTTTTACGTCCCTAAACAATATTGATATGGAAGCATTTACAGGTGAAATGACACAAAACCCTGGACTTACTTTAAAATAATTCAAGGTGGGAAAAAGTGGAGAACAGAAAAGAAATACATTTGCCATTTGTTGATAATTTGTTGAAGCTAAGGGATATGTGCATGTTGGTTCGTTATACAGTGTCTCTAGTTTGTGTATATTTGACAGCTTCCATAATAAAAAGTTTAAAAACATAATATTAGTGAAATTTACATATTTTAAAATTTTTATGTAAGTGGAATCATGATGTTTATATTCTTCTGCTGCTTGAATTTTTTTCTCCAAAAACTATATCCATGATGTTGCATGTAACTCTGATTCACTCATTTTCATCACTATATAGCATTTCACTGTAAGGCTAGAGGATTGTATTGTTGATGTACATTTGGGTTGTTTCTAGTTTTTTTCCTAAGATGAACAATGTTATTATAAACATTCTAATATATTGTCCTGGTATATGAGTGTGTCTAGATATGGAATTGCTGAGGGAGTCTGTACAACTTCAACTTCATAATAATACCAATTTTTTCCAAAGGAATTCTTTCAACTTGCATTCCCGCCAACAACCAGAGTTCTGGTTGTTCTACATCACTGCCAATACGGATATTACCAGACTTTTAAATTTTTGCCAGTCGGATAGGTATCAGTGTTATCTTGTTGTGATTTTAATTTTCATTTCCGTAGTTATTGACGAAGCTGAGAATTTTGAAAAATATGTTTATGGACCATTCAGGGTTCACTTCTATGAAGGGCCTCTTTACATCTTTCACTCACTTTTCTGTCAATTTGTTCTTTTCTTATTGATTTGTAAGACTTTAAAAAATATGATTAAGATACATATGACATATTGACATATATATTATGAAAATATCCTTTCCTGGTTTGACTTGCCTTCTTATTTTCTCTATGGTATCTTTATAATTAGGTATTTTTAACTTTATGTAAAATTAATTAATGTTTTTATGGCTTTGGTTTCTATAATATGTGTCTAGCTTAAACAATTTTTCCTAACCTCAAAGTAAAATATGCTTATATAGTGTCTTCTGAAAGTTTTATAATTTTGTCTTTCACATTTAAGTTTTTCATCCATTTAAAGTTGATTTTTGTGTATGGTGTAAAGCAGAAAAATCCATTTAAGTTATTTTTAGATTGGATAACCAACTGTTTCAGCTCCACTTTATTGAAAAGTATATTCATCAATAACAACTGATCTATAATGCCAGCTCCATCATAAGTCAAAATTCCATAAACGCAGATCCAGCTTGGGGCTTTCTATTCCTTTCCTGTGGTTTATTTATCTCATTGCAAAAGAGTTTTCATAATTCTTATTTCCAGCTTTTTCATTTTAAGGAATTTTAGTTCTTCTTGGCCTTTTGCTCTCAATATAAATTTTAGAATCATCTTGTCAAATTCCATAAGAATTTTTTAATTTATTAAGATTTGGGAGATTGCATTAAATTTGTAGATCAATTTAGGGAGAATTTGACATCTTTAAAATATTGAGGCTTCAGGGCACCGGGGTGGCTCTGTCTGTTGTGCGTCTGACTCTTGGTTTCGGCTCAGGTCATGATCTCAGGGTTGTGAGATCGAGCCCCGCATTGGGTTCTGCACTCAGCAGGGAGTCACCCTGAGATTCTCTCTTTCCCTCTCCCCCTGCCCCTACTCCCAACCCATTTCCTCTCTCTCTCTATTTCTCAAAATAAATAAATCTTTTTTAAAATAAAATACTGAGGTTTCATATTCAGGATCATAGTATATTTCTCCATCTACCTATTTAGATTACCTGAAAAATAAGCTTAAATAATTTTTTCTCTGAGTCTTACAAATCTTTGGCTAGATTTATCCATAAGAATCTTATTTTCATACTGTATAAATGATAGCTTTTTAAAAAATTACATTCTATGATAGTTATATAGAGAAATGCAATCAACTATTATATATTTTTTCTTTTCTTTTTCTTTATTTTTTATTTTTTTAAGATTTTATTTATTTATTTGAGAGAGAGAATGAAATAGAGAGAGAGCATGAGAGGGGGGAGGGTCAGAGGGAGAAGCAGACTCCCTGCTGAGCAGGGAGCCCAATGCGGGACTCGATCCCGGAACTCCAGGATCATGACCTGAGTCGAAGGCAGTCACTTAACCAACTGAGCCACCCAGGTGCCCTTCTTTGTTTAATATAAATTCAATTAGCCAACATATAGTACATCATTAGTTTCCTATAGTGTTCAATAATTTATCAGTTGCGTATAACACCCAGTGCTCATCACATCAAGTGCCCTCCTTAATGCCCATCGCCCAGTTACTCCATCCTCCTACCCACCTGTATATTGGTTTTTCTAACCAACAACCTTACTGCATTCTAGAGATTTTCTATAGATTTTGGAGGGGTGATTTTCCTTTCCAGTCTTGTATCTTATATTTCATTTTCCTGACTTACTGAACTGGCTAAGCCCTCCAGCACAATGTTGAAAAGAAATGGTGACAGTGGGTATTCTAGTCTTGTTTATAATCTTAAAGGGAATACTTTCCATTTTTCACCCTTACATAAGATTTTGTTGTAGGTTTGTTTTGTTTAGGAAGATTAAGGTTTTTTTAAATCATGAGTGGATGTTGAATCTTATAAAACATTTTTCTGCAACTGTTGAGATCATTATATGATTTTTCCCTTTATTCTTTTGATATGGTAAAGAATATTGATTTTATAATGTTAAGCCAAACTTAAATTCTTGGGGTAAACAAAATCAACACCATCAGAGTGGTTCCAAATTGAATTTATTCTGAAAGAAAGATTAACATAGTAAAACAGAAGAAAAGAAAAAATTATACTTTAAAATATACAATATTGCAAAGATTCAAGTACATTGCATCAACAAAATGAAAAAATTTAATATGTTCATTTGTTCATTCACTCAATAAAAATTCATTCAGCACTCACCATGCATCAAGAACTATTCAAGGCACTTGAAATTCATTAGTAAATAAAGCAAAGTTTCCTGCCATATTCTACTCTAGTTGAGGTGAAGGTAATAGATGATAAACAGCAAATTTAATAAATAATTAAATTATGTCGTAATTTAGTAATAAGTACTATGAGAAAAAGAAAAGGTAAGTATTCTAGAAAAGGACAATAAAAAGTTTCCAGTCAGCCCCACCCAAAGTAATTTACTCCTTTAAAAAATTATTTTAGGAATTGTTTTCATTTTCACTTTATTAATCCTCACTTTCATTATTAAAATTGATATTAACCAAGTGCTTATTTATGTTTCTCTTAAGTTACCAAGAAGTTTCCACCTGGAAGAACTCAGTAAATTTTAATAAAATCTCAAGCATAGTATGGTGATTAACATAACAATAAATAAAATAAAATAAAATAAAATTTCAAGCATAGACCTATCCTCTCCCTTGTACTCCCACAGTCCCATGATTGAAATACAGCCACAGGTCATGAGCACTGGAGTTAACTCAGTAGCAAACAAGACACACAAAACACCGAATTGTGTTGCAAAATCCAACATAACTTTGAGTTTTGTTAGAAAATGTTTACTATTATCTTATTGTCCCATATACTCCAGAGTCCGATGCACTCTGCCTAGGGAAGAGTCACTCTAATGCTTGGAGAGGGCTAAGGATGTCACAAACTGACTATACTACTTTTGTCTATTTTAGGCCCTACAACCCTTCACATAGGAGATCAGGCATTGTTAGACAAAGCTAGTTAAAGGCAATTCAAGGAAAGTTCTTTTTTAGCCCCCAAACTTTCATGAAAATTGCAAACAAAACAGGCTTGAGGCTCTGATAATCCTAATTTGAATTCATTCATTTAATATCCATACAGCAAACATTTTTTGGAGCAGCTCTGATGTACCATACACTGCTAGGAACCAGATAAACAAGTGATAAACAAAACAAACATGATTATCTCCACCCTGTGGTGTTTACTGTTTGGTAAGGGACAGAAATATGAAACAAACCTACCAACCACTGTATAATTATAAGTGATAGATAGGTTAGTAAAGGAAACAAACATGGAGAGGCAATAATAGGAAGTAGGATAGGGACATTGGAAGGGCTGGGGCAGGGCTAAAGACATGCTCTGAGTAATCATTCTTTTAATGAGCATTATTGCTGGTGAGTCAGAATAACACATTCAAATTACATTTAGAAGTTGTTAATGTGCTAAAGCAATGAGTCATAACATTTATCCAAGCCATATTTTTGATAAAATAGTAACCTAACAGCAGTAACCAAAAATCCAGTTAAATCTGAAAAATGTGTCTCTTCAAGTGTCTTCATTCCCAGGCTTGGTAGCCACCCAAATTAGCAGATCTGGCAAGCTATCCTTAGTGCACGAAAGCCAGGTCCTTCTTTTTCATTTGGACCTGCCTTATTTTCCCAGATCACTGACTCATTTCTGCTAAGCCATGAATCACGTCTGGCACCACTGTCATTCTGTGTCATGAGGCTTTGGCGTTCTAAGACACGCACGTTGGGCAGGGCATTTCTATGAAAGCATTCCCTAACATGGATAGATGTTTGAAGAGAGTGTATTTTTCTCCTTATCCTCAAAAGTCTTCAGGGGAGCTGGATAAAGTTTAATACATTTTTGAGAAGGCAGCCTGATGGGTGCGTTATTTCTGAGTGGGTCACAGTGTTAAAGTCAGAGTGACGGTTACTGATTGTTCTTTGGGACGGGTTGAAGCTATCCTTGCCATCCGAGTAGGACAAAAACACTTCTGACAGAGAGTTTGGGCATTTGAACCATTCCACTTATCGCCTTCTGGCTGTCCAATTGCTCTAGATGTTTCCACTCTCATTTTGGTAAGGAAGAAAAGCATTAAGTAAAGAAATGAGGTAACCTTATAATGTTTACATAAGGGAAGGTATTTGTTTATTTGTTTTGAAATAGTTATTTCTATTTGCTTTGTCAAATTAATACAGGTACGGTGCTTAAAAAGTCAAATAACATTAAAGAACAGACCAATTTCGAGTCTTTTTGCAGTTTCCTATCTATTTACCTGTAGATTTCCAAATCATACTCCAGTAGTTCTCATACTTTTTGTTCTCAGGACCCTTTTACGGTCTTAAAAGTTACTGAGGCCCAAAAGCAATTTTGTCTATGTGAGTTACATCTATAATTATCATATTTAAAATGAAAACTGAGAAATGTTTTAAGTAGGCATTTCTTATTCATTCTTAAATAACAATAATGTACATGCTAATATAAATAATTTTATGAAAAATAACCGTATTTTCCAAAAAAAGAATTTAGTGAGAAGAGTGGCAATCTTTCACATTTCTTGCAAATCTCTTTAATGTCTAGCTGAATGGAAGACAGCTAGATTCTCATATTTGTTTCTGCACTCAGTTTGTTGTAATATGTTGTTTGGGTTGAAGTAAATTTTTAAAATCTGGCCTTATACAGATACGTAACTGGAAACAGGAAGAACATTTCAATAGGCTTTTCAGGTAATGTGGCTATTCCTGTTGGTACTACATCAAAATTCAGCTAGCAGTGGTTTTTTTTAAAGGTTAGTTGCAATGTGAAACCTGAAACTATACCAATGAACTTTTGTACTCTGAAATTGGTGTACTCTACCATGAGTACAAAAAGTGAAGTTAGAGTACAAGATGGACTAAAACCCTTTGTCCATCTTGAACTTTAAGATTTTTTTTTTTTTTTAATTTATTTGAGAGAGAGAGAGAGAGAGAGAAACAGCATGACAGGGGAGAGGGTCAGAGGGAGAAGCAGGCTCCCCGCTGAGCCGGGAGCCCGATATGGGACTCGATCCCAGGACTCCGGGACCACGACCCGAGCCGAAGGCAGTCGCTTAACCAACTGAGCCACCCAGGTGCCCTGTCCATCTTGAACTTTAAATGGATAATATCATGCGTTGGTAATTTGGAAAATGAGTAATTCAGATTTTCCAAATGTTGACACATTTCATTATTTAATATTTAAAAAAGGCACATGTGTTAATATCATTATTTGATTTTATCAAAAAGTCTTTAAGTATTGGGAAGCTCTAAATTCACAGTGGGGGATACAAGTTTTCCAAAACTTTAATTTTTCCTTGAAAGCTCCAATTTTTTCATTGGCAACAAAGGTATCAGTTATTTTCACTTGAAACAACAGGCTTATTTCATTCATTTGTGAGAAAACATCTGCCAGACCCCCAAGTCTGAATAACCATAATTTGTCAGTTGCTCTTTCAAGTTCAAATATTGTTCCACGCATTTAATGCTTAGTTCAACTCAAAAAACTCACACAAGTGCTCGTCCATATCCTGTAGCAATGCTTTGTGTTACTTCCCATTTCACCACCCAGAATGTTAACAAGATATGGACTCAAGGTTGAGATTTAATAAAAGTAATTACTTGTACTGCTTCACTGAGGACATTTTTAAATGAAACTGAAATTTTTTTTAACTGTGAGTGTGGAGGTGAGGGACACAATGACCACAAGTCAATTTTCGGCAGTACCTTTTTGTGCTGCTAAAGCACTGACAGTTTTACCCACTGCGGCTTTCGCACCGTCAGTGTAAGTATCAACACAGTGAAAAGGCAAATAATATTTTAATATTATGTAAAAATAGCTTTGTCTTCATAGAAAGTGAACCATACTTTGAGAACTGCTGTAATATACTTGTACCACTATTGCTTGGCATACTGATGTTAACTATTTCCCATTGACTTTCTGTTCCAGAAGATGCGGGTTCAGCACCCCTTGACTAAACCAACACCTCTGTTTCTTCACTGCCTCAATATAATCATATCACAATATTATTTAAAATTTTTTTTTTATTTATTCATTTGAGAGAGAGAGAGAGCAAGCAAGAACATGAGCAGGGGGCGGGGGGCAGAGGGAGCCTGATGCGGGACTCGATCCCAGGACCCTGGGATCATGACCTGAGAAGAAGGCAGACGCTTAACGACTGAGCCACCCAGGCGCCCCGTAAGCTCCTTGGGTCTTATTGAGATTTATGCCTAGGAGATTTATTAACCCATTTCAGCAGTTACATATAGCGCTGTCACAGCAGATCAAAAACTGGCACAGAATTTGATGAATTTAATAACAAAATTCTTACAAAATATTAACTGTCAATTCTTTCTATCATTTGGTCTTTCAACAAATCCAACACATATTTTCTGAGTATCTACCATGTGTCAGGGCACTGTTGTAGGTGTTGGGATTACACTGGTGAATAAAACTAATAAGGTCCTGTCATGGACACTTTACAATCCAGTGGTGGTGGGGGGGGGACACAAAAAATAGCAAAGTGAACTGATTTCAGATAACAAGTACTGTGAAGATAACAAAAGAGGGTAGTATGATAGAGGGTCTGAGGATAAGGGTGCTATGTTAGGAAGAGGGTCGGGGAAGGCCTCTCCAAGGATGGGACATTTGAGCTGAGGCCTGCCTGACTGATGAGAAGGACCTGTCTTTGTAAAGATCCGGGGAAGAGGATTGCAGGAAGAACAAAAATCCTAACAAGGAGAAGAGTTTAATGTGTTCACAGAGTAGAAAAAAGACCAAGGTGGTTGGAACATAGTGAAGAGAGAGTGGCAGGAGAAGGTATCCAGAAGTCAGGGCTGGAAAGACAGATTTGGATGTAATCCCAAATAGAGGTGATAATTGAAATTATGGGATGAGATAAGATGGCCAAAGGAGAGAACATACAGAGAACTGTGCAAAACGCTGTGCCTGCTTGCAAGAGCATATGAAGCAGTTCCCTACCTTCAAAGAATTTACAATCTGGTGAAATTGGTGGGAGAAGACAAATCCCCCAAATCGAGAATAATAAAGACAGTGCATCATCAAGCCTTGCATGACATAGTTCCGGTTTAAAAAAAAAAAAAAAGTGAAGTTAGAAAAAAGTAAGTGAAGTTAGAAAAAAGTAACAATCATTGAGAATTAATGGTAAAAGGTTTTTTGTATAGGAGGTGATATCTGAGCCAAACTGATGGATGAGTTACCTTTGCAGCAGCTGAAAGGCAGAGGAAGAGAATCTCAGATAGAAAAACATGAGCAGAGACTTGAATGTTGGGGTAAATATGACAAATTTATGCAAAAGTAGAGAAAATCTTCACTGTTGAGAAGTTGTTGAATGGATGAATTTGCTTTGGAATCTTGCTTTATCAATAGTGGGAGGGAGGGATTAAAACACCGAATGGTTAGATCTGAAATTACGGTCAAGATTAGCAATTGCCAGGACTCCTTAATTTTTGACATTGAATAGTGGTAACACCTCCCCACCTAATCACTTTTTATTATGATGTTGATGAATAATTATTATTTCAAGAAATGAAAACAATATAAAAAGGGATAGGCTGAGATATCTCGCTCCTATCTGTCTTCATCCACCTTATTTTCCCTTCTTCCCAATAGGGAGCCACTTTTGATTTTCGTTTCAATCTTTCCAGTTTTCTTTATGCAGATGCAAACAACATGACTATACCTTATTTTTTGCCCCCTGCTTTAGTTTCCTTGGGCTATTGTAACAAGGTGCCACAAACTGGGTAAAAATAAACTCTTAGTTTTGGAGGTTAGAAGTCCAAAACCAAAGTGTCACCAGGGCTATGCTCTCTCTGAGACTCTGGGCAGACTCCTTTCTTGTCTCTTCTAGTTCATGGTGGTGGTTGTCAGTCCCTGGCATTCCTTGTCTTGCAGCAGCCTCGCTCCAATCCCTGCCTCTGCCATCACATGCCATTCTCTCTGTGTGTCTCTGTCTTCACATAGAGTTTTTCTCTTCTTAAAGAACCCCATGCATGCTGGATTAGGACCCATCCTAGTAATTTCACTGTAACTTGATTATGTCTGCAAAGACCCTATTTCCAAATAAGGTCATATTCCCAAGTACTGGTGTTTAGAACTTCAACATATCTTTTGGGGAAAGATAATTCAACCCATAACAACCCACATTTTTTTACACAACACTCCATGTTCTCTATCCTGTACCTTCCTGTTAAAATTTTAACTGTATATCTTGGAGTTCTTTCCATATCAATGCATAGTGATCTTTCCCAATCTCTTTTCATAGTTGCATAGTGTTCCATTATGTGACTGTCCCATAGTTTATTTCATAAGACCCCTAGTGATGGACACTCAAGTTGTTTCCAATCTTTCACTATTTAAATGAGTAATGTGTACATTTGTCATTTTGTATGCATGCAAGTGTATCTGTGTGAGAGATTCCCGCCAGTGGGATTGTTGGGTCCAAAGATAAACACATCTGTAATTTTGGCAGATATTGCCATATTCCTTTCATAGGGGTTGCACCATTTTGCATTCCTACTAACAGTGGATGACACTCATCAAACTTTTAGAGTTCTGCTAATGTGTAACATGAGAAATTGTATTTCTGTGTAGTTTTGATGTCTTTTTCTCTTATGCACCTCCACATTTTAAACATTATTTTTTTTAAAGATTTATTTATTTATTTGAAAGAGAGAGAGGGCATGCACACAAGCGGCAGGGAGGGGCAGCAGGAGAGGGATGGGGAGAGAGAATCTCCAGCAGACTCCCAGCTGAGCGTGGAGCCTATTGCAGGGCTCGATCTCACAACCCTGAGACCATGGCCTGAGCGGAAATGAAGAGTCAGATGCTTGACCAACTGGGCCACCCAGGCGCCCCTAAACATTATTGTATGTATTATTTTATGTAAATTTTTGGCCAAAAAACTATAATAAAAATTTCTAACTTCAAGGATATAGAATCAAAATGAAATACCATAATCTATGGAAACATACTTAGGTTTTTGCCAAAGTTGGGCCACTACTGAAGAATATGACCCTTACTCTGACGACTCAAGTAACCCAACAAAATAATTTTCATTTAGCTAGGTCAGATATAATTTCATAGTAGAGAATGAGTGCACTCAACCTCATGAACTTTTAATATCCCTTAGGTTCTCTCCAAATAAGCAAAGGAGCACTTACTTAATGCATAGTATGGAAAGCTACGTCTTTTTAGGAGAAGCCAAGTTCCTCCTCAAAGACCCTGCTCTTTGTGGTTGGCTGTATTTGCTTTCTCATCCATCTTCTCTCAGTTGTATAATTCTTTTTTTTCTTAAGATTTTATTTATTTATTTTAGAGAGAGAGAGAGAGTGCAAGAGCAGGGGAAGGAGCAGACTTCCTGTTGAGCACAGAGCCCAACTCAGGGCTTGATCGCACAACCCTGAGATCATGACCTGAGCCAAAACCAAGAGTCAGGCGTTTAACCAACTGAGCCACCCAGGCACCCCACTCAGTTGTTTCATTCTCAGTAGAGGCCATTTCCCAATTTCTTGAATAAAGTGTCAATACTGACACTTTATTTGAATATTGCCAACTCTTCTCACTGTTACAATCAAATTATACCATTTACTGTCCTGATTCTAAGTTGTCACGGTTTTGTTCTTAGGGAACATCTGGAGCATCTATGTAATTAGTTTTCACACTTCAGTCATGTGCAATATTCCTTTCTTTGCAGGTGGTACTGTGAAGGCAAGGAGCTTGAAAATTCCCCAGACATTCATATTGTCCAGGCAGGAAATCTGCACTCACTGACCATTGCTGAAGCCTTTGAAGAGGACACAGGACGCTATTCCTGCTTTGCTTCTAACATCTATGGGACAGATTCAACCTCTGCTGAGATTTATATAGAAGGTAAAACAAAATATTCTTAGAACATGGCCCTTACTGGTAAGACATATATTTATAATAAATATTTATCGAGGGCCTACTATACCACACACTCTTCTAGGCAGTGGAGACAATAGTAATGAACCAAATAGACAAAGGCTCATGGACAGATGGAATTTACACTGTGATGAGAGAGACCAAAAGAAATTGAGATAAATAAATAAAATATGTAATATGATAAGTATATGAAATGGTTCTGATCACCAATTCTAACCTGTGTGTGGTGTGTGGGGTTGGGTGTCCTACAATTTAACTCAGTTCTAACACCATTTACCTGGATATAGTGTCACATCCAACAGGTTAAGGGCTTAGTTCTACAAGATTGCTCCTACCTTACTTCAGATGCCAATTACAAGTATTAGGCCCCCAGGTTACCCACAGCTTCTGTCTCACTTGGCTACAAATTGGAGGTTTCCACAACCCCCTCCTTGGGTTCAATTAATTTGCTAGAGTGGCTCACAGAACTCAGGGAAGCACTTACTTACATTCACCAGTTTATTAAAGGATGTGATAAATGATACAAATGAATAGCCAAAGGAAGAGATGCATAAGGTGAGGTCTGAGAAGGTCCAGAGTGCAAGAGCTTCTATACCCGTAGAGTTGGGGTGTGTCACTCTCCCAGTGTGGATGCATTTGCCAACTTAGAAGCTCTCCATGCTACTGGGATTTTTATGGAGGCTTCCCCATGTAGGCATGATCAATTACCATCTCCATTTCCTACCCCTCTTCCTTCTCAGGAGGATGGTAGGTAGGGCTGAAAATTCCAAGCTTCTAATCATGGCTTGGTCTTTCTGGTGACCAGCCCCCATTTAGGAGCCATCCAGAGTCACCTCATTAGAACAAAAGATGCTCCTGCGCTCTTATCACTTAAGAATTTATAAGTTTTAAGAGCCCCATGCAGTTCAAAGACAAATATTAGAACAAGATATGCTCATGACTTAGGAAATAACAAGTTTTAGCAGCTCTGTGCTGGGAACTGGGGGCAGAGACCAATATATGTATTTTCTGTATCTCACAGTATATATAACACTACAGAAGAAATAGAAAGCAAGAAAAAGGGGGATAGGAAGTACACATATGTATATTTGTGTGAGCATGCACATGCATGGGTGTGTGGGTGGGGGGAGGGGGGCTGTAGATCTACAGATACGGTGGTCAGGGAAGACCTCACTAATCAGGTGACATATGAGTGAAGACCTGGAGGAAGGGAGGGAGGGAGCCACAATGATACTCAACGGAAAACCACTCTAGGTGGAGAAATCAGTAGTACCCTGACCCTGAGGTAAGAGTGAGCCTGTGTTTAAGTATAGAGATGAACCAATGTGGCCTGGAGGGAGGAAACAAGGAAAAAATAATAGATGAAGTCAGAAGTTCAAGATGGGGTAGAGGTGGGAGGAGGCAGGTGAACAGATCGTGTTGGTCTTTGTAGGTCATTTTAAGGACTCTGGCTTTTACTCTGAGGGAGATAGGAAGCTGTAGAGGATTCTGAGCAGAAATGTAATATGATCTGACTTAGCTTTTAATGGGGTCACCCTGGCTCCTGATTGAGAATATACCTCATGGAGTAAAAGGTAGAAGCAGGGAGACCATTTGGGAGCATTGGACAGGCATTTACATCGGCACCAAACTTATATGACTAATTTTAGGGAAGAAATCAATTTGTGTTCCTTATATATCTACCTAAGTTTTTTGTTCCATTTTATCTCGTCTCTGAGTTTTTTCTGAGGACTCTTCTTTAGCACTTTTATCATCTAGGATACCTTATGTATGCCTTGGTTTTAGCATTAAATATTGTATTATTTTAGTATAAATTCTCTTTCACCACCTAGATTATAAAGCGGGACTGTCTCATTCTTTTTTGTATCTTTAATACCTTATGTAGTACCAAATATATAGGGAATATTTGATAAACATTTATTGAGTAGATGCATGAATAATGATAATAATGAATAGTGCATGGTAGAAGTGTGTTGTATGTTTTTATCCTCAAATTTTTGGAGTACAATAAATACCTCCAGATTTAGCTCAGTTATGCCTTCCTGGAATTCACTATCTTGAGAAGTAAATCCGAGATCAAAGCTTTGCTAGCAGTGCTGAGATTGGATTGCCGATTTTTTAAATTTGTGGCAACAGAGCTTCAAACATCAACACTCCCAAGATGAAATATGACTTGTTAATATTAGGGTTGGGCGGAAGAGCATCCACCTACACCTACAATGTTTAGAATCCAATGTAATCCCTCCTTTTATCTAATCTGTGTAGGCCAAGAGCAAGAGGATTTATGGACAGCATAAAATATCTGCAAAAACTGCTCTGTTAGAGGCATCAGCAGGTGTTTTATATACAAGGACATTTGGCATTTAGGCTGGTTAATTTGAACTCTGTCACTAACTGGCCATGTGACCTTGAACAAGCCCTTCAACTACTTAGGGTCTGTTTCTCATCTGTAAGATTGGGTGTTAGTGTAGGAAATCACTGAGTTCATATCTAGGTCTGAAGTTCTATAGGCCTTCAAATGCCTAGGAACTAGTTTAAGAAATTATCATCTTAAAGATTTCATGTCTTGTTTTTACTTTTCCAGGGGTTTCTTCTTCTGACTCAGAAGGGGACCCTAACAAGGAAGAGATGAATCGGTAATTCTAATTTTCTATCCTATGGCTTTAGCAACCTCAGAGCCTGAGAAAGCTGCTAATTGGTTTAGTAGAACTTGAAAAGTGTGGCTCCAGGATATGACCTCAAAAAATAAATGTTGAGTGGATTTGGAGAACTCTACTTCTTTTAAGTCTTACCTAGAAGAAGAATTTTAATATTCCCAATATTTTAAAAATGAGGTATCACCTATCATCACACTTACATCTACAGAGTAAAAAGCAAATAGCCCAGTGGTCCAAAAAAAATTCGTGTTTTGTGACTAAATAATAGTATTCATAAGGACACAAAACCTGGTTACCCTAAATTATATATGTGAGTGATCTGAATAAGTCATAACCTTTTTGTTAAACAATTACACTGAGTACTGAACAAAGTTACATCCATCCATTCTTTACTTTCCCCAACCATCAACTTATCTACTCTACACCAGGCACTTCATTAGACACAATGGTTAATAAGAAAAATCAGATGCTTCCTACCTTTGAGAGGCTCACAGTCTACGAGGAAAATACATAGCAAATATAGCAAGAGATGTATACCAAGCATATAGACAGTAAGAGTAATAAAGTGTAATAGACTATGATGTAACCATGGGCAGAGTGTATCAGACTTGGCACAAACGTCTCTTAATTGGTTGGGGAGGGAATGAGAGATCAGGAAAGGCTTTGCAGAGTTGGTGACCTTGAGCTGAGTCTTAAAAGAACAGTAGGTGGACACCCCCAAACAAGGAAGGAAAAAGCATTTTCAGGCAGAGGAAGCTGTGGACAGAAGGCATGGGACCTGAAACAGATGCAAATTCCATTCCCTAAGATTACCTGAAACAAACAGCAACATTTGGAATATACAAACCTGAATAAGCAAGATATGATATACAAACTTAAATAAGCATGAAATATCTCGGTTGATTATTTTCTTTAAATCTACTTTTGGTAGTTAGGATTTAGCTTCAGTTCTGTGTAGTAGATACCCCAAATGACAGTAACTTAAATGAGACAGATATTTATTTCCCATTTACATAAACATATGGATTTGGCTGGTAGAATGGCTCTACAACTCACTGGGTTCCAGTTGGCTTCCAGCTTCAACTCATTTTAAGGAATAGCCTCATCTTAGTCTCAGATTGCAAGGAATAAAGGGCATTCCCCGCCCCCTTCTTAAGGTCATTTCTCTTAGATCAACATACATCACTATCCTTCATATCCCATGACCAGAGAGCAGTCGTATGGCTACACCTAGCTTAATGAAGGTCAGGAAATGCAATCTTTATTTGGAATAGCCATGTAAAGAAATCAGCAATTCTATTATTGTAGAAGAAGAAGATGGATGCTTTGGGGACACTGATAGCCTCTGCATCACTACATAATTCTGCTTCTGAGACGCCATCCTTCTTGTCTGGGAAAAAATTCAATCACTCATTATTGGGCGTCCCTTCCCCCCCCATGGCTGTACAAAGATGATAGATACAGACATAGACATAGACATCGTGTTTGATATTAAACACTGCTCTAAGCATCTTACATGAATTACCTTATTTAACACTTACAAAAACCCTCTGAAGTAAGAATTGTTATTTCCCCATTTTAAAGATGAAGAAGCTGCAGCAGAGGGAAGTAACAACTGGACAAAAAGGAAGCCCATCTTGTCATGAGTCATCTATCCCTATAGGATATGGGAGGGAGTCCTATCTCCCAGACCCCAAGATCCCTTCAAGTCCAGCACTTTGTTGCTTCCTGACACGCGTGGGTACTGATAGCTTTAGTAAGACCAGGAGCCTTTTAACTAGAGGGGTTGCCATCCCCTCTGAACTCTGGTTCTCCGACAAGATCCTCAGACCTCTCTCTTCTCCACAGCAAAACTAAAATAATCTCCCTTCCACAGTCTTCTTGTGAATACTTCTTGGCTCTCTTGCCCTTTAAATAAGCTTTTTAATTTAATTTAATTTAATTTGTGTAAACTTGAGCTTGTTGACTCAGGCTATTTCTGCTTTATGCCATGCCAAGCCAAAATCCCAGAAGCAAACATTTATAAAGCCTCGCCTTTTACTTGGAATGAAAGGGGGAGGGCAAATACAGAGGAAAATACAACAACAACAAAAATCTCAAAAAATTATCTTCTGCACTTGTCTTGAATCTCAGTTAGTTATGAATATTCTTGAGTCCTCAGCTTAGAGCCACTAACTCAAGGACAGTAGTGGCATCTTATCATCTTCCTGTTGACATTGCCTATCAAAGTGTATAGTAAAGAGGGGCACCTGGGTGGCTCAGTTGGTTAAGCATCTGCCTTTGGCTCAGGTCATGATCTCAGGCTCTGCATCCAGCTCTTTGCTCAGCGGGAAGTCTGCTTCTCCCTCTCACCCTCCCTGTGCACTCTCTCTCTCCTTCTTTCTCAAATAAATAAATAAAATCTTTTTTAAAAAGTGTGTTTAAAGAAGTTAAGCATTTGTGGAATATTGTTGAACAAAAATTTTTATTACATCTAACTTGTAAGAACTGATGACATTACTAGCTTTTCTGAAAGAATTTTCAAAAACAATGATAAGTCTGTTTTAAAATCTATATTTTAATCATTCCTCAGAATCCAGAAGCCAAAAGAGATGTCATCTACTCCCACTACTTCTGCAGCCATTCCTTCAGCAGCACCCCAAGCCCAGCATGTGGTGGCCCAGCCCAGGGTGTCAACCATCCAACAGGTACAAGAGTCTAAGTGAAACACAGGTGCCATGGACTGTGGAGGGCAGGCACCGTGACCATGGCCATCTTGTATGGCATGATTGTATTCTCTGTTGCAACTTCATGACTTTGGGCAACACACTTCCACTGTCATGATAATGGCTTTGTACTTCTGATGTAGGATATCAGCGTTTCTTATTGTTTCGGGAACATATTCTCTAGCTTCATAGGCAAATTTCACAGGAAAAGAAACTCTTTACTAATTAGTCTTGATATTCCAGTTTAATGAAGGGTATTGATTAGGGATACAAAGAGCTGTCAGCTCTCACAGTGGCCCAGGCAGGACACTCTATATCATGAAACTCAGTTTCGTGGAGTGGCAAATAATTCTACTTTCTAAGATACAACAACCATGAAATGATTTTTTTAGAAAGCATTAAATGCTCTCATCCTTCAAGTTAATGATGATGATGATGATCATGATGATGATTATAATGCATGCTTATTGTAAAAACATTCAAAAGATACAGAAGTATACTCACTAAAAACCTTGGTCAAGGTACTGCTCCCATGCCCCGACTCCTCAGAGGTACCTCTTGTTAATAGTTGCTAGCAGATAGTTCCAGGCATTTTCTATGCATGTATATGAATATATATAATATTTTAAAAATATGAAAACATACTAATCTAAATGTATTTTAATATGTTATTAATATATTTATTTATGTATAAGTAAACATATTGATCTACAACTTAAAAAAAAAATTTAAACAGAGTTTCTTATTTAATCTATTTAGTAATGCCCAGGGGTCACATTTTAGTTCTAATCCAGTAGTTTTCAAGCTGTGATCTGTGGAGACTCAGGTTTTATGGAACTTCCTCAGGGGTTTAGGGTTAATTACAACCAATAGAGCTCTCTCTGTGTTGAGGCTGTGGGGATAGACAGCACTTATTTACAACCACCATGACCTAGAAAGAAATACAATCAATTCAGTATCAAATTTGAAGTCTGTAATTCATAGACTTAGAAAATGTCGGTTTTTTGGTTTTAGATTAATCGCATGTACCAAATTCTGTAGATTTGTTCTATTTACCTGTCATCTAGGTAGTAATCATAGTGACAATGAATCTACTGTTTGTTCCCTTCTAATAGTGTCAGAGCCCCACCAACTATCTGCAAGGATTGGATGGAAAACCGATCATTGCAGCTCCTGTGTTTACAAAGGTAATCAAAATACTACTTCTTTCTGTCATGGCTTTATTTTTTATTTTTTATTTTTTTTAAAGATTTTATTTATTTATTTGACTGAGAGAGACACAGTGAGAGAGGGAACACAAGCAAGGGGGAGTGGGAGAGGGAGAAGCAGGCCTCCCGCGGAGCAGAGAGCCCGATATGGGACTCGATCCCAGGACCCTGGGACCATGACCTGAGCCAAAGGCAGTTGCTCAACAACTGAGCCACCCAGGCGCCCCTCTGTCATGGCTTTAAACATAACACAGTACCCACACAAAACTGTAGGATCCACGATTTACTGATTTAGCTCAGGATTTTGGTCTTTTATAAGTACTGTATAAGGTTTGGGGTTTTTGGTAGTTGTTTCCACGTCATTTCAAGTCCCAGATTTCGAATAATAGTTTGCATAATGAGAGGAATGTCTTCCCCACTCACCACATTGATCTCTACATGGCCATCTTATTGCTGTTAAATGGGGTAGCCACACCTAGGGGTCAGGTAATAAGTTTCCAGCCACTCTCTACTCCAAAGTTTTCTCCGGACTTTTAGAAGAATCACGTTGCAGGCACATGTCTCTTGTGTTCAAGGAGATGGAGTTAAATGATCTTAGGAGGCTTAACATAAAGGAACACTCTAGGACAAAGAACTTTCTTTTTCTATTCCACATACCAACTATTGCGGGGGCGTCAAATTCCGAGTCTCAGAGTCTTTGTATTCAGAACTAGAAAATTTACTCAAGCACTTTCATTTACAAATGAAAACACAAGGGAGGGCCAGGGACATGAAGCAGTTTATCCAAGGTCACAAAATGAGTTAGTGGCAGAATCAGGACTAGAAACAAGCTCTTCCAATTCCCAATCTATTATTCTTTCCTTTATATAACATACGTTATTTATGTGTTGCCCAAGACAACAAATTTAAAGGTGAAAATTGAGTCACATATTTTTTTTGGTATTATGAAGACCACATGGATGAAATCTATACCTGGATTTATAGCTTATTGTTTATCTGAATGCCAAACTTAGGCCCAAAGAGATTTTGTCCTGTCAGAAGTATGCTTTAAGTTAGAGCGGTGGTTCTCAATCAGAGTTAACTCTGCGTGCCCCCCCCCCCCCAAGAGACATTTGCAATGTTTGTAGATATTGTTGGTTGTCACGACTGGGAGATTGTGCTGTTGGCATCCAGAGATGCTGCTAAACATCTTGTAATGCATAGAATGACAGCCTCCTGTGGGGTGTCCTGATTCGGTGGGGGCCAGTGGGTGTGGGTGGTAAAACAAATTCACCCAAGGCAGAACAAAGGAGATGGACGGTAGCTGATTACACTGCAGAGAAGCATTAGGCCGGACAGCAAAGAAGAGAGGGTCTAGGAGGCAGTGGTGAGGGGCTAGAGTTATAGGGTGGAGTGAGGCCTTATGCCGATGTATGGACTTTTCCCTTTTATGGTTATCTTGGAACTATCCCAGGTAGTAAGTAGCCCATTGGTCGGTTAGAAACTGTGGCTTAATGAGCCTGTTTGCATTTAGCTTGGTGGTTGCTGTGGGACCTTTGGCCTTGCTCAAGTTTCCATTGTTCAAGCCTGTGGCCTAAAAGCAGCTTCTAGACCTCCCACGTTAAAGAATTATCCAGCCCAAATCATCAATAGTCTTGAGGCAGAGAAAGCATGGCTTAGAGGAAAATGGCATATTTGCCAGAGAGTATGAACCCTGAGGGAAGAGCTTAAGGCACAACTTCCACGGAAACATAAGTTTTAGGAAAGTTCCATCATTTAGGCTCATCTAAGATGGTTTTCCAAAATCAAGCAGAGCCTAGAGTGAGACACGTTTATCCATATCCATATCAGTTGGGCAGACATTCTTATGTGAAGCAAGATGCCTCTCGATTTATCAGGTTTGTTCCTTGTAATCTGCTTTTGGAATTTCAGCCTTGCTATTTTCAAAGACTTGAGGTAGGAAAACAACATATTTGTGACTTGGAGAATACAAGATTTTGATGAAGAGTTATAAGTGGACCTTTGTATAGGGGTGTGTGTGTGTGCACGTGCACGTGTGTAATATGGCCAATAGAGCTACCTCTAATTGTCTCTTTTTTCACTACTAAGTCACCTAGTCTTAAAACAGAGTTTAAGTGCCACAGAATCAGGACATTTTTTAAAAAGATTTTATTTATTTATTTGAGAGAGAGCAAGAAAGAGAGCATGAATGGGGGGAGGGGTAAGGGGAGAAAGAGATGCAGACTCCCCGCCAAGCAGGGAGCCCAACGCGGGCCCAATCCCAGGACCCTGAGATCATGACCCAAGCCGAAGGCAGACGCTTAACCGACTGAGCCACCCAGGCACCCCGAATCAGGACATTTTAATTTTTCATGCCCTTTTGTCACACCCTAGAGACAGTGCTGACTCTTCAAAAGCAACTAAACCACAGAATAATTTATACCCAGTCCTAGCTGAAGTGTCCTCTCTCCTCTTCCTCACCGCCACCTGCCCAGCCAGACACCAGACAGGCGTCCTTGCCTCCTGCTCACTTTCAAATCTTCCCAGGTGTTCTCTCTTCCCTGCATCTGAATCCCCTAGTGGATACCTTTGGTACAACAGTTAGCACACTAATAAAGCTGTTTGCTTTTCTGTCTCTGCCAAGCACCTTGAAGGCTATCTCTAATATCTAGATAGAAGTCTACGAGGGAAACAATAGGTCCAAAACTGTTTTTATTATTCCAATAAATCCAATAGTACTTTAGCACTTATTCTTTACATTTAATTTTCACGGACTGGTTCAAAGAACAGGGTTAGCTGCTTTTGTGTGCTGACTGATACCTCCTTACAATTAGATACTCTAATGGGCAGATTCATATTTGCCTTGACAAATAAAAGTGGGAAAATGATTTAATCACTAGCTACATCCTGGTCAACGCTTTGTAACTTGAAAATGTCATAGATCCAAATGTATTTAGTACATTAGCTTTGCCTAGCCTACCTTAAACATGCTCGGAATACTTAGAGTAGCCTACAATTGGGCAAAATCATCTAACAGAAAGCCTATTTTACAGTAAAGTGTTGAATATCTCATAGAATTTGTTGAATACTGTACTGAAAGGGAAAAACAGAAAGATCGGATGGGTACAGAGTGGTCGTCAGGGTATTGGTTGTTTGCCTTCGTGACGGCGTGGATGACGGGAAGCTGTGACTCACTGCTCCCGTCTATCATCACAAGAGAGGATCATACCGAGGATCGCTAGGCCAGGAAGAGATCAAAACTTCAAAATTTGAAATACAGTTTCTACTGAATGTGTATCACTTGGGCGCCATCATAAAGTAGAAAAATCGTAAGTTGAACCATCCTAAGTCAGGGACTTAGATAAATCTCCAAAAACATTAGGTCCGTGGTGGGGAAACAGTCCTTAGTACAAAGACCCAAACTCTGAACAGGCTTTCTCAGCCCTCAGGATATGTGCTTTTGCCTCCATAAATGGGCTCAGGATTGTTCAGACATAGGGCACAGGGATGGGATAGGCTGTGGCTCACATTCCAGAAAGACTTATCAGCAACGGTGTGCTTGTATTAGTTACCACCAGTGAGGGCAGAACTGAGGTCATAGTCATGGCCAGTGGCAGAAAATTTCTGAGTCAGGGCCCACTGATGATGGTAATCACATGGCATGAGCCATGATAACTGATCATATGCATATGTTTGTTTGGGTTATTCCTGCTTTATTTACTTCTTTAGGGACTCCTGGCATTCCAACCCCTGTGATCATTTTCTATACTGCCCAGCAAAGCATTTCTTTGCCAGTAATGGCAAGAAGCCATTTTTCTAAAGCAAAAATTAGACAGCAGAGTTTTATTTAACTCCTTGTGCCTCCTTTGGTGATAGGGAAGTACTAACATTATCTTCTTTTTAAAGGTTAGAATGAAAAGGAGGGTTGCCCAGCAAAACAGTGGTAGCTAGAGAGAAGAGCTACCATATCTAGTTCACTGCTCTACTTCTAGGTAACACCTATATTTTAAAGTATTTTATGGAGATAGACTATCCTCCATCTTCTATACAGTATCAAAAGCACTTTCATTCTATTTATGGGGGAGAAAATAGCGCTCACACTTCTTGAGTGCGAAGGGAGGTGGATGATCAAATTAGGTTAGAATCTTACTGCTATGGGTGCTCCCAGTCCAGCAGCAGCTGCCCTGGCCGGCTTTCAAGGCTGCAGCAGCCCTGGCTCCACCTGCTTCAGCAGTAATTTGAAGAGTGCAAGGGGGCAGGGGAAGTGAGAATTTGAAGAGCACCTCATTACATAACAGCAGAAGCAGGAAAACCCTAAATAACTGGGCCAGTGGCTGGATCCAGATTTCTAAAGCTTACATGGGCCCCTCTTCCCAGCCCAACAATGCCAGAAACTTTTCTGGCTCAACTGTTGCTCTGGGCACCTGTGCCCACCAAGGGGTAAAAAGGTCCTCCGTCAAACAGTTCTTTATCCATAAAGAACTCCTTTGATCCAACTCCAGCCTAAAGCACTGTACACATTCACTTGCAGCCGCTCTCTCCCAAGGTGCACAAACATCAACTGGATTAAAAAAGGAATAAAACAGGGTACCTGGGGGGCTCAGTCAGTTAGGCGTCTGCTTTCGGCTCAGGTCATGATCCCAGGGTCCTGGGATCAAGTCCCACATCAGGCTCCCTGCTCTGCGGGGAGCCTGCTTCTCCCTCTCCCTCTGCTGCTCCCCATGCTTGCACTCGCTCTCTCTCTGTCAAGTAAATAAATAAAATCTTAAAAAAAAAAAAGGAATAAAATGACAGTATGAACCTTAAAGCTGACATCTTTTAACCAATAAGGGAGCTGTCCTTTCTCAAGGTTATCCCTGTGTTATATTTGTGGGTATAAATCTGAGCACAAACTATGTCCTTTCAACTCACATTTAAAGCCCCTGGCACAGTGCTTGACATAAGGCAGGCACATAGTAATATTTATTCTGTGGTGAATAAGTTCCCTTTCAGCTAAATAAAGAATTATTGTTTTCATTGCTTTGTGGCTTCAGAGTATCTTCAGGAGGAATAGAGAAAAAAAATCCCATATCAAATGGCTATGGAAGAAATGCTTCTCGAGGCTCTATGCTGTCAAGTCACCCTTCAAAGAATGTCTTCCAAGATTATCAGTATGGTGATGACACACAAGACTTTGTTCTTTGGATACTCTTTACCTCAGGAGGTTGTAGACCCTCAGCTTAGTAACTTTAGTCCAAATCCATAATTCCTAGTTAAGACTAATTAAATCTTTGTTAGTTGGGGAATATTTCATTTATCTTATTCATTTTCAGTGAAGTCAAGATGATTATGATCAGGTCCGTAGACACTGTGCCATTAATAACAGCCTAAGACCTACTCCTCTGTTGAATATGGCACCATCGGCACTATGTTCAAATGGTGCGATTGGTTTGGACCCTGGTGTGAGTCAATTCCTTCTCATGAGACTTTTGTAGAAAAGCACTTTTCAGCAATAACAACTATCATCATCCTTCCAACTATGACTTTCAACAACTTCTTTTGAGTGGCTTGTAAGATGACTCTCGGCACCTCTCTTACTGAGTATTGATGATGTGTCAACTGGAATGAGGTTGCATCTCATATCACAGACATTTAGCAGGCATATTACATACACTGTAGTATCTGACATACCTTGGCTGGACTCTCAAATAGAACGCAGGTCTTGACCTTCAATGTCAAGTGAATAATTACAACCAATTAAAGTTGGTCTCAACTCTGAGCAACATATTCTCTCAAGGATATCCTTTGGCAAGCAGGGCTTCGGTCTAACCTCTACAGATTGAGAATTGGCTCATGTGTCTGAACTGCAAGCCGTGTCAGAACATATAGATTGACCTCATTCTTCTCACATCCCCTTAAAAAGGATGCCATATTTAATTTATTCAATCCCTTCTGCCACCACTTTTTTTTTCGTGGTCTGTTTTTCTAATTTGTTTGCCTCAAGGAATGAAACTCTATCTTGTATGAATCCCAGGGAGATGTCTGACTGCCATTAAAATTTTCACTAGGCCTCAAAGCTGCCATGTTACACAGAATTTGATCAGATGTCAGGGTGGAGGGCATATCCACCAACTTGCCAGGAGCACCCGAGACTCCTTGATGTTCCCTGCTTACTAAGAACATTCCTTTCTTGTCACTAGAAGTTGTAGTTTGGGGTAGATAAAGAATAAGAAGGTGTTTTGGGGTATTTTTTTGTTATTGTTGTTGTTTATCAAATAGTTCCTTATTAATTCAGAGACCCCTCTGTACAAATCTCATCTTGAATTACTTCAGCAAACAAATTTGGGAGTGGAAAAAAAACAAAACACTAATGTTGAATTACAGTGCCCCCTGGCTTTCCAATATCAACTTACATACCTCTGAGGTAAAAGTCATCTACTATGTATAGCTCAAGCTGTGTGGTTATCCCCACCCCTATATTCCTTAGACAAATGTCGTAAATATGATGGGGCCATGCCATGCACAAATTATCATAAATTGTTCATAAAATAGGTATAAATAATCACAGGATATTTATAAGAGTGAATGACAAAAGCAAAAAATTAACTAAATACCGGCTTTTCCTTTCTCTGATGCAGGAGCCAATATTTCCTTAATACAGATCCCCAAATAGTAATAATAGAAAGCCTTGCAGCATTAGTTACTAATAGAGCTTGTGGAGGAAGTTAATCATAATCTTTCCATGTTTATAATGTTTCGTCCAACATTAAAAACAATAATATGAAAAAAAAATAATATGCCCACACACATGCCAAAGAAGAATTTCATAATCAAATGAAGTACCAGGGGCACCCAGGTGGCTCAGTCGGTTGCATTGGACTCTTGGTTTAGGCTCAGGTCATGATCTCAGGGTCCTGGTTTCAAGCCCTGTCTCGGGCTCCATGCTCAGCTTGGAGTCTGCTTGAGAAATTCTCTCTCTCCCTCTATTGCCCCTCTCTCCTCCCCCTACTTGTACTCTTTCTCTCCCTCTCTCTCAAATCAAATGAAGTACCAACTACACAAAAGAATGTGTGATTTTAAGCTCACAAATCATGAGTGAAAGACTGGCTGTGAATGGAGACTGTGAGTGCCATTCTCTAGTAGAATCTATTATAGAATATATTATATGATACAGTTCAAAGTGGTTTTATAGGGGCATCTGGGTGGCTCAGTTGGTTAAACTTCTGACTCTTGATCTCATCTCAGATCTTGATCTCAGGGTCGTGAGTTCAAGCCCCACGTTGGGCTCTGCACTGGGCGTGGAGCCTACTTTTAACAAACAAACAAAAAAAACAAAGTGGTTTTGTAAACCTTTTATCATGGATGTGTGGAAGAGCATTTAATGATGCCTTCACAAAATTACAACATATTTTACCATGATATCAGACTCCATTTGTGACTATGATTTTTATAGAGATTGTCATTGTTTATATCCCTCACCAGATCATTGAAGTTATACTATAAAGAACACATAAGGAAAACAGGAAAACAAAACAAAAGTCAATTTCCAGGACTACAGTATGTAAACAAGACAAAGCCAGGAAAATGGAGTCAGTTACTTGAGCCACAGAGATGTTCCACCTCATGAATAGTGACATTCTTGTGTGAAAAATACATTACTCCCATGTTGACTACACCTAATAGATACTCCTGCAGATTTCTTAAATTGTTATTATTTCTGGAAACCAAACTCCACTTGGGCATTTAAGAACAGAAGTACTTTACCAAAAGTCAGCATTTTTCCAAACCCTCCAAATGTGTCACCTAGTATTTAATAAAGTTGTCTGGCACTGCAACAGAGAGGAAAAGGAAGAGGATAGTGAGGGAAAAGCTTTATATGGGCTCAGATGATTCTATCTCCAAAAACAGACTCAATGAATATCCACAGAACTGAAACTGCTGGAGATCTAGAAGATTTGGAGAAAATCCAGATATGAAGGCAATAGTATCTTTTTCTAAAATTCAGCACTGTAACTAGATTCCAAAAATGTGTACTTTTTGGCTCTAACAATATTCTTCTCATTACAGATGTTACAAAATTTATCAGCCTCTGAAGGTCAGCTGGTTGTCTTTGAATGCAGAGTAAAAGGAGCTCCATCTCCTAAAGTTGAGTGGTATAGAGAAGGGACCTTGATAGAAGATTCTCCAGATTTTAGAATTTTACAGAAAAGTAAGTTGATACTTTAAAGTATTTTTCTGATAATTAATTTTTATAAATGTATGGTATTCATTTATTTCTATAACTTTTTAACAACTAATTTAAAAAATAAAAGAAAAATTACTTGTAATCATAATCCTCCAAAATAAATCCTAGTAATATTGTCTTGTCTATTCTCCAAAAATTTCTCCATGCATATGTTTTTCAAAAATAAAAATAGGGGCGCCTGGGTGGCTCAGTCATTAAGCGTCTGCCTTCGGCTCAGGTTGTGATCCCAGGGTCCTGGGATCGAGTCCCGCATCAGGCTCCCTGCTTAGTGGGAAGCCTGCTTCTCCCTCTCCCACTCTCCCTGCTTGTGTTCCCTCTCTCGCTGTGTCTCTGTCAAATAAATAAAATCTTAAAAATAAATAAATAAATAAAAATAAAATAAATCATATGCTTTTTTGTAAATTGATTTTTTCACTCAACATATCATGAACATCTTTTCCTGTTAATGAATATACTTTTATCTATAGAATAAAGAGTATTAGGGCTGCCTGGCTGGCTCAGTCAGTAGAGTATGACTCTTGAACTTGGGGTTGTGGTTTGAAGTTCCACATTGAGTGTAGAGATTACTTAAAAATAAAATCTTAAAAAAAAAAAAGAATAAAGAGTACGGAAATTGCTATTATAAATTCACCCATTTTCAGGCTTTCAATATATATTGCCAACATGCCTAACCCAAAAGATTGAACTAAATTGAGGATAATCACATAATTGATCATCCAATCTGAGACACTTTGGGAGTGAAAGAGACTGCTATTAATAATTACACAGAGATCCCAGGAATAAAACAGGTCTATCCCAAATGAACTGGGACACGTGTTGTCCTAGCTATATTCTACTACAACCAACAATATATGGGAATGCCATTTGTCTCATACCTTCACTAATAACGGGTATTAAACATTTTTTAAATTTTCACTAATTTTATAGGTCCAAAATGAGAACACTAGTTTTAATCTGTACTTCACTAAGTAAATGTGGGGTGGAACGTCTTTCATGTTTATTGGGTCTTTGTATTTCTTTACTTTTAAAATTACCTGTTCATATCCTTTGCTCATTTTCATACTGAAGTTTTGTTCTTTTTTACTGTAAGAATTATTTATATATGCAAGTGGTCAATTCTCCTTTTTCTTATCATATACTGCTTTCACCTTGACCCATTTTAGTCATAAAATACATTATAATTTATTTCCTTTTTTGTTAATTTGTCTCTGCTTATCACTGATATATGAGTCAAACTGCTATCAGGTTTTGTTTTGTTTTTTTTAAGTTTTTTTATTATTTTATTTATTTTGACAGAGAGAGAGAGACAGCGAGAGAGGGAACACAAGCAGGGGGAGTGGGAGAGGGAGAAGCAGGCTTCCCACGGAGCAGGGAGTCCACTGCGGGCTCGATCCCAGGACCCTGGGATCATGACCTGAGCCGAAGGCAGACGCTTAACGACTGAGCTATCACGTTTTAACAGTAGCAGCAACAATAATATAATCTGAATACCATTTAAACTTGAGAAGAAAAACTTTAATAGTTCTATCAGTGTGGAAGGTTGTAACTAAGTTCCACACTCTTACTGAATGCCTGCAATTGAACACCTGTATTCTGTTTTCAGTACCATGCAGGCACTTTCAGGAATGTCAAAGAATTTTAAGATAAAGAACCTGCTCTCTTGTTATCTATCCTGAGGCTCTCTGGCTATGAAAACACTTGATAGTCAGAGAGTTCTTCCTCCATCTTGTATATGCAAATATCCTTTGGAGACAGAATGCTTTATTTTATCAGGCAGGTACAATGTAGTGTGAATAAATTAATCAGATCTGGAAACCATAGAGCAGGAGGTATAGTCTATGTTTTATTAGGATGTGAGAAGCCTAGCCAAGAATGAGCTCTCAGTCTTCACAAACCTTGTTTCAGGTACAGCTGAATGGGTACCAGTTAAAGCAAGTTGTTCCTGAATCCCTAACTCAGTCACTTTTCCTCACCTAAGGCTTTATGTGTCCCAAGTGGAATCCAGGTGTGTCCTGAGATATGGCAACATCTGCTTAGCAGCTCTCTTGCTGCCCTTCTGTGACAACTGTCTTGTCCCTGTCAAGGTCATTGGTGCTTTACTTCCACACTTACAGATTAACCTTATCAAATCACGCATGAGTATACAAGAGACTGAAATTCTATAGGAAGCTTCTGATGAAAATATGGCCTCTCGGTAAAAGAAATGCTTAGAATCTTTTCTTTTTTTTTTTTCTTTTAGAACCTCGATCCATGGCAGAACCAGGTAAGGATCATTTTAACTTTAATTTGTTAGCGTGTTAGCATGTTAGCATTAGTGATTTTACATACATATAAAATATATATACATAAATCAGTGAATTTATATATCTTATATAAATAATAAAACATATTGCTGTTACACTGGTGTCAAGAAAAATATGAAAAATATGGTTTTAGAAACAGGATTCCAACCCTCTCTAGCTATTACTGTAAGAGAAGGAAAGGAGGGGAGCACATGCAAATTTGGAATTTATATCCGATACTGAACATGAATGCAGTTAGTTCCTGGTTTTTAAGGGATGTTTCTTAGGAATATTTTCCCTCTGTTTTTTGGCCCCTACACATGACCTCCCAAAACTGGGCAGAGCAATTTTCATGATGCTAGATCAATTCCAATTCCACAGCTTATGTGTCTCAAAACTTATCCATCAGATTTTGAAATTTGCAGAATCAATAAAACATCCATGGTGTTGTTAGATTTGGATGGGAAGATACCAAGATGACATGGGAGTGATGATAGGTGAAGCTTTTACCTCTAGAAAATGCAAGTTACTCACAAACCACAGTGTAAACATCTGAAAAGTCTTCTCTGTGATCACCCTGGAAAATTAGATTGTATTTGTACCCCTGGGTAAGAATGATGGTTTGGGATTTCATTATTATAATTCTCTCTTCTGAAAACTGAATGGAAAGGCATTCCAGAAGTAGACATGGAACATCCATATGGCACAGCCCTACCCTAGGGCCTTGGGGATACATAAGTAAAGAACAGAACAGCCCTACTCTTGCATTGCTTGTAATGGAGTGGTATTTTTCCCCTTGAAAATCTTTCAGGTTTTGACACTTTTGTCCAGAGCAGACTTTTCCACCAGGCAATTTCATACACAAAATCATCTGAGTCACCCAAAAGGGGTCCCTTCCCGAAACAAGTGCTACCTTTCCCAGCTCTGAGATCTAAAATTTCATAGCCAGAGAGTTCTTCCTCCATCTAGTACATGCAAATACCCTTTGGAGGCAGAATACTTTATTTTATCAGGCAGGTACAGTGTAGTGTGAATAAATTAATCAGATCATTTTCTGAAAGTGGTTGTTGAAGGCTGAGAGTAGAAATGTTTGGGAAGAGGAATAGAGAGAGAGAAGGAAACATAGTCCAAGTGCTCAGAAAAAGTACAGAGAGGCACCAAAACCAAACTTTGCCTCTCCATCATTTAGGATTCTTGGCAGCAAGAAGACCTAACTAAAGGTGGCTTAAGCATTAAGAAAAATGTATTTTCTCACATAACAAGATGTCCTGAGAAATGTCTTGAGATTGGGTGATTTCGTGTCTCCAAGATCATCGGGGGCCAAGCCTTTTTCCCATTTCCCATTTCACTGTCTTCAGGCTTAGGCTTGTTTTACTTATCTACCCAAGACAGCTGCCACAGTTCTGAGTATTGCATGCAGACAACACTGCAGAGGCAAAATTAGGGAACACAACTCTCTTTTGTTCTCTTCAAAGAGCAAGGAAATCTTTCTCATGAACTCCCCAAAAGACTTTCCTTCCTTCCTTCCAAAAAAAAAAAAAGACTTTCCTTCCTATTTCATTGATTGGAATTGTGTAGTGCATGCCATGACTTAGCAAGAATAGAGCTTAGCATGACCAGTCATGGTTTGCCACCTGAGACTGGGAGAGGCCAAGTTGCCTTGAAGCACATGACCGCTCCAAGGAGGGTGGACAAAGCCGGAATTCTATTAGGAAGGAGGAAGGAGGAAGGAGGATGAAGAGCTATGGAGCAGGTACTCAATATCGTCTGCCGTGGCCTCCTGTCCAGTTTTCCTAGAGGCTGGCCAGCTAATTCAATTCAGTTATCATGAAACAGTGAGATGCCAAGTCCCTCCTAATACAACTATGTTTTTGTTAATTTTGTTTTTAGTGTCAGGTCCACTGAGTGATAACTGACAGTTTATGCTACTGCCCTATACTTCTCTTCACGTCAAGGAGTATCTAACTATAATAATTTTAAGCTATAATCACGTGGTTCAATCTGGGAATCGCTTTTGTAGTTATTCAAAGGGGGTTCATGCTGTGTATTGAAGTAATCCATAAGAATTACCATAACATTGCAAAGGAAAAGCTGCATTTCACTCTTCTTTTACCTGGAATTTCAAATTACTCTATCAGCTAATTACTACTAGCTCATCAAAATATTTCTTGCCCAGTTTTAAATTGTGGCCCTCATTTAAAATTACCTCAGTGCAAAAGTTCCCCACAGACATAATAAGAGACCTAGATTTTAAAATGTTTTATTAATCCTTTTATTTCACACAAATCTCCTTTTGCGTTAACTCCTAACTTGTTTTCGTGATTTGTAAGTTTACTGTTTCTCAGTTCTATTTTTGTCATCTGGAGTGATGACATAAAAACAGAAAATAATCTGGGAATTCACAATATATTAAGATATTATATTATCATAAGATCCTCTTGCCAGTAGTCTATGTGGAGTTTTTTGTTCTACATCCTTTGATTCATTGAGACTGCTCATCAGTCAATCCAATCAAATAATTGTTTGAACTGATTATTTTCAAACAATTAATAGAATCAACTTCTTATATTGACTTTTGTAGAATCATCATCTGATATCAGTAAATTTTATAATTCCATTTCCACAATTAAGTCAGCAACTGTTCTGTTTTATTGGTGTTTAGAGGAGATTTGTACTTTGGTCATTGCTGAGGTGTTTGCAGAAGACTCTGGATGCTTCACGTGTACTGCAAGCAACAAATACGGCACAGTGTCGAGCATTGCACAGCTCGATGTGAGAGGTAATGGCGCCTGGAAGGCCGAACAGTCTAGACTATGGAACAATATCCGATTTTCAATTTCTTTTAGCATTTATCACCACCACCACCACCCATTATCCTGCTGTTATCTCTGATATTCCCTAAGAAAACATCTCTTTGGTCTTCTATAAACTTCTAATATTCTTTCCAAAATGGTACTTAGATTTTTAGTTTAGTTTTTTTTCCTATATCTTCACCATTCTTTAATGCCCCAGATTGTGGTCACTGTTTTTGACAGGCATTCTCCCATTAACATGCTCATCTGGTTTGGATACACGCCCCAGCTCACAGTTACAATCCTACCTCCGTTTTATTGAGTAAGGCTGACAGCTCAGGTCCTGTTATTGTCCTTTCAGGAAATGAAGACCTCAGAAATAATGGGTCTCTTCACTCAGCCAATTCCACCACCAACCTGGCTGTTATTGAGCAACAACCATCCTCACCCAACCCAGAGCCCCCTTCTGTGGAACATCCCCCTAAACCCAAACTCGAAGGAGTTCTGGTGAACCACAATGAGCCCCGGTCCAGCTCAAGGATTGGGCTCCGTGTGCACTTCAACCTGCCTGAAGATGACAAAGGAAGTGAAGCATCTTCTGAGGGTGGCGTGGTGACCACCAACCAGACCAGGCCTGATTCTTTCCCGGAGAGATTCAACGGACAGGCAGCAAGAATCCCTGAGCCTTCTTCACCCATCAAAGAACCCCCTCCAGTTCTGGCCAAACCCAAACTGTAAGTAAAAATTAAAATGGATGACCAAGGATGCCTGTGAGCTTCTCTGAATCTGCCCTTAAAAATAATGGGGCTGAATGGGACAACTGCGTGGCTCAGTTGGTTAAGCGTCCAGGTCTTGATCTCAGAGTCATGAGTTCAAGCCCTGCAATGGGCTCCATGCTGGGTGTGGAGCCTACTTAAAAAAAAAAAAAAAAAATGGGGCTGAAAAGGAAATTACAGAATGGGAAGATACAATTTAAATGCTTTGCAAACCATAAATCCTTACATCAACATTAGTGTACTATCACTACTATCCTTACTGTTAAATATTCTACCTCTGAAAAATGTTACACCTAATGTTACCCCTAAACTAGCTGATAAAGATGTTTGTCTAACATTAGAGGCTCCAGCTGAAGCACTTCTACACTCTTCTTATAAAGCCTTTTCTTGCATCTAATAATCCTTATAGTCTATAATTTCATCCATATGTTTCCCATTTCTGCTTCAACTAAAGCTTTTGTAGTCTTTGTGGAAGAGATATTTAGTACTTTTTTGACTGTTCTTTGCTATGGCTAGATATGCTATAGTATCCACAGTAGGTTTCATATAATATAATGGAGATGAAAGAATGAGGAGTCATAATTTTCAGACTCATCTTGGGGCCTGATGTGGTGTCACCCTAACCCCCCAGAGAGCCTCCATCGGAGCCATGTTGCAATGTTTAATGTTCATCCATAACAAAGCAAACACAGAACATAATACTACTACTATGTTCTGTTTGATCCACATGTCAAAATTATAAAAATTACATTTATAATTACATAAACTTTTAAAGGTCAACATTAAAATCTGTAGTAACAGGGGGCACCTGGGTGGCTCAGTCGTTAAGCGTCTGCCTTCGGCTTAGGTCATGATCCCAGCGTCCTGGGATCGAGCCCCGCATCAGGCTCCCTGCTCCGCAGGAAGCCTGCTTCTCTCTCTCCCACTCCCCCTGCTTGTGTTTCCTCTCTCGTTATGTCTCTCCCTGTCAAATAAATAAATAAAATCTTTAAAAAAAATAAAAAATAAAAAAAATAAAATAAAATCTGTAGTAACAGTGATCCCATCATGTGTTTCTCAGTGCAGAACGCAAGATGTTCATTGGAAGGAGGGCATGTCATTTAGTTTTATATTCTTCTCACTACCACATAAGGCAAAATCCTGGGCATAAAATTAAATGTACAAAACATGCCTCTTGGAAAACCACGTCCAAAAATGTCTCCGTCCCCTGAAAGTTCTGCTGGTCACAGGAAATAGGAATCCGCTAAAGTAAAAAGAGGGAAGAGGTTACTGTAGGGAAATAGGCAGGAATGGGAACCCAAAGGCAGCCCGGTCCTGCCTAGAGAAGGATAACCCAAGCCTCTGTCCACCACTCGCTCTCTGTTTGGAGCACCTCCTTGTTTCTTCTTTGCATATCCTCTCCACTCTTCCCTCTCTGAAGACTCATCACCTCACACCAGGCCCATCATGGCATGTCCCATTCTACAATTTGTGTCAAGTTCCACTGTTAATTAAATCATTCATAGCAACTCAATTCCAAATCCCAGCTGGTCCAGCCTGGTCAGGTGCAGAGGATTTATGTTTGGAGGAAAGAAGAGTCAAATGGATCAAATCAACACTGTGAAGGGCAGTGGGGTGGGGGGTGGGGGGATTTCTCAGAAAAGGGAGTTTTGGGAACAGGTAATCCAAAACAATTTCCTTAGGAACTGCCTTCTTACAGAGCCTCCTCCTACCCAGGGACTCTTCAGGGGCGATCAGGTACGTCAGTTAGGATTCCATTTAGCTTCATGTTGCAGAAAGCCCAAATAAATGTGGGTTAAACACATGAGGGTTTTTCTCTTAAATAATGGAATTAGTTGGGCAGTCTGGGGCCATTAGACTGGCTCCATAGTCATTGACACCCCAGTCTCCTGTCTTTCTGCTCTGCCACCTTCAGCACTTGCTTCTTCTCCAGGTCTCCCCTCATGGTCCGGGATGGCTGATGGGGGTCTAGTCATCACGTCTGATTTCAAGCTGCAAGACGGGCAAATGGGTGGAAGGCCTGATGTCAGACTCCTTTTAAGGAGCCTTCTTAGGTCTTCCCCAAAATCTTGTGCTTGTATCTCATCAGCCAGAACTTAGTCACACAGTTTAGTAGCTGCAAAGGAGACTAGGAAGTGTAGTCTTTGGCTGTATATGTTGCCTCCATGAATAAAATCAAATTCTTTTACAAAGGGAAGAAGTAAGTAGTCAGCCAGCAGCATCTGCCACATCAGACTTTCAATGGATATAATAATTCCTGCTATTGGGCGCCTGGGTGGCTCAGTTGGTTGGGCGACTGCCTTCGGCTCAGGTCATGATCCTGGAGTCCCTGGATCGAGTCCCGCATCAGGCTCCCTGCTCGGCAGGGAGTCTGCTTCTCCCTCTGACCCTCCCCCCTCTCATGTGCTCTCTCTCTCATTCTCTCTCTCTCAAATAAATAAATAAAATCTTTAAAATAATAATAATAATAATTCCTGCTATTAAATTATGTAATGACACCCTCTACAAATCCAGTCCTCAGCACTATATAATTCTTTAATCTTTTTTGCCTTCCTTAAGGCTTCTCTTGCGTGTCTATAGGTTTGTATTAGTAGAGGTATGAACATATACCTACGTGTGCACGCACACACACACACCAGTCCTTTGTGCACCCATATGTCTGCAGCCTTTTCTTTCTGGTTTTGACCTCATTGGTTTTAACCTTTTAGGTTTCGCATTAAAATATATCGACTCTCTGAATAATCTTCTTGAGGATACACTTTTCTGCTCATTCCTTCAATTTGCCACTCATACGGAAAATAGACATAACTCTTACAGATCTTAAAACTGCAACAGAAAGAGAAACTGTCCTTTTTAAACATTGTGTCATCAAAGCCTAGATAATTCAGACTTTGAGATTTTCAACCTGAATTTCAAGATTGTCTAGAGCAGTGATTCTTCATCCTGGCTACACTCTTTAATAAAATGTAGAGCTTTTAAGAAATATTTATGCCTTCCATCGCAATTGAATCAGAATCCCTCCACAGATTATTTTAACATTCAGCCAGTTTGGAAACTACTGGTCTAAAGTTGGAAAGTCTGGGTTACAACACTTTTTATCATTCCACCCCACCCCATACACACACCCCTGCACACCCAGGAGAACACAATAATTAACATTTAAAGTGGGGAAAACGTCAGACAAAAATCAGCATGTACTGGGAAAGCCTGTTTTGGGGACAAGTGTTTCTTTAGAGCAGAGGTTCTCAGTCCCAGATGCATGCGAAAACCACCTAGAGCCTTGCTATTCAAGGCTCTTGACAGAAAGCAGATTCTCAGGCTTGAGACATCTCTGTACAGAGATTCTCAAGCTTCTCAGGGAGCTTGACAGAAATGCAGATTCTCAGGCCCCACTCCAGACTTGAATCCGAAGCTGGGGGTGGAGGCGGGGAGGGCAAAATATGTGTTTCAACAAGCCCTCCAGAGACTTCTGAGGCTCACTAAAGTTTAAGAACCACTGCCCTACTTTTTAAAAGAAAATAATAACTAAGCCTGGATCTTTTCCCAGGCCACTTGACTCTATGGACAATGGTGCCTAAATCACTGAGGTTTGTTTGTCTTTTATGCTCTGTGGGTGATTCTAACGTGCAGCCAGCATGGTAGCCCCTGCTAAAACCACAGCTAGAAGCCAATTGCAGAGACGTATTTAGAATTAGTTATCCTAATCAGTGATGTGCTGGCAGAGGTTTTAACGGGTAGAGACGGGGAAGCCCTGATTTGTAGCATTTGCCAATTTTCTCCCACCGTGTTCTATTTCAAGTTACTAAAGAAAGGTCATTGGACTGGGAATTGGAATGAGATGTGCACAATCTGCTCTCCAGAACAATCGAGAGCTGGCTCCAGCACACACTGCCCCAAATTCTTGTTGCCAAAACTGCTTTCAAAAGTACTTGATACACCATCCCCAGTTTGTTTTGTTGTTTTTGTCACTAAGCCTTTTATCTCAACAGTTCAAAACCCCTAAGAAATTCCAGAAACCACAAGAAACATCCTTATTATTCTGAAACTCTTAATTTTCATTCTTACAAATCTTGAAATTGATATTTGTAGTTCAAAAACTAAAGATAAAATAGCCACCATTTATTGATGACTTACATGTTTTAGGTGATTTGATCAATTCTCACAACAATGTTGAGATATTACTTATTCCTATTTTATTTATGAGGCAATCAGGGTCAGAAAAAGTCTAGAAACTACCCAAAGCCACACAAACAATGAATGGGAGAGCCAGGATTAGGACCTAAGTCTGTCTGTCTGCACTAACCATATTCTTGAGCATCATGCTTAAATTATGTGTTGTGGCAAAGGAGAAGATATATTCAGATAACCCAAGAGAGCTGATAAATCTGCCTGGGTAAAAGAAAGCTTGATGTCAGCTTGAAAGCTGATAAAAGAAAGCTTGAGTATAAACCTGATTTGAGAAATCCTCATGGCAACAAGAAAAGAGCAGCTGAGCTTATAGCAATTTATGACAGGCTGTTACTTTGAATTAGAGATGTTACTGGGGATTTTAGAACTAGTAGCCTTTGTAATTAATTTTCTCTTCCTTTATTCTTTCATTGCCCTTTGTAACTTCATTATTAAAGCAGTAAGTAAGTTCCACATGCTCTCTTAAATAACCGGTGGTTATTTATGTTGTATGTATGTATGTATGTATGTATAGTAAGATTTTTGAGCCCTGAATAGCTTGTACTATCTCAGATATATATATATATATCCTAGAGTGCCTAGCAAAGTATACACAGAAGATTCAATAAAAGTTTGTCGAATAATGGAATTGACACCTGATGTAATGAATAAGCGAATCCAAACTGCTGTTTTAAATCCCTTCTGAAACAAGACTGATAAAATGAGAAACAAACAAACAAAAAACCAACCTTGTTCAAACAGAAAGAGACATTATTCTCAAATGAATTCTTACAGAAACTTGGATAATCAAGACAATTTGACACTGTATCTCACATATCATTATGTTTACGGTTTGTAACCCTCTCTAATCCAATATACTGCATTGAATGCTAAGGGCTAACATGCCATTGGAAGTCTTAAAGTAAAAAGCTAGTTCTTAGGTTTTTATTCAATGGGAACTAAAGGAAAATAAGAATCAATCAATACCAAATGACTTCCTGCCCCTTTTTATCATCTTTATCTTTCTAAGATTACTTACTTGTCATATACTACTTTTTTTATTTCCATAGCCACAAGAAAATATTTCTGCAAAATCATAGGACTAAAATTTGTGTAGACTACTCTGTACAGAGATGTCCTGAAAATTGTATAGCATTGTTTTCAGGCTATAGCAACCACAGAATGTAACCTGACAATTAAGAAATCCATTAAAATCTAAAGATTTTTGTATTTTCATGCCGTTGGGAAAGTTAACCCTAACAGAAACAGTATTAATTGTATATATTTTATATTTTTCTAATGATAATCTAACAAAGATATTTCTGCTTCTCTTGATTGCTCAATCTTTCATCCATGATGAAACTAAAAGGTTTAATTAATCTTTAATTATATTACTTTATTCTCTCAGCTTAAACACTTCTAAGAAAGTTACTGTACCAAGTGGCTAATGCTTCTGAATTCTTAGTTTAACTCAAAACAAGAATTTTCATCGATGAACAAAGAAGGATTGCATATTATATAGCCATTTGACAACAGATGGGACTCTGTTTTGTGAAGTTACTTTTCCATATATCATGTATCAGAAGTGTTAATGAAAGGAAGGAGAAAGGCCTTAAACTTCCAGAATTAAGAAAAATCAAGGTTTGGAGAACCTCCTGGTTCAACTTTATTACCATTGGTGTTGACTTTCCTAATGCTATGAAAATACTGAAGCTTTCATTTTTAATAGATCTCATGTTCGGCAGATCACCTTCTATGTTCCAGAAGCATCCTATGTTTCCGAAGAACATAAAACCTTCGTAGCTTGAAACACCACAGTCTTCCTTGTGGATCTTCCTGTAGTTACTCATGTGAGAGTAAATTCTTCTAAACAACAAAGTTTAGCAGCATTGACAACTTTATGCACATAAGATTTTTAGAGATTTTCATTTTCCATTTTCTTTCTTAAAAAATAAGTAACCAGGAGCACCTGGGTGGCTCAGTCAGTTGAGCGTCTGACTCTTGATTTTGGCAGAGGTAGAGATCTTGGGATCATGGGATTGATCCCTGCATCCGGCTCACTCTGAGCTCGCTCCCTCTCTTTCTCCCTCTGCCCCTTCCCCTGTGCTCACTTGCTCTCTCTCTTACTCTCTCAAATAAATAAATCTTTTTTAAAAAAATTAATTATTTTTTAAAAGATTTTATTTATTTATTTGACAGAGAGAGACACAGCGAGAGAGGGAACATAAGCAGGGAGAGTGGGAGAGGGAGAAGCAGGCTTCCCGCAGAGCAGGGAACCCAATGCCAGGACCCTGGGACCATGACCTGAGCCGAAGGCAAACGCTTAACGACTGAGCCACCCAGGCGCCCCATTATAATTAATCATTTTGTTAAGATAAATTAAATAGACTGTGGGCAAATCATATAATGCTTCTGTGACTCAGCTTCGTACAAAAGAAGAAAGTATTCCCAGCTTGATCTTCTTTGTCCTCTTAGGAACAAGAAAAGTCTAAGGCAATGTTTCTAATTGTGATGGCCGTATAATCTACCATTCAAACCATGACATTTTTGAGAGTAAAAGAGTAGTATTGATAATTATGCCAAGAAAACAGGCATAAACCAAGACTGCCCAGGATGTATTGAGACATATGGTCACCTTATCTATAATGCCTTGTTGTCGAGAGAGGATGAGAAATACCAAGACACATCCAGGGGCTTTATTAAGGCTTGCTTTACAGAATGAAGACTACAACGCCTTCAGTTACTTACATCAGTCTGTAGCTCACTGCCTTCTGGCCCAAAGCTGAGATACAGCCGGCTCCTATCAGAACTTGAGGCATTCCCAACAGAGGACCATGGTTTCTATTTCTTTTTTCTAATTCATAAACATTCTAAAATTGTGCTGCCATGTTTCAGGGTCACAACACAAAGAATACCATGTGAACGATGCCTTTTGGAGTTGTGCATTGTGGTGGCTTTTCCCCCTTCTTCCCAACAATAAATCAGATTTAGAAAGGAGAAACAGCTCACAAGGAATTGATTGGCTCATTTCTGGCAACCCTGGTTGTGTGTTCTGAATCAGCATAGAATTGTAAACAGCCTGTCATACATTTTCTGCCGGGTGAGCTCGATGGTGACAGATTTCCCTTCTCTCTCCCTACTCTTGTGTGCAGTGATTCCAGTCAGCTGCAACAGCTTCACAACCAAGTCTTACTGGAACAACAGCAGTTGCAAAACCCATCTCCTTCCTCTCCCAAGGAGTTTCCTTTCAACATGAGTGTTTTGAACTCCATTGCTTCCCCGGTGGTGACAATGTCCAGCAAGCAGGTGAAGGCCCCTTCATCACAGACGTTCAGCTTGACCCGGCCAAAGCATTTCTTCCCCTCCTCAAATACAACTGCAGCAACCATGTCCCCTTGCAGCTCTCCAGTGTTCACCCTGAGCAGCACTCCTCAAACCATTCAGAGGACAGTGAGCAAAGAGAGCCTCTTAGTTCCCCACCCCTCCGTGCAAAACAAGTCTCTAGGAGGAGTTTCCTTCCAAAACGAGCCACCCCCTCCAGCTCCAGCAGAGCCAACGCCATCGCCACTCACATTTGCCATCTCCAGTGGAAACCAGTTTCAGCCCCGCTGTGTTTCCCCAGCTCCTGTCTCTCCCACCAGCCGGATTCAGAACCCAGTGGCTTTCCTCAGCTCCGTTCTTCCTTCTCTCCCCGCCATCCCACCCACCAATGCCATGGGGCTGCCCAGAAGCGCACCATCCATGTAAGTGTCATTAAGATTTCTCAAGAAAAAGTTGTCACTTAAGAAAGGACATATGCATGGAATAGCTTGGTCTGGAATAGGACTCTCATTTAGTGGATTCCTAGATAATCCTATCTCTTAGGCACTAAACGGATATTGAACACCTTACGGCGAAGGGCATGATTACTTTAAATAATTTTTAATAATTTAAATATTGAAAACACCCCTACAAACACAGATTCTCTGTGCAGTGCTCAACTTTGGTACACAAGATGTCCTCCCTAAGTGCCCGATGACTCCTGGTGTCTGACCACCATTTCAGCCACTCTGATTTCTAGGCTTTCGGACACTGGCAAGGGTTTCTCATGGGTGTGTCAGGTGTGAATTTATTTTACAGGCCATCCCAGGGACTAATGAAGAAAAACACAAAGTCTCCTCAACCAATGAATGATGATTACATTCGTGAAACTAAGAATGCGGTGATTCTAGACTTGGGGAAAAAAATGAATTTCAGTGATATCAGATCAAACCAGCAGGTAAGATTGTTGCACTCAAATGGTTTATTGGAATTTCATAATAAGAAATATCATTTCACTTAATTTAGTCCTTGGATGGTCAGGTCACCAGACCTCAGTGAGCCTGACCCTGCAGTCTTAGAAGATAGACCGTAGATTAACTGAGGGTCATATAGGAAACTCATCCACATGGATCTACAGTTCTTGATTACCCCAGTAGTTAATTCAATTTAACTGTTTATATGCATTTACATAGAATGGAATATGTTAGAGAAAGAGAGGGACTAGCTAGTATGTTGGCAATTCCAGCAATCCTCAGCTCACTATAGGCAAACACCATCGCATCTTTGAAATACTGCAATATATGAGAAGATCTAGACTTAAAGGAACTCTGGGACACCACGCTGTCCTTTATCTGACTCCTACAATCTAATGTGCTAGAGGTCTGTTCACCAGTTCCTCTCAATCTTTACATTAGCTTGAATCATGTGAAATAGCCATCAATAGTCAATATCCTGTGGTTCAACCCATACAACTCCTTACTTACTAGTAAGTGTTCACACTGAAAGAGAAAAAGGAAAGCCATGGGTGAGCATCAAATAAAAGAAAAATAAACTGAGTATTTTGTTATTTGAGCCATTTGTTTTTGCATTTCATAATGTGGTTATTTTGTAAATGTCAGTTTACATTTTAATAACCTAACTCTTGGTTTATTTCCCACGGTGGGAACTGATAAAAAGTCTATTTTGAAACATAACATAAGATTTCAGTCAAAACTACATGCCAAATATTGTGGAATTTGTAGCATAAGTGATCCCTGGAAACAAGGCTCCAGATTTCCCTGACCATATGCTGTTTTCCTTTGTTTCTGTCTTTTACCTCCAGTGGAGACATGGATATGCAGTATTTGACAACTGTGCGATATGTTGGGCAATTTTTACTAAGTAGGTTCTTTTGAAAATCTGCTGCTTAAAATCTTAAAATTGACTTTAAATTGTTGAACTGAAGAAGAACATTTAAGCTTGTTATAATTGAGGACACTTTTCACGTATTATTTCACCAAGTTACATACATTTCTAGGAGGCAAATGCTGAGGCAACTATTCTTCTCCCTTCCATCTTCTAGAAACCGAGAAATGGGGGCACAGTTGTCAAACTGTCAGTGGCGGAACTAGAACTAGAGCCCTAGTCTCCAGGACACTTCACATATTCCCTGAAACTGTGAAGTCTCTGTCAGTTTTATGACAATTACCTTTAAGTCCCCATAAATATTGCTCTGTCTGATGCAGATTTGCTTTCCTATAATACTGTCATCACATTTGTGGTTGTTAATCCTTCTAAGTGTCACTGAAATCAGAGCTGTGTTCAGCCTATGTCTTTAGCAACTCAGAGAGGGAGCAATTAGAACCCTGTAAAAATAAATACCAGGTCAGCACACAAGCTGTGTGATGTCACTTTCATAGTTACTCTGTAGGTAGATCGATGCTAATCCCCGCCCAATTCATGGCAAAGTGGGGTTTTTCTCCTAATTAGCTGAAATGTGAGTATATGTGAACATGAACTTCTATGAGTTGAGTGTCATAAACCTGATAGAGCTCATTATTAGCTCCAGGGCTAATAGCAGGGCCTAGGATCAGTTTCAAAAAGCATCTCCATACTCTCCATTTGAATATCTGTGACATGCATCAATGTTCTTCTGAGAATCATTATTCTGAGAATTGCTATGGTAGTTTAGTTACAGAATTGGTTCTAGACGGAGTTCTATGCCATGGATAAGAAAACCAAGCTGTATAAATGCAATTCAGGATACTAAGATGGAAACTTTGCATTAGGTTGGTAGATGTTGATTCTGATTAAGTTTTGAGGAATAAAATGATGACCACATTATAATACTGCTTTGTCATTGTTGCCTTGGGAAATGATAGTGAAGATGTTGTGAAGCACTGTCTAAAATGTATTGTGGCCTGTTGGTGACATTAGAAGAAGAAAATTTGCTTGGGAAAGTGGAAAAGCAATCATAAAGAAACACTTGCATATTGCTAGTCATCTATATCTGTAGTTTGGAGACACAGGAATCAAAATGATCAGTTTTCTCATTCCCATATTAGGCTGCCCATATGAGGGGGAAGCAAATGATTTCTTCTGAAGATTTGTTGTTGTTTTATTTTGCTTTGAAAACTTTTAGGTCCAAAAGCTGAACTCTCTGACCCTGTTTTATTCCTAGCCAATGAAGAACAGCAACCTCTTAGAACATGTGTGTGGGCTAGCCTTATCCCATTATGCTGAGCATGAAAATAAATCAGAGGTCCTTGAACAATGAATATTGACTATAGGCAATTTCCTCCCCAGAACTCAAACTCCTAAATTAGTGTTTTGGAAAATGGGTTTTCTTTGACATATCTACCACTTTGTATTTCCCTATTATAATATTTCAGCATTTACTTGCTACCTCATTTTATATAACCTTTCTAAATAGCAATTAACATTTGCTTGTTGATTCTTAGAACATTGTGTGACACAAAGGTGTCATCCTTTCAGATGTTCATATTTATTAAAATGGTTAGCTTTCTAAACTGACAGTGAAGTTTCTTTGAGTTGGGGATAAACCAAGAGAGGTGCCCAGCTTCTAGATTTTAGGCTGTATCATTTCTTATTTTGAAATTCACCACCAGTGAATCTGCAGTGAACATCAATAAAACTTAAATGGTTTAGGATAGCAAGGTGAATCTGAGAGGTCAGAGCAACCCAGGATCACAAAATGTAATAATGAAGGTTTCATGACCAATGATTTTAATTCACACATGACTTAACATGATTTCTACACCCAGTAACTATTTGGTGACTGTTAATTTCTAAACACACACACACACACACACACACACACAGTGTCTTATTTCAGCTTTCCTCCTTGACCTCATTTCTCTGGAAACATTCCCATCTCTTTATTCTGCTCCCCACCTCCAGCATACTTTTTTAAATTAATGCTTCTTTAAAACTGTCTGTGGTTCCCAGATACTGCTATGTATGACAAAAGAAAAAAAATATGCACCTAATTCTTGCTATGCTTTTTGTTCCTCTAATCTTCTTCTCTAAGCTGCTTAGTCATTTCTTCTATCTAAAGCATACCTCTTTCATCTCTTACTATGAACTCTTTATGAAAATCCTATTTTGTGAGTCTTGCCATCCATTCCTTTTCTAATGAGAATTCCACACAGCCGTTGACCTTAGGTTGCTTACCTTGAGCACAGTAGGACCTTGGGATAGTGAAGTGTCCCTGTGTTATCGGCTGTGGACCCAACCAGAATGCACCAGTCAGTCTCCATGGGAGATGGGATCGGTGGATGTCTTAATCATTGCCGCACCCTGTTGTGTCTGGCACAGAGTAGGTAGGAAAAAACCTCCATGAATAATATTTCCTGAATTAGCACACGGCTATGGGATTTACATTAGTTTCAGATAAGATAATGAAGCTTTTGACCAAATAGAAAATTTTGGATCTGTGGCCTATCTATGGAAAATACCTCACTTGACTATATAGATTCTGATTATGCCTAATTGAGGATACTACCTTATGACAATAATCCACTACAATCAATAGATTAAAAAGATGAAAACACTGAAATTAAGCAAAACTCTGGTGTTAACTGAATGTCAGCTTCACACAGAAAAACATTCTCTCCTTTGAGCACAGCCATCACTTACAAGCAGCTAATGCAGAAACTGCTGCTTTTACTGACAAAGGGGTAAGGCAAGGGGAAATGGAGAATGCAACATAAATTCAGTCCCGGAAATTCAAAGCCTGTGTCTAGCAACAGTGGATCTGTGTGTAGTACAGCCTTTGTACAGAACAGTGCAGAAAGCACCTACATTTAACGTAAACTTATTGCTTTTGTTTGCAAATTTCTTTACAAAATCTGAGTCTCATCAGTCATAACTTGGAATGAAAATCTTGACTGATGTGTAATCGGGGTAGTTATCCTTGGGATAACCAACTCTTAGTTTCAAAACACTACAAAAAGATGTCAGTTTCTGCTTTGGGGATGGTATACATCTTCAGTAACAGCTCAGAAGTGAAGATTCAGTGCTTTAGCAACAAGCCACATACCCCTGCCGCACAACTGCATGGTTTCCTTGTTCCTGTTTCCGATCTCCAAAATATTTATGAAATCTTTCATGGAAATTCCTTGATCTACAGTATTCTTATTTTGTTGCTCATTTGCAATTTACACATTATATACATGGTATATTAAACAAATATGTCTAAAAAGAATTTTTTTTTTCTCCCAGTATCCCTTTGAATTTATTCTGTGGGACTATTTCTTCTCCTGCTCCTGGCAATCTCAACTATAAGGCAATCTCAAAACAGTTTTGGCCACATTTAGTACCTTTAAGGTTCTGTGGTAACTTTGTTGCAAAATACAATCTTGATCCAGTAGTACAAAATTTCCTTATTCAAAAATAAGACCCCACACACGAACACCCCTATCCACACCCCACAGCGCAGGGACTGCTACAAATGGTGAACCTAAAGCCAGGAAGGGAAGTGTGGCCAGCTGCTCTCTTTTTTTGCTCCCTCCTCCCCCACTTTACTAACTGTCCTCACTCCCTTTCCCAGCCATGGAAGAGACGAAAGCTGACCCCACAGTGGCTTAGTGTTGTATGTGGCCCACGTGTGCCTGACGGGACCCATCACGGGTCCGCTGCCCTGAAACAGTGCAGGCATGAAGGCTGGTCAAAGTAGCCTTCAGCTTGCCCACTGACAAAAAGCTGCCTCACTCCTCACTCCAGCTTTTTTAGGCAGGAGTCAGATACTAACCCACTGCAGAAAACAAAGCAAGGTCTCCGATCGAGTCCATTTAATCTCCCTCGCTGAGCTTGAAGTGAAGGCAGGTACCCTTGGAGTAGAGGGGGAGGTAGGAGATGCAGAGACACAATAGCTCTCTCCAAAGTCCTCTCACTGGAGCTTCTCCCCCCTCACTCCTTTGTATCTCTGGTGAAGGTGAGGGGTTTAAATGGTCTAGCCTGTCTGTAAGCACCTGCTTTGAAATTGTCTGCCAACTCACTTGTTTTCTGATATCTAGCCCATCTTAGTGCCTCAATAAGAACTTCCAGTTAAGATCTGGTTGCAACTGTATCCTCAGTACCTAGTTATGAGTAGTATTTTTTAAATAACTCATTGAGTGTTCTGTTTCCATCACCTCCCAATTTGTCGTACTGATTAAGTAATAAATGTATAACCAATATGCATACATTTATAGTAAAACAAAATGTGCATATTTTCATCATCTTGCTTCTGTAGCTCCTTGGATCAAATCAATTCAAACATTGATAAATTCTGTAAAATCAGGCCCCAACTTGGTAAAATCCAGTTTGGAATACATGGAGACAATGTGGTATTTATATTCTCGGGCAGGCACTTATGGCCCTCATATATATCATTCACTGTGTTCCTGAAGGTTAGGCGTAATCATAACTTACCACTATGTACAAAATACTTCTTTGGGAAAATTACTTCATACTTTCAAAATAGAATTTCAGGAATTCATCTTTCCCTACAATAACTCTGACAAGGTATTTAGCCAGGAGGTTACAGCCCTTATAGGTCAGGCAATAGGAGAAGCTTCAGGGAAGACTCTTTAATTTAGAGCAAGGACTCCCTTAGAACAATGGCTAGAGTTGGTATGGAATGGACTAGGAATTTGGGGACTTAAATGAAACAAGATGAGAAGCTGTAAAAGGCTAAGACCTCCTGCCACCCTCACAAAAAACTCTGGTATTTCCTGAACCCCTAGGATCTGTGTATGAGGTTTGAGAACTGTGTGAATTATTCTGTTTGGACGTAATTTTTAAAATAATAAAGCTTCTATTTAATACCTACCTCATATGGTAAGGGAATAAAATGACTCATTGGTTTTACTCCTAAATATCCAGGAAAATAAACAAATGTGTTAAAGAGAAAAATAGTATATATTCAAAAGCATAAATGCAATTCAAGAAAGAAGAAATATATACTCTTCATGTGGATTTTAAACTGGCGAGACTAAGAAATATTTCAAATTTGGGGGAGCATTTAATGTATGTAAGGAAAAATATAGTCATTGTGAAGTATTAAATTGAATCATATGAAAGTCTACATTTTTGACCTACAAAAATGTCAGTTTCATTTAATTCAACCTAATAGGTAGATAGTTGGAAGCTTTAATGATTAACTTTTTTTTTAAGATTTTATTTATTTATTTGAAAGAGAGAGAATGAGAGAGAGAGAGAGCACATGAGAGGGGGGAGGGTCAGAGGGAGAAGCAGACTCCCTGCTAAGCAGGGAGCCTGATGTGGGACTTGATCCCCGGACTCCAGGATCATTACCTGAGCGGAAGGCAGTCGCTTAACCAACTGAGCCACCCAGGCGCCCCTAATGATTAACTTTTTAAAAACTCCTCTAATGTAGAAAATAGTCTTAATACTTTTAAACTAGGTTTCTTAATACTTTTAAACTAGGTTTCAGATTAATAGAAGTGAACAATTTTTTACTTTAACTGGTTTGAATTATCTGATTAAAAAATAATAAGGTAACAGGGACACCTGGGTGGCTCAATCGGTTAAGCATCTGCCTTCGGCTTAGGTCATGATCCCAGGGTCCTGGGATTGAGTCCCGCATCGGGCTCCCTGCTCCTCGGGGAGCCTGCTTCTCCCTCTGCCTCTGCCTCTCTCTCTCTCTCTGTCTCTCATGAATAAATAAATAAAATCTAAAATAATAATAATAAGGTAACTGGAGATTAATCATTTTCTCTACCCTGAAAGAGCTGTGGATTTATTTTGCTTACCCAGTGTGAGATGCGGCCAAGAGAAGAGGATTTAAAATTGTTTTCAAGAAATTGAAACCAAGAAACATCTGATTTCTGTATTTCCGTGTTTCATAAGTTCCAATTCTACACAAATTCAGGTGATAATATGTGTAAGACAATAACTAAAGGACACGAGTAATGTGATTTAATAGCTTGAGAATACATCTTATGAGTCCTGAACTCACTCTGCCTAAGACTGGGACAGATGTATATCAGCCATGTGCTTCCAAATTCTATTTCAGGAACATCCTAGTGCCATCTCCATGGAGCTCATCTAAATTATGAAACTGGTTAACTAGAGTCACAAGCTTAACAGAAGGTCTTACCCTCAGCCCAAAGCCATGGCTCTGAAGTCCTCAAAGATGCAGTTGGAACAAGTGATTGCCCCCATGTCATCTATGTCTTCACTCATTCTTCAGATACTCATTGAGCACCTGCCATGAGGCAGACACTATTCCAGGTGCTGTTGATACAGTGAGAAGCAAGATAAAGAAGCTCTCAGCTCTTGTGGAGCTAACATTCTAATCCTTAGAGATATTCAATCACTCAATCAATAAACAAACAAACAAGAAATATACTAGATAGCAACCGGTACTGTGTAGAGTATTAGAATGGGGAGTTCATTTACATGAAGTGGCCTGGAAAGGCTACTTTGGGGAGGTGACGTATAAGCTTGATAGAATTCGGCAGGGAGAGGGAGTGACAGGAATTCAGGATAAGTCCTAGATTTAGGGTTTAACTTGGTACACTCAAAGTGTGGTCCGAGGACGTGTGGCAATCTGCAAACTATCGCCCCTCCACCTTGGCATAAGCATAGAAACTGAGAGTAACCATTAAGAAATTTTTATAGCAATTTGACAGAAAAATTTTATGCCTATTGAATACAATAATTCTGCATGCCTCCTAAATTTCATTTTGCTACTCATTCATTTTTATTTCACTTTACAAAACTACATATTGGAAAAATTTTAAAACCCGGTTTTCACCAAAGATAGTGCAAGAAACACTGGCTTAACTACTTAACCAAGTGGGTGAATAGTGGCACCATTTTCTGAGATGGGGAAGAGCAGTGTAGGAGCATCTCTGGGAGACAGAAATCAAGTGTGTGTTGTTTGGATCATGCTAAGTTTGAGGTGCCCGTTGGGTGCCCAAGCCATGATATAGAATCAGTCGCTGGGTATATGACTCGCATGATGTACAGTAGGTCATCGGGTATATGAGTTTTGTGGAAAGATCAGGCTTGAAGATATGTATTTGGAGTCATCAGCATACAGAAGGTATCTGAAGCTGTAGGTTGGGTTGAAAGCACTTACCTAGGACTAGGAGCTAGCAAAGGAGACTGATAAGCAGCAACTAAAGAAAGAGAAGGAAAACCAATATGGTATCATGAAAGCAAACAGAAGAAAATGTTTCAAAAAGGAGAAAGTAGCCATCCTTGTCTAATGCTGCTGAGATATCAGGTAAGGTAAGAACAGATAAGTGACAACTGGATTTGGCAAATTTGGAGACCCTGACAATAGTAATCTCAGTGGGACAGTGAGAACACAAGCCTAATTGGAGTCCATTAGTGAAAGAGTGGGTGACAAGCAAATGATCCTGTAACAATACAAAAATATTTCAACTAGTTTTGTTGTGGTGGGAGTAGAGAGATGCAATGAAGATGGATATGGAGTCGAGGGAGATTTATTCAAGACAGATTTCATCAAGATGGGAATGTCCAGTAGAGACAGGAAGCTGGTAATGCAGGCATGCATCAGAATGCAATTCAGAATAGTTTTGCCATATTACCAGATAGGAAGTTCTACATATTGAAATGGACATTAATAGTAGTAATGGAAATCACATTCCATCTTCATTTCTCTACAGGATGCTACTGGGGCTCCATACTCAAGGTGAGGAATCAGGATTCACTAAGGCAGTTTGGGATTATAGTAGAGACATTGGCATCTCCTTTAGTGCTCCATGGTGAGGAACTGGAAATGGAACATGCCTGGTTTATTGGGTTTCCATGATATATATTTACCATCTAAATCTAAAAAGTTCCATCCTCAAATTATATTGATAGACACCTTCTTCTTTCTCACCCATAGAATTGAAATTGAAACATGTTTGACATTTTGACAGGAGTACAAAATTTCAAGCTTTGAGCAGAGGCTGATGAATGAAATAGAGTTTCGCTTGGAACGTACACCTGTTGATGAGTCAGATGATGAAGTCCAACATGACGAGATCCCCACGGGCAAGTGTATTGCTCCCATCTTTGACAAAAGACTCAAGCATTTCCGGGTTACAGAAGGCTCTCCAGTGACATTTACCTGCAAAATTGTTGGGATTCCTGTTCCAAAGGTAGGGGAAGATGACCAGCTGAATGGGCAACCAACCAACAACACAGAACTGTAGACAATGCCTTCAAGAAAGTCTTATCAGATTCTAGGGATGTGTCTACAGAGGGAATAAAAACCACTACCAGAAAAACTAACAAAGCCCAGATAATTTTACTAAAAAGAGACTGTCAGGGATAGGACCATTAAATAATTAGGCCCAAAATAAATCAGACTTATGGGTAAGTTAGAATTTTAATAAAAGTTTAAAATAGACTTCTTAGTCATAATCCTCCATTTTGGGCTATTGATTCTCTCAACCACCAAACTCACCAAATTGATATTCTTTCTCTTTAACACTTATTGAATACCCACAAAGTGCCTGCTGTTGCACAAAGTGAGCTATATTTGTATCATTACTAGTAGGTTGGTCTATGCTGAAAATGTCATATCGTTATCACTGGCTGCAGAAAAATCTTATGAGTCACCAGATTTTTTTGGCAGTCAGCTGAAAGAAGGATTTACACCCGGTATGGCTGTGGTAGGGGATCTCTCCGCTCTACTTTCACAAACATTAGCATGGTGTTATCATGTATGGTTAGGTAACCAGGAAATGTGGAGAACAGCTGCAGCCGGTACTTTAACCCCCCGTCTTTGACAGATCTCCTTGACACATGCAGAACTCAACATGAAAAACCTATTTATTTAAATGTTCGCCAGATGAGAAATTTCACAAGTGAATCCTGGCCTCCTTCCACATGGTATAATAAACCATACTATCCTTTCAAGTAGGGTGAGCTATTGTGGACCCTGAGATCTGTGGACTGCAGAAGACTTGAGCTTGTAGATAGGATAATGGGAAAAAAATTCAGGCTCCTGGTTTTCATTATTTTGCCTCTGAAAACATGTCCGGTCCTCGGGGTGACTTTTTAAGTAATTATGAAGTACAATAAAAAAAGTCGAAAGCTTTATCTCAATCCTAAATTATACAGAATTTTTGACTTAAGTATTGTATATGTACAAGCATAGGAGCATGCTATGCAGTCATTTTTTAAAAAAGATTTTATTTATTTATTTGACAGAGAGAGAGACAGCGAGAGAGGGAACACAAGCAGGGGGAGTGGGAGAGGGAGAAGCAGGCTTCCCGATGAGCATGGAGCCCGATGTAGGGCTCGATCCCAGGACTCTGGGATCACAACCTGAGCTGAAGGCAGACGCTTGACCGACTGAGCCACCCAGGCGCCCCTACAGTCATTTTTAAAATACTTTTTTCAAAGTGCTTTATAAGGGATGGGGCACTCGTAGAGATGGCAATCAGCCCTTGCTTCAACCTACTCCCTACTTCATTATCCTCAAAAGATGTGCACAACAGTGTATGTTCTCCTTGATTATCTTTCATTGCAGGTTTACTGGTTCAAAGATGGAAAGCAGATTTCAAAGAGAAATGAGCACTGCAAAATGAGGCGAGAAGGAGATGGGACATGCTCTCTGCACATCAACTCCACCACCAGTGATGATGATGGCAACTACACCATCATGGCTGCCAACCCCCAGGTGGAGAAGCAGGGTTCTGTGCTGTGCTGCACTCTGAGGAAGGAGCACTTGATGTCATTGTGAATGAGACCTTGAGAAGTGCGAGTTGCTAAGGATTGCTGAGGAAAATGAATGAGAAGCACTGTGATTGTGTGTTAACTAGAGCGCAGTATCACAGCTTAAAAGACCAGTTAGCCATTGATGGCTCACTCAAGCCTTGAGCCTTTGTCAAAGGACGTTAGTAGTATCTGTTCACTATGTCCCAGATGTATTAGGCTACATCTTATGTTTATCAACTCATTGACTCTCTTGAAGAGTCTGTAAATTATCCTATCAAAGAATGATTTGTTGTTTTTGTTCTTTAGAGAATAAGCAAATTACTCCAAAAAGGCTTGTAAACATTCCTCAAATCCATAATGTCCCTTTTTTTTTTTTTGGTAAAAGTTGGAAAGCCATAATCTTTCACTTTTCTTTTCTGAATAAGATCAAGGATCAAGACTTAAAATTCCCCTAAAAGATACGGCAGAACAAATATCTTCAACTACTATTAGAATACAAAATATAGAACTATAATTTCTACTCTCACCCACTCTCCTTAATAAAATGTTAGTTTTGAGGATAAATCTCTATTAAGAAAAGTATAAAATACTTGGCCATAGTCTCTGCATGTGGCTGCACCAGAATTCAAATTTTTTTTTACATTTGTGCTCTGCTCGTTTCTCAGCTCAAAGTGAAAGTCATCACAATATTCTTTAAATTCCCCCCTAGAATATTAACAGTGATCTAAGGAGTCGCATTTTATTGTTTTCATTCCCCACCCCCAAGTTTTCTTTCTCATAATATTTAGCCAAAAAGTTCAAAACTGTTCCAGTCCAGAAAAATTTACATAAATTGAAAAAAAAATGGAGAATTCTCTTATTTTTTTTTTTAAAGATTTTATTTATTTATTTGAGAGAGAGAGAATGAGAGACAGAGAGCATGAGAAGGAGGAGGGTCAGAGGGAGAAGCAGACTCCCTGCCAAGCAGGGAGCCTGATGCGGGACTCAATCCCGGGACTCCAGGATCATGACCTGAGCCGAAGGCAGTCGCTTAACCAACTGAGCCACCCAGGCGCCCAAATTCTCTTATTTTTAATTCATTTTTGTTTCTCAGGGGAGAATCAGCTGTTCTGGCCACTTGATGGTACAAAGTTTGCCCATTCGCAGTCGACTAACATCCGCTGGTCAGTCTCACAGGTAAAAACAGTAAGAATCTCCCTTCTCTAGCCACTCCCAAGCATCCACCTGCCACACTAAGCATCAAAGTGTTGGGTCTACACATTGTTCTTAAGGTGTAGTCTTGCACCTGCAGCATCAGCCTCCCTTGGGAGCTTGTTGCAAATGTGGAATCCCAAGCCCCACCCCAGACCTACTGAATCAGAAAGTACATTTTAATAAGATCCCTAGGTGACTCATAAGCACATTAACTTTGAGATGCACTGGTCTGTTGCACACTCTTAATGGCTCAAAATTTGTAACCCTCAGTAGTACCTGTGCAGATAATATATAAACCAGAGTCTTTGAATTAAATGACCATATTTTCCTTAATAAAACAGAAACTGCTAGTGGTTATATGTCTATAGATTGAATATTTTTGTTGTTGTTGTCCCCAGTGTAACAATTGTCTCTAACATAGCGATTGGCTTTCTTCCTCTCTGATTTTACTAACCACTAAGAATTAAGAGCCTGGCTTCCCCTTGAGTCTTATGGTGCCACAAAGTCTTAGCAAAGCATTCCATAGTTGCTGACATGGATGAATTATATTTGACTTACCAAAGGAGCAAAAATAGTGACCCATGTTTCAGATACAGTATTTCATCACTGCTGCAACTATACCTTCTTCTTCGTTTTTTTTTTTAAGAACAGCTGTTACTGTTGGTCAGTCTTAACCAGTTTAAGTTCATGATCATCTTTGATGGTCTGCCATAATTTATAGCCAGGTTAAATTTTATTACTCAGAGACACAGGGATTGCAGCTGCATTGTTCTGGGTAATAAACAGGACTTGTCTGTTGGCTCTCATTTGAGATTCGGCTTGAATACTCATTTATTTGTTTATTTTGAAACTTTTGAACAACTGGTCTAAGCCAAGGCAAGGGGAGCTGGGCCACCTAACCCAGAATGACTTCAGAGAAAAAGAAGCTAAAGCCTGTTTATTTGATTAAAGATCTCATAAGATAATCCTACAGTGTATGAGATGCTTACCACCTTGCTTTTTACATATGCTTCACACCATTATTTATTATTTTATTATTTGTTTATAGTCCAGCAACCTGCTTCCCCACCCACCCCCCAAAATATCTGTTCTCTAGGCTCTATAGCCATGCCCAAATGCTTGCTGTTTTAGGTTTATAGATTGGTTTCTATGTTTAATGCCTGAACATGCTTGTTTTTATAGAGGAAGGTCCCGAGTACAAGAAAGAGACAAAGAGCCCCTACAGGAACGCTTTTTCCGACCACATTTCCTGCAGGCTTCTGGGGATATGGTAGCTCACGAGGGGCGCCTCTGTCGGCTGGACTGTAAGGTAGACTCTAATACTCATCCTTGGCTCCAGATCTGTTCACATTTTGCATTTGTTTGACTTATTTTTGTTTGTATTTGTTTTATGTTTTGTTTAAAGAAAGGGGGGCTGGGGAAGGGAGAGAGATCACTTCTTTTCTCACAAGACTTTTTCAGAGCGTTTATTAATACCAGACAAAAGAATTTGATGAAATTTTTAAGTCTTTATACCTTGATAAAATTACATTGGTGTTGTATCAAGTTAACTCTGCATTCGTAAAAGACAACCAAAGAAGTGATATAATTCAGACATTTTCCATGTGGTGCGGAGTAAGTCTTTATTACTATGAAGCCAAAAGTGTGATTTTTGCATCCTGGAAGTGAGTTTCTGGGATGTATAGACTTTGAAAAAATTACAGTCATGAAAAGATAGCTTCGAGGTGGTTTATGAAAACGGAAGTTGGTTTCTCGTACTAATCAACATCCACCAGCTTTAGCTATTCTACTTTCTAATTCTTCAACCAGAAACTGTTCAGCTGAGCAGCATGGATATCTCTCAGTATGAAGAGAAACTTAAGTCACCTCTTCTACTCCAAACAAAGATGCAGAATGTTATGGAAATTTTAGGTGCTAATTGGTAAAGGCTTGAGGTTAAACATTCATAGAGTCCACTTCTCTAGGTGGTTCTTGCTCTGCCAATGGCTGCCTAAATAATATTTGGGATTGATTGTTACTTCTTCCACCCTAAACCCTAAAATATACCCATTCCAGGCCCCATCCCTAGAGATTCTGACTTAATATAGTAAGTAAACATTGGGATTTTCAAATGCTCCCCACATGATTATAACACACAGCAAGATTTGGGAACTCTAGTTTAATGTCTGCCCTTTCCTTGGTTGCCTCTTGCTTCTCAGGTATGTAAGCAACATATCATCTGTGAAACTCACTCAGCAGGTCTATTTTATCTACTCATTTTGTTTTTATTTCTTACTTATTCTAATCTAAAATATAATCATCACCTGAATTGGGGTCAAAATACGATACAGTTTAAATTAATGCGGCCATTCATCCAGCCCCTCTTATCCTGATGCCCCTGCAGAGAGGTTTCCCTCCACCCCATGTTTTTTCTCACTATCTATTTGGTGCCAGACAAGGATGAAGAATTCAGCCGCCAAATAAATCTGCCTGTCATCAGTCTGTCATTTGCCTCAGCTGTCCTGTTGTTTATTAGGTGAGTGGCTTACCGCCCCCAGAGCTGACGTGGCTGCTCAATGGCCAACCGGTGCTACCAGACGCCTCGCACAAGATGTTGGTCAGGGAGACTGGAGTCCACTCTCTGCTCATTGACCCGCTCACTCAACGTGACGCGGGGACCTATACATGCGTTGCTACCAACAAAACCGGACAGAATTCCTTTAGTCTGGAGCTCACTGTAGTAGGTAAGGTTTGTTTCTGGGACCCCAAGAATAACTCCCTTTAAAGTTATTGCCCAAATAGGCACAGCTTCTGACAGAATTCTTTAGTCATTTGCCCCACCAAGTTTCATCTCAGTTTCTCCTTCACTGTAGTAAAGGCCATATTTCTTACATTGTTTTCAAAGACCTATCAATAAAAACATAACGTAATATCTGGTGCATATATGCATGCAATAAATGGGAGCCATTGTAATAGTTAATTAATCAATTAATTGGTATGTTGACTACACTAACTTCAAGTCACTTGCCCTACAGTTCATCACAGCTGGAACACACCAGGATCTTGCCCCTACCCCAAGCTCCCATGCTTTTGCTTCACTGATCCTTCTACCTGGAATGCCCTTCTTTGCCCTCCTTCTCTAAGGCTTAATTCAAATGTCACCACCAAGGCACATCCTCCTCTGTTTCATAGCACTTAGGAAAGGAGAGACTCCCCAGAGCACTTGCAGCCTTCCATGTAACTATTATCTCCTTTGTCTTCCTGAAGAGACTGAAAGCTTCTAAAGTCAGACATTCTGACTTTTTCTGTGTATCTCCAGTGTCTGACTCAGTGCCTGGAACATGCACGGTGCTCAACAAACGTTGAGTTGATAACTAAACAAATGAACCTCTACTTTATAAGACGACATGAACAAAACACTGTAATGGCTACAAAAAAGGACAAGTCATTATCACTTGGTTGATACCGCCCTCAGGCCAGGAGTCCAGCCAGAATTAGATTTCAGAATATACGAATTCTAGTGCTGAGCTTTCTCCCATATGTGGCCCTTACCGGAAACCAGGGGGGCTTTGGCATGCTATCCTCTCTATAGGCTGGTGGCTGCTCGCCCCATATATCTTTTTCTTTTTCTCACTCTTAATTTTCTCATGCCCAACAGAGTAGGAAAAGCTCATCCTGCAAGGATATATTGATTGCAAGCTTTTACTTTTCCCCCCAATATTTTGCAAATATTGATTCTGGAATCCTGAAATATGAGGTATCTTTGCCTTATCTGGTTCTGGCCCTCCCCCCAAAAAGTCTTCCTTAGGAAGCATAATTTGGGGGGGGGGGCGGTTGTTTTTTTTAAGTCGTGTACTTCTGGGGCACCTGGCTGGCCCAAAGGACAGTGTGACTCTTGATCTCAGGGTCATGAGTTCGAGCCCCACATCGGGTGTAGAGATTACTTGAATAAATAAAACTAAAAAAAAAAAAGTAATGTACTTCTTTTCTGTAGTTATAAACTTCTTTGAAATAAAAGTTGAGGGAAGGGCACCTGGGTGGCTCAGTTGGTTAAGCGACTGCCTTCAGCTCAGATCATGATCCCGGAGTCCTGGGATCGAGTCCTGCATCGGGCTCCCTGCTTGGCACGGAGTCTGCTTCTCCCTCTGACCCTACCCACTCTTGTGCTCTCTCTGTCACTCTCTTTCTCTCAAATAAATAAATTAATTAAATTAAATAAAAATCTTTAAAAAATAAAATAAAAGTTGAGGGAAAATGAATATACCTTCTACAAAATCAACTCCTCTAGAAAAGAAAAAGGGTAGGTTCAGTACATAAAATCTGTTGTTTCTCAAAATTTACTGCTGGGAATAAAAGAGACTCTTTTAAGGAGTGAGTTATTCCACACCCACCATTCGAGTCCCCCAGTATGCAACCCAGATCCTGGAGTGTTGTCTCTCACACAATATGCAAAGAGGTTCCCTCATTCCTTTTTTTCATCACTTCCGGAGCTTTTATCAAAGCAATGATCTTCCCTTAGAGGTGTGAGAAGTGCTCTGAAGAGGAGGTGAGGTGGGTGGGCACCCACTCTGCTAAATTCCAGAACTGTAATGAGTTGGAAGCATGAACCCCAAGGCGCTTACAATTCAAACAAGAACGGCCCTTCTCCCATTCAGCCAAAGAGGTGAAGAAAGCCCCTGTGATTCTGGAGAAACTGCAGAACAGCGGAGTTCCCGAAGGCCACCCAGTGAGGCTGGAGTGCCGGGTGATAGGCATGCCGCCGCCCGTGTTCTACTGGAAGAAGGACAACGAGACCATCCCTTCCACCCGAGAGAGGATCAGGTACGGTCCGCTCCCATGTCCGCTCCCATGTTCAAAGGGACTTCCAAGCTCAGTGGGACTTGCTGGGCACCCAAATAAGTCTGTCGTCTTTTGAATCTGGCTTCTTTCACTCAGCATGGTGCATTTGAGTGTCATCCATGTTATTGTGCGTATCAAGAATTTATTCCTTTTTGCTCCTGAAGGGCAATCCATGGTATGGATGTCCCACAGTTTTAAAATGTTAATTTTTTTCAGGATTAATTAGCAGGGTTTTTTTTTTTTATTTTAAACTCAGTTTTGTTAACACACAGTGTTATATTAGTTTCAGGTGTACAATATAGTGATTCGAAAATTCTATACATTACTCAGTGCTCATTACTGTTACGTGTACTCTTAACCCCCTTCACCTGTTTCACCCATCGCCCCCCCTCCCCCACCAACCTCCTCCTGGTAACCATCAATTTGTTCTCTATGGTTAAGAGTCTGTTTTGGGGGTTGTCTCTTTTTTTCCTTTGTTAGTTTTTTCTTAAATTCTACATATGAGTGAAATCATATGATATTTGTCTTTTTCTGACTGACTTACTTCATTTAGCATTATACTTTCTAGATCCATCGGTATTGTTGCAAATGGTAAGATTTCATTCTTTTTATGGCTGAGTAATATTCCTCTGTGTGTGTACACACACATGCACATATATATCTTCTTTATCCATTCATCTGTCGATGGACACTTGGGTTGCTTCCATGTCTTGGCTAGTATAAATAATGCTGCAATAAACATGAGGGTGCATATATCATTTCAGATTAGTATTTTTGTTTTCTTTGCATAAAAACCCAGTAGTGGAATTAACTGGATCATATGGTGACTCTATTTTTAATTTTTTAAGGAGCATCCATACTGTTTTCCACAGTGGCCACACTAGTTTGCATTCCCACCAAGAGTGCATGAGGGCTCCTTTTTCTTGCCAACACTTGTTGTTTCTTGTGTTGATTTTAGCCATTCTGACAGGTGTGAGGTGATATCTCATTGTGGTTTTGCTTTGCATTTCCCTGATGATGAGGGATGCTGAGCATCTTTTCATATGTCTGTTGACCATCTGTATGTCTTCTTTGAGAAATGTCTGCTCATGTCTTCTGCTCATTTTTAAATTGAATTATTTGGTTTTTGTGTGTTGAGTTATATTAAGTTCTTTATATATTTTGGATACTAACCTTTTATCCAATATGTCATATTCAAATACCTTCTCCCATTCAGTAGGTTGTCTTTTAGTTTTGTTGATTATTTCCTGTGTTGTACAGAAACTTTTTTTTAAAGATTTTATTTATTCATTTCAGACACAGAGATACAGAGAGAGAAAGCATGAGCGGGGGAGAGGCAGAGGGAGAGGGAGAAGCAGGCCCCCCCCGAACCGGGAGCCCGATGTGGGGCTCAATCCCAGGACCCTGTGACAATGACCTGAGCCGAAGGCAGACGCTTAACCATCTGAGCCACCCAGGCGTCCTGTGCAGAAACTTTTTATTTTGATGTAGTCTTAATAGTTTATTTTTGCTTTTGTTTCCCTTGCCTCAGGAGATATATCTAGAAAAATGTTGCTACAGCTGAAGTCAGAGAAGTTACTGTCTGCTCTCTTCTAGGATTTTTATGGTTTCAGGTCTCACTTTTAGGTCCTTAATCCATTTTGAGTTTATTTTCCTGTATGGTGTAAGAAAGTGGTCCAGTTTCATTCTTTTGCATGTCCAGTTTTCCTAAGACCATTTGTTGAAGAGACTGTCTTTTCCCCATTGCATATTCTTGCCTCCTGTGTGAAAGATTAATTACCATACAGTTGTGGGTTTATTTCTGGGCTCTCTATTCTGTTCCATTGATCTATTGGTCTATTTTTGTGCCAGCATCATACTGTTTTGATTACAACAGCTTTGTAGTATAACTTTTAATCTGGGATTGTGATACCTCCAGTTTTGCTTTTCTTTTTTTTTTTAAGATTTTATTTATTTATTTGACAGAGCGAGAGAGGGAACACAAGCAGGGGGAGTGGGAGAGAAGCAGGCTTCCCGCTGAGCAGGGAGTCCGATGTGGGGCTCGATCCCAGAACCCTGGGACCATGACCTGAACCAAAGGCAGATTAACGACTGAGCCACCCAAGGGCACCTTGCCTTTCTTTTCAAGATTGCTTCAGCTATTTGGGGTCTTTTGTGGTTCCATACAAATTTTAAGATCATTTATTCTAGTTCAGTGAAAAATGCTATTGGTATTTTGATAGGGATTGCATTAAATCTGTAGATTGCTTTGGGTAGTATGGACATTTTAACAATATTGGTTCTTCTAACCCATGAGCATGGAATATTTTTACATTTGTTTGTGTCATCTTCAATTTCTTTCATCATTGTTTTATCAATTTCTTTCATCAGTGTATTACAGTTTTCAGAGTACAGATCTTTCATCTCCTTGATTAAGTTTATTCCTAGGTATTTTATTATTTTTGGTGCAACTGTAAATCAGATTGTTTTCTTAATTTCTCTTTCTGCTGCTTCATTACTAGTATATAGAAATGCAATGAGGGGGGGCGTGCCTGGCTGGCTCAGTCAGTGGAGCATGCAAATTTTGGTCTTGGGGTTGTGAGTTCAAGACCCACATTGGGCATAGAACTGACTTTAAAAACTGTTAAAAGAAGAAAGAAAGAAAGAAAGAAAAGAAAAGAAAAGAAAAGAAAAAAGAAAGAAAGAAATGCAACAGATTTCTGTATATTGATTTTGAATCCTGCAACCTAACCAACTTCATTTATCAGTTCTAGTAGTCTCTAGGGTTTTCTATATATAGTATCATGTCATCTGCAAATAGTGAAAATTTTACTTCTTCCTTCCTTACCAATCTGGATGCCTTTTATTCCTTTTTCTTGTCTGATTGCTGTGGCTAGGACTTCCAGTACTATGCTGAATAAAAGTGGTGAGAGTGGACATCTTTGTCCTATTCCTAACCTTAGGGGAAAAGCTTTCAGTTTTACACCATTGAGTATGATGTCTGCTGTGGGTTTTTCACATAAGGCCTTTATTATGTTGAGGTATAGTCTCTCTAAACCTACTTTGTTAAGAGTTTTTATCATGAATGATTTGTAAAATGCTTTTTCTGCATCTATTGAAATGATAATATGGTTTTTGTCCTTTCTCTTGTTTATGTGATATATCACATTGATTGGTTTATGAATATTGAACTACCTTTGCAACCCAGGAATAAATCCCACTTGATCATGGTGAATTTTTTTAATGTATTGTTGGATTCAGCTTGTTAATATTTTGTTGAGGATTTTTGCATCTGTGTTCATTAGAGATATTGGCCTGCAGTTTTCTCTCTTTCTTTCTTTCTTTCTCTTGTAATGTTTTTATCTGGTTTTGGTGTCAGGGTAATGCTGACCTCATAGAATGAATTTGGAAGCCTTCCTTCCTCTTCTATTTTTTAGAATAGTTTGAGAAAAATAGGTATTACCTCTTCTTTAAATGTTTGGTAGAATTCACCTGTGAAGCCATTTGGTCCTGGACTTTTGTTTGTTGGGAGTTTTTTGATTACTGATTCAATTTCATTGCTGGCAATCGGTCTGTTCAAATTTTCCATTTCTTCCTGATTCAGTATTGGGAGGTTATATGTTTCTAGGAATTTATCCATTTCTTCTAAGTTGTCCAATGTTGGCATGTAATTTTTTATAATATTCCCTTATAATCCTTTGTATTTCTGTGGTGTTGGTTGTTATTTCTCCTCTTTCATTTCTGATTTTGTTAAAACTTTAATTTTTAAATTTAAAAATGTATCAGCTGGGCGCCTGGGTGGCTCAGTCGTTAAGCGTCTGCCTTTGGCTCAGGTCATGATCCCAAGATCCTGGGATCGAGTCCCACATCGGGCTCCCTGCTCGGCGGGAAGCCTGCTTCTCCCTCCCCCACTCCCCCTGCTTATGTTCCCTCTCTCGCTGTGTCTCTCTCTGTCAAATAAATAAATAAAATCTTTTAAAAAAATTAAAAATAAAAAAAATAAAAATAAAAATATATCAGGAATTTGTGAAGATCCTGCATATTGTCACATATCTTCAGTCATATTAGTACCCAGGAAACCCCTTTGACAGTAAAAAGCTAACATAAAATAAAGCAGAACAAAATATTAAGGCAGTAACTCCTTTTCTATCCATCATGACATGGTTATTTTTAAAGTAACTAAGAGGGGCGCCTGGGTGGCTCAGCCCTTAAGCATCTGCCTTCAGCTCGGGTCATGATCCCATGATCCCATGATCCCATGATCGCGCCCCACAGCAAGCCCCGCATTGAGCTCCCTGCTCAGTGGGAAGCCTGCTTCTCCCTCTCCCACTCCCCCTGCTTGTGTTCCCTCTCTCGCTCTCTCAGTCAAATAAATAAATAAAATCTTTAAAAAAATAAAAAAAATAAAGTAACTAAGAATCCAGTTTCCAAAAGTGGGTACCTTGCTAGATTTCCTCTCATCAACCTTACCTTTGCCATTTCCGTTGTATGCCACGAGGGGGCAAGCAAACAAAAGCAACTTGTGTACAAAAGTTTCTACTGAGAATTATTTCTTCACAGTAAACTGAATTTGTCCCAGAGGATGTTGTAGCTGTCAAACTTTACAGAATTTTGGCATCTAAGAAGCCTACATATACAGGTCAAGATTTTTCTCTGGTAAAACTTAAAGCAAGCACAGAAAATATTCTTGAGTTAATGCTTCAGGTTAAATTAATATAACATGTTGGGTCCTGGCTGGCTCAGTCAGTACGGCATGCCACTCTTGATCTTGGGGTCATGATTTCAAGCCCCATGTTGGGCATAAAGTTTATTTAAAATAATAATAATAATTAACATAACATGTTAAACCCAGCCTGAAGTTCTAGTGTAATTATCCAAGATTGCAATGTGCAGCCAAGGGTGAGAACTAATGATGTGGAGGAAACAGAAGGAATTTTCTCCTGAACTGTATTTAACTAAATGCTGCACATGCCCAATTGGTTACGTTAAGAAATAACCCCTCCATGCTAACTGTACATCAACATGACTCTCATCTTGGTCTACTTTCTTTTAGCTTCCTAGCAAAGTGCTCGTTGAAATGTCCAATCTGGTTTGGAAGAGAGATTTTTCTGGACTTTGGTTGTGACAAGTGGGGGCCCCTCTGGTGGGGAGTACAACTCCAAGAGAGGTGAAGCAGTGGGGAGGGCAAGAACGGGTCTCAGCCTAGGCTGTCAACCCTCATCTGGGCCTCACTGGGTTAACTCCTGCTCTTTTGTGACTGCTTTCCACTGTTCAGTTTGCCTTTGATAATTGCTTTAAGCCGATTCCCCCATCCCTCCCTGTAGAGTCAGGGAGGAGAGAGGATGCACGGCACTGCTGGATTTGCCGCAAGAGTTTCCCTGAGCCCTGAACTGCTCAAGACCTTTTCTGCCCCCAGGTACAATGCAGATGTGTTTTCTTTTTTCTCCAGTATGCACCAGGACACAACAGGGTATGTCTGCCTCCTCATTCAGCCAGCCAAGAAATCCGACGCTGGATGGTACACGTTGTCAGCCAAGAATGAAGCCGGCATCGTGTCGTGCACCGCGAGGTTGGATATATATGGTAGGTGTAATGTCTTCGGCTAAACATCTGTGTGTGATAGATAGCTGAAAACAGTTTTTTAAAGGATAGGTGTAGTGTGTTTCCATAACTGAATTGGTTGGATTATATTTTAGTGCTAAAGCGATGGATTTTAAAAATCACTTCATCCTAGTCACCTCAGGGCTTTTGTACACTTTTGCATTTTACTATGAGCTTAAGCTTCTTCAAAAAAATGTCCTATATGGGTGTCTGGGTGGCTCAGTTGGTTGAGCGACTGCCTTCGGCTCAGGTCATGATCCTGGAGTCCCGGGATCGAGTCCCATATCGGGCTCCCTGCTCAGCAGGGAGTCTGCTTCTCCCTCTGACCCTCCTCCCTCTCATGCTCTCTGTCTCTCATTCTCTCTCTCGCAAATAAATAAAATCTTAAAAAAAAAAAAAAATGTCCTATAATGTTAGGAATTACAGCTCTTTCAGAGTTTAACTGTGTTTATGCTTCTGATCATCCAACATCTCATGCTGTCTCCTTAATACCATGGGCCACCCACTGGAATTCCCTCCTCACTGCCTGTCATTCCCCCCAGACATACCTCCACCCAGCAGAATTTTCCTGCCCCCATTCATCTGTTAATTCATTTCACAAATATTTATTGTGCCAATCCAACAACCAGACTAATAATAGAGAGCTGTCCTAATATCAAATGATGTTTGTATAATGACTTGTAATTTACAAAATGGTACCCTTAGACCCCCCCAAACAATTATTGTAATTGTTGTCGCCCTCATCTAAATGCTGAAGAAACTGAGACTCAGGGAGGTTAAGTATCTATAGCCAGGATGCAAATAGGTTTTTGTATCATTCCTTTGAGCCGTATTTCTAATTTTCAAAAGAATTTAACAAGTTAGGGGTGCCTGGGTGGCTCAGTCATTAAACGTCTGCCTTCGGCTCAGGTCATGATCAGGTCAGGACCCTGGGATCGAGCCCTGCGTCGGGCTCCTGGTTCTGCAGGGAAGCCTGCTTCTCCCTCTCCCACTCCCCCTGCTTGTGTTCCCTCTCTCGCTGTCTCCCTCTCTGTCAAATAAATAAATAAATAAAATCTTAAAAAAAAAGAATTTAACAAGTCAATCTTTATTAATGTAATGTAATGTATCCTGCTCCTCTCCTCTATACTTTTTACATTAACTGGTATTTTTGGAGATATATTCCTTAATCCAAAAGGGTGATTCTTTTTTTTTCCTCTTCTTTAAAAAATTTTTTTAAAAATAATTTAATAATTAATAAATTTCTTACTCATTACTGGTTCAACATGATTAACCAGAATAACAACTAAGAGTCACTGTGTCTAGAACCTGAGGTCCCTGCTATTCATAGGTGCATACTAGATACACCCTTAGGTATACCATACAGGAGGGCCCTTGGCCTTCCATTTTTCCCTAGGTCTAATATTTGGAGGAAATACATAGGTTTCTGATTATTTTCCTTTATCCTTGGACTTGAAAAGAAATTCAACTGTGAGGGACGCTGACTCTAATGTACTTTTCCCTGGTGAGGGAGTGGGGAGAGAGAGGCCATCGATATATTTAACCTAGTCTAAGTCCCCTGTTCATTTCATCCACTTTCCCATGTCAGAGGGAAATAGTTCTCCAGCTAAGAAACTCAGTACCAACAAGCCCTGAAACTGGTAAGTCTTGTCCCAATCCTGCTCTCCACTTCCCAGTTCAGTTTTCCGGGCTCACCTCTCCCAGGCTCCTGTCTTGATTGAGCAGCACCAACAATAGGGGGTGCTGTTTCCTCGACTGGGACTGGGAGTGGAGGAGGGAATGGAGGACTTGGGCTAAAATCAATCCCCTACCCCCTCACCACCACCACCACTACCATTTCCTGCCTGTCCAAGGAACCGGGACAGCAGATGGGCTCCCCTCTCTCATCCAAAGTAGGGCTTCTGATAGAAGCAATTACAGTAGTCTGGTTAAGGGGTCTGGAGCAGAGACTTGACTATTCAGTGGCCTCACTGAGTGCCTGCTCTTTAGTGGAATCACTGTAAGTTTTGTCCTCACTTTTGTAGCTTTCAAAACTTGATTTTATCAATCCATTCAGAGGTATTTAGACTCTAAAAAAACTGATTCAAAATAATGAAATCAACAAAGGTCCAGTTTGTAAATAAGAATGCTAAATAGGTCCATAGCTTTCTAGGATCCAGAGCATCCATGTTCCCCAAGTGGTGCTCCCCCTTTTCCACGCCAAGTCCCTAGAAACCTAATCAGAAGACTGCTTGGTAATTTCTGAATCAGACACAACAGCAAGACAAAGCAGTTTGGATGGATATTTCATTCAGGCATGTTCAAGTCTAAGGATCATCTCTGCTAAAAACAAGGTCTCCTTTAGACAGTGCTTGCTGAACATGAAAATTCTAATGCATTCTCTTTTGTCCCTGAACCATGGTTGATTGCACATAAGTTATGTTTCAGTATTCTTGCTACAACGCATTAGAACCTGATTAGGGTGGTGGGTAGGTAGTGGCTGATTAGTGATTAGGGTGTGAAATAGGTACTTCTGGACCCATCTTTTGGCTTCCATTACCTCAGGTTTCTTGTCTCTACCTTCTGAGGTATACCTGCCCTTGAGAGCCTGCAGCTCTTTCTACACTGCCACTGGGAGACTCCATGCTAGGTCAGTGAGAGGGAACATAAGAGGAGATATTTTGACAAATCACCCTATACAGCTACTCTTTTTTTTATTTTAAGATTTTTTATTTATTTGAGAGTGAGCGAGAGAGAGAGCACAACAGGGGGAAGCAGCGGGCAGAGGGAGAAGCAGACTCCCCGCCGAGCAGGGAGCCCGATGCGGGACTCGATCCCAGGACCCTGGGATCATGACCTGAGCCGAAGGTAGATGCTTAACCGACTGAGCCACCCAGGCATCCCACTACAGCTACTCTTATAGTCCCAGATCGTGGGTTTTGGAATTAGGAGCATAAGAGCTCGCCAGCCCAGTTTGCCTATTCCTGGCAGGAGAGGAGAGATTTCATTGTTCTTTTGCAAATGACGCATTTCAGACCCAGATATATTTCACAGAAAGGGTTTGAATGAGGACAGAATATACCCCTGCCTTGTACCCACTTGACTGCATTCCTTTGATTGTAACATGTTATTTGGTCCATTTTCCAGCTCAGTGGCACCAGCAGATCCCACCGCCCATGTCCATCCGGCCCAGTGGCAGTCGCTACGGATCTCTCACCAGTAAAGGACTTGACATTTTCTCTGCCTTTTCCTCCATGGAAAGCACAATGGTGTATTCATGCTCTTCTCGGAGTGTAGTGGAGAGTGATGAACTTTAGGAATGTCTGGGTGCCTGCTGCGTAAGGGGGCAGACTGTGGAGGGGAAGGAGGACAAGCCAGACATAGTGGTTTCCAAGCAACTGGATTTGAGTAAGTTCCCATGCTGCTGGACCCGTGGCAAGAAGTGCTTTGAATAAGTCAGCTGGGGACTCTTGCAGTCTCAGCTGGGGGAAAGATGTAGGGCTGTGCCTTTTAAAGATTCCAACAAAAATGTGAGAAGACGATACAGATGAACCAAAGATGTCATGAAGTCATCCACTGCTTTGGGAAAAAGCTAGCATGATCCCTGCCCCCTGCTATGTTAGGGATATTTAGGCCCTACTAGGAGCAATGAGTGGCCATACGCTTGGGCTGAAAGGAGGTAGACAGTAGTGACCTTAGGTATCACCAACTCACCAAACAATGCAAAGGGAAAAGGTGGGCGGTCTCCATCACCTTTCATCAATTACATCCATAGCAGTAGTTTTGATGGATTCATTTAATCAGCTTCTACTTAAGCTTAAGAGATCGTGCCATACAACTCACAGATGTGGAGAAGCACTTTTGATTTACTTATCCTGAGTGTACTGAGCCACATTATAAGGTGCCAAAATGTGCTTGAGATACAAAAAATTCACTGAAACACTCAATATTGCACAGTGCACTAGTTCTATAGCCAAACAAGGCCCCATTAACCTGTTTGCACCATTTTCTTTTGGATATCATGGTGAGTGGTTTTTCTTTCTGACTTTATACATCCCGAAATTCTAGAACTAAAAGGTTGTTAGTAAACCAACCAAAAAGAAATCTTCTGTGGGGTCGCTTTTAAAACTACTAGCTTCAATTGCCACTTGCAAAATATGCAAGAGTCGTCATCATCTGCCCCTCCCCACTCCCCAAAAGTCTGGAAGTGTATGAGGCAGTGAGGGAGGAAGAGATGCAAACAAGGAGAGGAAGTGATGGGCGAGTGTTGTTTTCACTTGCCCTAGAAGAGCAGTGGGTGTGGAAGGAGACGTCTTGTTTTTCAGATAATTAATTTGCATTTTCTATATAGAAAACATCATGCTAACCAGGAAAGTAGGAGGAAAGGGGAATGTGCATCTTTGTTCTAACCCACCTATTCAAAAGCCTCTTAACTTAAGCAATTTTTAGACATAAGTTGACTGCGATTATCCCCAGCGCCTAGAAGAGTGCTTAGCACCGCATAGACATTCAATAGATATTTGTTGGATGAATGAATCTTACATTAGATAGGGAAATCTGCAATTCACACAGCACTCCAAAAATTGCCTTGGGAATGGTCATCACAGCACAGCTTGCTCCAGACTCACCTGTGAAATGAATTGGAGGTGTCTGTTACCAATTCCCTGTGCCCAGGTGTCTGGTGTTCTCTGAGCCAGGCACCCTCAACTGGCATCTTACTCCAGTGAACAAATAGTTGTTGTTTAGAAAGGCTTGAAATTTTCTTCACTTCAAGGCAAGGATTTCCAGTACAAAAATAAATTCATTCACTCAAAAAAAAAATCATTTGTGTGTCTACTCTGTATAAGATGCTATGCTAGAGACTTATGAATAAGACACAGTCCCTGACCTCAGGGAGCTTACAATCTAGTAGGGGAGGTAAGATGTAAGGCATAAAGAGTGCTGCTTTTGGGGTGGGGGGAATCTATTCTTTATCAAATAGAAGTTTCTCGTACTTTTCATCCTATGTTTTTATGACTCCAAAATCATCTTAATATTTTCAATCTTTATTTCTTAATGAAACAAAATGCCGTAGGTTACATCATTAAGAAATGAAGGTTTCAGTCAGTTATGCAGTGAAATTATTTGATTTGGTTTCCTTTTTTCATGTATTCAGGAAAAATACCAAAAATACAGGCAACTGTAATGAAATAGTGTATGTTTCATGCACAATACGTCCTCTAAAATGTTCTGTTGCCATGGTGGCTTCTATTACGAAATCTCTTCTAGCCAAAGAGAATTTTCTAACTCCAGGATTGTGCCTTCTTGGTCGTTCACCTGACCTACCCATCACATCTATTTCTGTAAACCCTAAATAGTCCTCCCATGGAAGGATATTTTTCACCTCTATATGTCTTAGCTTTCTGGATACTTGTTAATCTGTTGCCTTCTAGTGTTCACCGGAGAATTAGGATAAATATTATATTTGACCACTGGATGGCGCTGTCTAACCTAAAATATAAGAAACCTAAAAATCCCTGAAATTGGAGATACTGGATTATGTCAATGCAGGCTTTCTGAACCTCAGCATCGTTGGCATTTTGGGGTGGATAATTCTTCATTGCAGGGGACTGTCCTGTGCAGTGTAGGATGTTTGGTAGCATCACTGGCCTCTAACTAGATGCCGGTACTATTAGTGGCCCATCCCCAGGTTGTGGCCACCCAAAATGTCTCCAGACAGTCATATGCTTCCTAGGAGGCAGAATCCTCCTGTTGAACGAATCAGTGCCCTGCTTTAAGAATTCCATTAGAAATCAATTATAATGAGGGATACTTATATAAGAAATTTTGGTTCTGCTGGATATGTTTGGACTCAACATGTCCAAAATCAGATTCATCATCTTCCCTTTCATAAACCATTCTTCAGCCTCGCTTAATGATTTCTATTAATGGCACCATCACATTCCTAGCAATCCAAATAAAAAGCATCCAAGTCATTTTTTGCTTCCTCTAGCCAATCAATCAACAGATCCCATTAATTTTATTATTTCTTTTACATTCAGCCCTTCCTTTCCATCCCCCTGCAGTTCTCCAGTTCAGACTTGCATTACTTTATTAATTCCCCTCAATATTTCTGACTTCAACCATAATAAAGGCCTTCTAAGTGGCCTTTCTGCCTCTGTTCCTGCCATTTCTCCCACCCAAATCCAGCCCAGATCTCAGTGCCATCTCTTTCTTCCTGAAGTACTGCTCCATGTCTACTATTCCCCAATTTCAAACCCCCAGTGGCTCCCCGGAGCCAAATCAGGTACCCACTCTTCTGCTCTGTGGTAGTCAAGGCTCACTCCAATGTGATGCCAAAGTTTTCAACCCATTCCTCAGAAAACACACCCAATACGGCAACAGACCTAACACAGGCCCCTGGTTCCAGCTACATGCTTTTCTGCTGCCTCTGCTTGGAAGGCTCTCTCCCCAGCCTCCACCTATGGCAATCTTATCTGTTCCTTAAAGCCCATCTGAAATGCCTCTGCCTCTGCGAACTATTTTCTGATCCCCCAGACCCCACCCAAACACAATTCTACTTTCTTTGAAAACTTACAGCAAGTTTCTTGAATCTGGAAGAAAAAAAGATGACCTTGTATAGTATTTTATATAAAACATAGGCTCTGTGCACCTGCCTGTCCCCTCCCCCTGCACTAGCCAGTCTTGCCCACACTAGGTTTTAGCTGCTGTTGGTATGGGCTGTGTCAAAAGTTCATCACGTACCTTATACAGAGCAGGCATTCAGTAAGTAGCCACTGACCTAAACTGAACTTTACATGTCTATGTAAATCGGTATGTTTCTATATAAAGTGAATTGAGTCTAGAGCAGTAGTTCTTAACCTGGGCTGCATATCAGAATCTCCTAAAGAGCTTTTAAAAATCTTGATACCCAGGCCACAACCCCAAATCAGTTAAGTCATAAGCTCCGGAATTGTGGCATAAGCATCAGTATTTTTTAAAGCTTCCCGAGTGATTCCAAAGAGCAGCTGAGATTAAGAATAATAATTTCAGAACTTACCCATAAAGGTCCAAAGGGATGCAGATGGCATAAAGCTGTAGTTTTGGCACTTGGTGAAGAATATATTCCCCCCCCCTTGTGGTACATGCAGTGCATGCCTAGAAAGTAGAAATAAACACACACTTTGGCCTTATTGGACCCTACTATTTTGTGCAACACTCATTAGACATGTAGCATTCATGAAGCCCCCAGAGGAAGCTCAAAAACCTGCAAAAATGGACCAGGGAAAGAGGGGGAGTTGATGCAATTTGTCTGACCCTTTGTTTCTAAAAGCCATACAGGTCCCATAAGCACTCTTCTCTCCAAACAACTCGAAGGGCTTTTCATAATTTGATTAGTCATGGAAATGGGGATCAAAGGGGAAAATGGAGAAAGGAAATGCACCATTTAAATGAAATAGCCTTTTTGAAACATCGCACCCTTCGCTAAAGGAAGGTTTTAATCAGAATTGCCAAATAGTGGAACTGGTTTCAATGCATCTTTCTCTTTTTATTCCTAACTTAACTTTTGTAAGCATCCAATGAGAAATCACATAGTTGAGAGACTAGCCGTAGATAGAGCCAGAACTCTGAAGGAAACATACCATGGGGAATAATTCCCAGAGGAGTCAAAAGCTGACTTTTATAGGGACAGATTAACTTGGATAATCCTCAAATGACAAATGGGTTGCTTTCCAGATGTTCACTTATAAATTGGTTGTTTAAAACTCCAAATATATTTCCTTACACATACAACACACAAAGCTAGATTTCCTAAGTGAACTCAGTAAAGCCCATTTAATTGGGTCTACTTGTTGTAATTGTACTTTACTAATTGACTGAGTTACAATATCCATTACACCTGATTGGGTTATGGTCCCAAGAACAGGATCCAGGCAAAGCAGCCAATAAGAGGAAAAGAGAGACTACTTCCTCCTTTTTTGTATCTATGATGTGTCAAAGCTAAAGCGTGTCTAAGGTCCTTTGCATCTATCCCCCATTCTGTGTTTTCCTCCCCAGATACCTTGCGCTCCATGTTCTATAATCCCCCTCTGTGGTAACCCGTCCCATCTCAGCCTGTCAGCATGCTTCATGCTCCAAAATGACCTGACTCCAGTTCCAGGCATCTGGGCCCGATGGTCAGAAGAAAGCAGTCCAACTGAATGAAGTCTGAATGCCTGAGAGTCTTTTAACTTCACAGAGGGGCTGCATTTTTTTTAAAGCAGTTGCCTTCTTACTCCCATCAACTTCTAATTGACAGAATTGTTGACAAAGTAAAAAAAAAAAAAATCAGGTTGGGAGGAGAGGTCTAGAAAACTAACTGGGTCAGACATCAAAATTCTTGTTGACCACAGCCTCCTTCTGTCCTCTTCCTCCCCACAAACTCCCAAAGTACCTTCCAAGCTGAGATCCTGGCCTGAGTCTGTTTATATCTGGGCTGTTTATGAATTGGTTGTAAACTCAAAGGCAAAGTTCCTAATAATGACCTTTATTCAAGGTCCCTTCCAGGGTCCTTGGGTAACCTGGCCTCAAAGCATTTCTGCTGATGGTTGAGTAGAAAATCAATGTGCTTTACCAGTAAGATGAACAGTTACTTAGATTACAATAAGCTTGTTGAAGTCCTTTTCATCACTAATTGCCTTTTCTTGTTTTATGTGGATCAATATTTCAGAAAGTTAATTACTGAAACACTGCTTGAAGAATGCCAAGCATCTTCAACTTTGACAATGCAGTGGTCATCAGTATGCTAAAAATAGTTGCTAATACCATGTTTTTAAAAATCTTTGTAGTGCAAAAAAACGCATATTTTTTGAAAATATGTTTGCCTCTTATTTCTAATTATATTAGTTAGCATACTTGGTATTAAAGAATGATAAACAGGCTGCCTTTTGTTAATCTGTAAATAATGGCCACCTCAAACTCCAAAAAGCAATAGCCTTGAAATCGCAAGAAATAGAGAAAGAACACACTTTTCAATCCTCTGAGAATTGTGCCAAAAATGCTGAAAGCATAAAGAGAATGGCTGTACTGTAGAGGCATATAAATACTAATTTACTAGAAGATTTTAACATATGAGTGAATAGAAAATGTTTCCCTAGGAATAGAAATTAAAAGATTTCAACACTATTTGACAATAAATATTTCAAGGCTGAAATAAATGTATATTTTTCTTTAAAATGAAGAAAACAGTTCTAGTTTCCAGGTTTAAACTTTTTGATGAAGATCCAACCAATTTTTTAATGTACAAATATATTTGACACTTGGAAGTGATTTTTAAAAATTATTCTTATTCAAATTGTATAAATTACAACATGAATTATAATCTGGTTAAATATCAACAGAACAACAGAAAGATAACTAGGTTTTAATCTTCCTAAAATATCCAGCAAATCCAGTAGACTTCTTATAAAATGTTCTTTAACTCTCTAAGATAAAAATTCATTCTGGGGACGCCTGGGTGGCTCAGTCGGTTAAGTGGCTACCTTCAGCTCAGGTCATGATCCAAGGATCCTGGGATCGAGTCCCGCAACGGGTTCCTTGCTCAGCAGGGAGCCTGCTTCTCCCTCTGCTTGCAGCTCCCCCTGCTTGTACTCTCGCTCACTCTCTCTCACCTACGCTCTCTCTCTCTAGCAAATAAATAAATAAAATCTTTAAAAAAAAAATTCATTCTGCCTCCTTACTGAAAACAGAGACACATTTAAAAATGCAACTTAAAGATGGGAAAGATAGGGGTAGAGAGGCTTGACCAGTTTAGATTGAAAATTAATGGAGATACAATAAAGAGGTGTTTTGGGCACCTGGCTGGCTCAGTTGGTGGAGCATGCAACTCTTGATCTCGGGGTTGTGAGTTTGAGCCCCACGTTGGGTATAGAGATTACTTAAAAATAAAGTCTTAAAGAAAAGAAAAAAGCTGTTTTAATACCCGTAAGAAACATAAGTTATTTTCATATAGTATGGTAAGACTGAATTGTACAATGTTCCAAAACTCCAGAGATCCTGATGTTTTTCACAGATTCAGTGAGTTATCTGCAAACTAGCAGATTCTTGTAATTTTCCCGCAATTAGTAGCGCGAGAATTCAGTGAATTATATGCTAGTATTGACTATAGCAGTCACTACCAAAAGATTACTAAATGTACATGTGTACAGAGTATAAATGGTTTTACTGTGTTTAAGGAGAGTTAAAACCCTAAAATAATTCAAATGAAATCATTTGCATGCAACTGCATTGTCTTAATGCACATGTGTAAATTAAATTTTACTTTTTCAGTATTTTTATTTCAGAGACACCTTATCTTCTTTTCTGATTTTCACTTACTTTTCCAATCTTTAGCATTAAGTTTTGTTTTTTTTTAAGATTTTATTTATTTATTTGACAGAGAGAGACACAGCGAGAGGGAACACAAGCAGTGGGAGAGGGAGAAGCAGGCTCCCCATGGAGCAGGGAGCCCGATGCGGGGCTCAATCCCAGGACCTTGGGATCATGACCTGAGCCGAAGGCAGACACTTAACGACTGAGCCACCCAGGCACCCCTTTAGCATTAAGTTTCTTAAACCTACCCTTTCCCTTTGTTACCTTTCTGTTGAGATTTTTAAAATCTGTAAAATACTTAATAGCATTAGGAAAGCTCCTTATTTCTAGGCATTCTTAGGTGAATTCCTAGGAATTCAAGGGGGATTTTAATAATTCAGATGAATTTCAGACACATTCTCTGATTTTTCTATAACTCTGAGGTCTCTTGTTTCTTTATCTGCAAAATAAACAAAATACTTGATTGAAACTTTTCCAGGATGGAGGCTAGGATAAATAAACGTTTATGAAGAATTTACTTTGGAGACCCTAAAAAAAGTAATAGCAGTTTTTTTATTCCAAAGGAAACATTTAAAATATTTTTCTCCGAAGTAAGTAGTTAAATTTGCTTTAAACGTTCATATTTCTTTCCTGCCCCACTACTTTGTTTTTCTTTAGAGGAGTAGTACAAAATGGTGGAATCTTCTTCTAAGATGGTATGCAGTTAAAAGAAGAATCTAGAGAAAAATCAAATGAATTCAAGAAATATTCTATGCGCTTTCTGTGGCAGATTCCAGGAAAATTTATTTTGGCGTAGGTAGAATAGCCTACAGGAATTCTGACTCCTGTGTCCATGATTGAAGCTAGTGGAAATAATGACTGCAACCCACGAAGAAAGAGCAAAGGAGTTCCTGTATTCATTTCTGGCTTAAGCAGTTCAGGACAACTTCATTGAACTATTCCAGACCCCAGTGAAAAAACTTTTGTTCCATGCTAGCATGTCAATGGCCTTATGTTGAAATGAATCAACTTTACAATAACAGATAGATATGGACCCACAAAAATGAGCATAGCCTTTGGCCACTGTTTTTGCATTCTTGGCTACATCAAGTCTGAATTTAACCCCAATGATTCATTTCAGCCATGAGGACTGACAAAGGATGTACATATGCCCACAGGCATGGACACACATGCACACAAACACAAACACACACTTTTGCTGAGGCATGGAGCACCCATAGCTAACATAATTCAATCAGAATCAGCACACAAACACACACACACACTTCAGCTGAGGCATGGAGCACCCATAGCTTAACATAATTCAATCAGAATCAAGAGATGCTTCTTACAAACATGGTATGCGTCCATCTTAGGAAGCTTGAGTCAACTTATTTTCTAAAGTACTTTTTTGGTTATTGAAATCCTAATGGAAAAAACATTATAGCAGCCATTTTAAAATGTGTGAATTATATAAACTGTATGTTTTGCTTCCATTACTAAAAAGCAATTAATGGATCTTGGCTTTTACTCCTGTTCTTCTGCATCATGCATGTTAGATATTCTGTGGAACTGAAAACAAGTGATCGCTTAAGCCCAAATGTTTGTGAGCATAAACTGTGTCTTTCTTCAAAAGGTATGTGGTACTGTATTCCCATAGACCAGGCATCTCCATGACATTGTTACTGTTTCCTAGTCGTGCTTTCTTAAGGATTTGTTGGGGGTTGTGTTTTGTTTGGAAACTTTGCAATTAGAAGAAGAAAAATAAGAATTAAGAACCAGTATTTAATTCAACCTGGATATTTTAAAAAGCAATTTAGAGGATGTGATGGACTGTTTCTTTATTCATTAAATAAAATTTTATTTATTCTCAATTAATTGTTGGGTTTGTTTTGCTTTGTATCTTGGTTCCAGACTATATATGTGAGATAGGTAAATTCTTGTTTTCAGTGGTTTTCTTTCAGCTCAGGTATTTTTTGGATACACTGCCAGTTTAAAATAGCAATCTTAAAGACCTATCTTACTTTAATAAAACAATTGTTAGAGCTTGTACCCACTTGTATTCATGACCAGAGAGCGGAATGGGTTATATCCATGTATGAAGACAGGTCATATATTTATGGTTTTATACGCACTTTGAAATTGTTTTCACCCGTAGGTAGCAAAAAGCAGAGAGCAGAGGTGAGCCAAATTCAGTCCAAAAACAGCACTATGCTTTTACTATAAGTTGGCAAAATTTAAGTAACTGAGCCTCAATTGTTGAATCCTACAGTTTTATTAACCACAACACAAATATATTCTATCTGGTTCACATCTAACAGAAATTTTAGATCTTCATTAATATAAAGGCCACCTCATTAACTAAGAAACTGGCTGTACTGGATGTTAAAAAAGATAGCCCAATCCTCTTAACATCTGCAAATACCAGAAGCTGGAAGTCAATATAATCACTTTTTTGTAATGAGGTTAACGGTGTTATAGTACATATTGTTCAGTTAAGTGGTTTTTAACACTGACATCCTATTAGAATCACCTGGGGAAATTTTTAAACTATGTCCAAGCCTCATCTTGGAGCAGTTAAATCAATTCTTGAGCTGGGGGCTCCAGACTTGGTATTTTTTTTCAAGACTCCTAATGATCCTAGTGATTCTAATGAGCAGACAGGGTTGAGAACCACTGGCTTGGATGGTCTTTTGCATCTTGATAGCCCTGTTCATTTGTATATGGTTCTTCAAGACTTCTGATCCTGGGGTTTGGGTATTCAGCCTCCAGCTAGCACCTAGGAAGAGCTCAGATATAATAACTAGTCAAACTGAAAACCTGCCCAGGGGAGTCTTCTTTTATCATTTAATGTCCCCTCTTAATAGTTCTTATGTCATAGGTTACTGGTACTACACTGTTGAAGCATTCAGCTCTGCTTTGTTTAGGACTGCTTTTTGATTAGTACATGTGTGTTCTTCTTGGCTGCATACCCAAGGACAAGGGTGGTGTTAAGCAAGCCTGGGTGTGGGTAGGTGCTTGATAATATTTGTTGATTTTTTTAAAGATTTTATTTATTTATTTGAGAGAGAGAACACAAGCAGGGGGAGCAGGAGAAGCAGGCTCCCCGCTGAGCAGGGAGCCCAACGCGGGGCTCGATCCCAGGACCCTGGGATCATGACCTGAGCCAAAGGCAGACGCCCAAATAACTGAGCCACCCAGGCACCCCTGTTGATTTTTTTAAAAAGGGAACCCAGGTAAAAGAATATTTTTGAATTTCAATATGCCCTGCTGTCAAACTAGAAAGGACACAGATTTTTCAAATGTGGACAGTATAGAGTACTGTAGCAACTCTTAAGTGTTTTGTTATATGTATAATAATACATGAATCTTAACTTCAAAAAGATTTTGCACTTATGCTATCCAAGCTCTTACTCCATAAAACATAATGGATTTCCCAATGTACAGTTTTTGGAGTTTTATCACAGACTGGATTTTTAAAAAAAGATTTTATTTATTTATCTGACAGAGAGAGACACAGCGAGAGAGGGAACACAAGCAGGGGGAGTGGGAGAGGGAGAAGCAGGCTCCCCGCTGAGCAGGGAGCCCGATGCGGAGCTTGATCCCAGGACCCTGAGATCATGACCTGAGCCGAAGGCAGACACTTAACGACTGAGCCACCCAGGCGCCCCTATCAAAGACTGGATTTGATCACTGAAACCCATTTACTTTTCCCTCAAATGTCTTCCAGAAAAAGATAGTACATCAAGTGGGGTGGATAGCTTAGGGATTTGGTAAGAGCTAAATTGCTTCCAGAGATTTTAAAAACACAGAACAGGCAGCTATAGGCAAAATATTTAAAGGACAGATTCCCATTCTTTTTGGAGAATGGGGATGGGGAAGAAGAGACACAGGATTAGGATCCTACCTTTTTAATTAAATTGTTCGATTTCATTAAGAAACTACTGTTAATCAAAAAAAATATTTATTGAGAGTTTATTCTATCTATCCCTCTATACTAAAAGCTATAGAGATAAAACGAAAAGCACAGTTCTCTTTTACAAGGTATTTACAGTCTAGAGAGTGGGATATGAACCCTACTGGGAAAAGGACTCATCTTAATACATTTTTGAGAACTGTCCTAATTAATACATTTTTAGTACTGATTTTATTCATTCTCAAACTCTACAAATTTACGGGGATTATTAATGAAGCTTTATGAGTCTAAACAATTAACTATTGTGCCCAAATAGTAAGAAAGGCAGATGCCCAGAGCCTTGCCGTTAGTTCAAGTACACACTGCAGTGTGGAGTGTGGCCAGAAAGAGAACCTGGCATCGTCTCTTCTAGAGCTGTGTAGTGTAAACTATAGTGTCTTCTAAGAGGCTAAACATTTTACCCTCTAATCTGCAGTGAGGAAGCAAAGCCCTGAGCCCTCCTCAGTTTCTTATTAACGGATATTAGAAGGAAAGGGAAATTCAGCATTGGTTTCTCAAAGAGTTCTAGAGATACACTTGTGATTTTGTAAGTTTAAGTTTATGCCCTGGGGAAGACACTTTCATTCCTTACAAACCAAATGGATTTTGATAATTAGGGATAACTAAGAAAGTAAAATTTCTATGGAGACTTTCTATAGAAATAAATATAAATTGCCAATAGGTGGCTGCCTCTGATGTTAGGCATTGGAATCCATAAGTTTGGGGAATGTCACTATTGTTTCTGTTGACTTGTGAAAAATGCCAAATGCACACATAACTTAGAGTCTTGTTTTTTCTAGTTATTATTTCTAATTACTATTTCTAATAATGCACGCAGAGCTGTTGACCACCAAGTCACTCTTTACATTAAGGGTTTGGTTTATTCATCCAATGGTTAAGCAAATTTATAAAAATAATTCAAACCAATACCATGCATACTATTTTGCTCTAATCTTGATTAGTCTTGATGGTGGTGATGCCCTTTTTGCTAGCTTGTACTGATTAAAGGAAATCACTTACAAAAGCAACATTTTTTAAGTTCTCAGTGCTAGTTACATTTATATATATATTAACATATATATATTCCTATATAGGAACAAATATATATATTTGGGTACTTGTAAGGAATTAGTAGTAATTGGCTTAAATAAAATATTGAGGAATTGTATATCTAGTTACTTAAAAGCTAAATGTTATTTCAACTACTTTAACCTTTAAAAAAGCATGAAAAATGTATCTATATTTCCAAGTTCACAGAGAAAGCTTTCAAATTAATTATTTGTATTCTCATCAGCTTGTCTTTTTTTTTTTAAACGAAGTATTACGAAAGTGCACATTTGCCAATCAGTGCAATTAGATTTCAACATTCCATATCTTCACTGAGAGAAGCACTCAAATCATCGTTCCCAAAGAGGCCTTTATTGCCATCAGGAAACTAGCAGGGCACTTGGCACGAAGAACAAACCCACATTTTTATTTATATATTACAAAATCTATATTTTAATAACGTATACATTTAAAAATACAGAGCACTCACGCCCTGTACTCTAGAAAAAAAAAAAAAAAACTATAACTACTTCATGCATACACACACAATGCACTAAGCATAAATGCATTTACACGACGGGTAGGTAGCTGTTTTAAGCGTACACAAGTAATGCATATTGTAACTTCACCCGAACAGGTCAAACTTACAAAGTTTAAGAAAGTTATTATTTCTCTGAGGACTAAAACTGCAGTATAGCCTAATCCTATTTTTTCTTAAGATTGTTTTCCCTCAAAGTCGTCCCAAAAAAGGAGGAAGGGGCATTATTTTCACAGCAATCAAAACCATTCACAAGATCCATTAATGTAATCTACAAAATACTGATAAGGAGGAAGAGAAAGGCAATAAAATCGTGTCCGTAAGACCGCTGACGCGAATAAAAGTAACCTGAAAGTTTGCTACTTTATTCTATGACTGCATCCTTGGCCACCTACTGGGGACAGGGCTACGGCTCCGGAGCTCGATCGATCACTGGGCATCTCCCCCCGGCAGGGCCGCGCGCCCTAACTGGCCATCTGGAAGGGCTCCGGCTGGAAGGCGAAGAGCCTCTGGCCGTAGGGCTCGCTCTCACCCGGCAGCTTCGCGCCCGCAAACGGAAGGTAGTGGTCGCGGCCAAAGTGCTCACAGTGGAGACTGACCCAGTCCCGCTCCGAGCCGAATCGCTCGGCCTCGGCCAGGATACGGGTCAGCGCCATGATGTAGCTCAGTGCCATCTGCAGGGTCTCATACTTGGACAGCTTTTTATCCTGGCCCCACTGGGGCACCACCCTGCGCAGGCGATCGAACGCCGTGTTGAGACCCTGCATGCGACGGCGCTCGCGCGCGTTGGCCGCCAGGCGCCTGCGCGCCGCGCTCTCCAGCCGTCCAGCCCCGGCGCACGCACCCGCGCACTCGGCGCCGCCTGCGCACGGGGGCGCGGCGCGCGCTCCCGCCGCCGGGTTGCTGGGCTTGCAGGACTTCATCCCCCGCCGGAAGGAGGGAGGCGCTGAGCTCACTCGCCCGTTTAGGAACCTGCGCGCGAGCCGGTCTATCGAGCCGCTCCCCAACGTGGCTCTTCTGAGCGAGTAAGTCATACACAAAGCAACTCGTGTGGAATCAGAGTTTACAGTGGGGAGTACGGGATCCCGCCTTCCGTCCTACTGGATAACCAGATTGATGTCTCTTCACTTGCTCAAATTTAGGGGAAACTGAGGTGCTGAAGAGAAAGTCATGTTCCCAACGTGAGGTTGGAAAAGAGAAGGGAACCTTCTTGCTGCAGAATTTGGTGTGGCTGGTTTGGGCAAGGTCTTTCAAGTCCTCTGGGAAAGCCCGAAACTTCTTTTTCAGGAAGACGAGATCTTTTCAGATGCTCAGAGAAGGAGCGCTTTTTCCGCAGTAGCTGTCGGAGAGTGCTGGATGAATCTTTGAAGGAGGAGAATTTATAGCAGAGGGCTGAGGGAGGGAACAGGTGGTGGCAGGTGGGCGGGCGTCCCTCGGCTTCCATCTCAGCACCTTCCTACCCTGGGAACTGCAGGCGGGGGGAAGGGGAACGACGCACAGCAAAATCCTGACATTACAGCCATCGTCTGTTGAAGTTTCTCCAAAGCTATGTCCAACAGTAACACACCATCTGGAGTGGCCTGGCTGTCCCCAAAAGAATAACAGGGTGGGGGGTGGGGAAAGAGCTTGGTCCATCCTTTCCCATATCAACGGGCAGCTTACATATCAAAAACTTAACCAAGGTTTTACAATTATTAGAAATTATTTGTGTGAACATGTTGGTCTTGGAATTATGAGATATATTAGAAGTTTAAGAAGATTTACCTTTGTCAAGATGAATGACAATTTTGGTTAATGCCGATCTAGTATATTGATGTTTTTCTTTTAGCTATTAAATAAGTTGGGACAAATTAGTAGGTCCTAATATTGCAGACCTGGAATTTTACTGTGCAAATAATTTGGCTGTTTTCTGCAGAATAACTTACTGTAACATATCAAAAGATATTAATGGTATATCAAAAAAATATTCTAGTTGTATAGTTGGATTGCATGAGTTTGGATACTTAGGCAAATTAACTCAGAATTTATACTCCATTTCCCCTGAAAGAGGCTCATAAATGTTTTGGGGACATATATTGAGATGATAATTATTTAATCTGACATTTAAATCTAATAAAACTAATCATAATGCACATATATGTGCAAAATGGAAACATCTAAGTAATTTGTGAGATTTTTAAAAATAATTTCTAATGGAAGATTTATCCCCATCTCATAAAGCTATAAATATTTCATACTCCATGGATGTTTTAGTTGTATCAGCTGTCCTCAGGAACAATAACGAAGCATGATTTCCACTATTGATAATGATCTGATTTATACAGAGAACCCATTAACTTGATTCTCTCATCACAACTTTTTTCTGGTTCTTAAGGAAGAGTGAAGTGGCAAAGAAACCAGATCCAAATAGATTCAAGCCAGGATCATTTCTGGATTCTTCAGGAACACCAAGTATGTTCTTTCTCCTTTTGAAATGGGATTGTGTCAGCATTATTCCCAGATATTTTTGTTAAATTCAATTTTCAACAACCTCTCACAAAGCAGGAGTCTTTTTACTGTAACTTTCTTCCCCCACCTTTGCCTCAGACTGACTCCCAAGTCCAGTCTTCCCATAAATAGTTGATTAATCCCCAGCTGAAACAATGACAGTGAAATGAAGTTGAGTAACATGAAGACAATAGGATGCAATTGAACATTAATGGTCTCCAGCATGACAGATGTTGAACACAGACTTTTACATGGAGCCACTCAGCTCTGTTACTCTGAGTCCTAATAGTCTTGGTCAGGAATGGTAGTCCTGTGACAGGAAAGGCTATGTTATTTCATCATCAAAATGTCAAATATACTTTTTGAATTTTTATGGAAATCTGCCCTATTAATCCTATTCTTTCTCATGTTCACTTATCTCATCCCTTTCCCCGAAGGAGCCTTCTCTGTGATACTCTTTGGAATGTTCCCTCACAAAACATACTGTGCACTTGTTCTGGGCACTACTGATCAAAGTGCTAATAAGATGCATGATTTTGCAGGCCATATATTCATGTTTGGAGAGATTATAGCCTGTGCACTAAGAAAAGCAAAAGCACAACTTAAAGAGAAAAAGGAGGGGCGCCTGGGTGGCTTAGTTGGTTGGGCGACAGCCTTCGGCTCGGGTCATGATCCCAGGGTCCTGGGATTGGGCCCCGCCCGCGTTGGGCTCCCTGCTCAGTGAGCCTGCTTCTCCCTCTGCCTCTCTCCCCTGCTTGTGCTCTCCCGCTCTCTCTCTGTCAAATAAATAAATAAAATCTTAAAAAAAAGAGAGAAAAAGGAAAAATAGCAGTATGCACACAGCACATAAGAACATAACTAGCAGGGACGCCTGGGTGGCTCAGTCAGTTAAGCGGCTGCCTTTGGCCCGGGTCATGATCCCAGGGTCCTGGGATTGAGTCCCACACTGGGCTCCTTACTCAGCAGGGAGCCTGCTTCTCTCTCTCTCTCCCTCTGCTTGTGCTCTCTCTGTCAAATAAATAAAATCTTTAAAAAAAAAAAAAAAAAAAAAAAACATAAACTAGCAGATATCTATGACATGAAATTGATCCAGGATAGAGAACATTGCTATAATAAAGGGCCTTAGGAGTATAGTGTGTACAGTAAGACATTTCCCAAATGCATTCTGAAGGGCAATTTATTAGTACTACGAAGAGGCTATTGGGGAAAAGGATTTCATTGTCAAGTAAGTTTGGGAAACATGTTTACTGCCTCCTGCTTGGATAGACATGAAGCAAAATTGGTATAGTAAAGTTTCTGAGAAGTTCTAAGGTAAAGAAACCTACTGACTCTAGCATTTCCTAGACCTTTTTGAACACAGAATGCTTTTTTCCTAGAAAATCCTGTTCACAAAGTTCCTTGGAATACACTTTTTCAAACCTGCTCTAGTACCTCCCATTTATTTTATAGAGGAGAAGGTAAGATACAGAAACTAAACACTACGCTCAGAGGTATTGAGCAACTTAATGACTATATTAAAATCTCCTGTGTCCTTTGATTTTAGAGACTTTCGAATTATAAAATCACTTAATACAAGCCACTCAGTCTACAGTGGGGCAACTGAGATCCACCAGTGACTTCCCAAAGTCAGACAAGTCACTAGTAAAGTTTTCAGGAATAAAATTAGAAATTTTGTGCTTAAAGGACAGTGTTACTTATTTTATAACCCTGATGTCTAGCACAGTGCCTAGACAATGAAGGGTAATACATGACACAAACTGAATGGCTAGAAAAATAAATCAGGTAAATGAGAGAGAGATGCTACAGAATGAGTACATTCCTAGTGAATAACCCATATGAATGATTTGCATTCCCTCGCCTTATAAAGAACACACACATTAGCTCCACATTTTGAATGCAAAATTAATTCTTTCTTACCAAAAAATACAGCCATTTGAGTCAGGAGAACATGCGTGTCAGAAACTCCCACAATGTTTCTGTACTGAAGGTATGATCCTACCAGGTGAACTGGCAGTTACTGTATATCTCAGGGTTGGCCAGAAATCAAAACTGGCAGATGGAGATGGGGGGGGAGAAGGAGAAGTAGAAGGAGCTTACACCTGTAGGAGTAGAAAAATAGGAGCAATATTATTTTAGAGGAAAAATGACAAGGATGCAGGAGTTCCTGTCCCAGGCCCCAGAAGTGATCACTTATCTCCAGAAAGTATGGGCTCACCACAGTGCCCCAGGTGATTCTCCAACCCCCATCACTTCACACACTGCTTGAGAATTCTGGCTTGACAGCCTGATTTCGTTTCTCCAGTCACCATGAGCCAGACTGACTTGCATGGTTTGGACTCTGCATTTACTCTTCTCCATAGTGGATCTTAGCCTCCTCTTAGCGTCTGGGTTAAGCACCATCTTTGGAGTCAGTTTTGAGTCCTGTATCTCCTGTCAGCTAGCTTTGTGCTCTTGCACAAATCACTTCTATTTTTCCATCTGCAAAGTGGAATCATAATACCTACCTTACAGGGCAGTAGAGAATATTAAATGAGACTGTAGTTGTAAAGGACCCTGCCTGGTCCCTAAGGAAGTCACTCTTTAAATGACAGCTAATACTACATGTTGTGAGTAGTTTTTACAAATGATAATGAAAATTTTACAATGATAATGAAAAACTTAATGAATCATTGTTTGAATCTTTTATACATAAAGCTACAGTTAGTCATGATGCGAATCCCAGCTGCGCAACCTTAGGCAACTTGCTTAACTTCTCTATACTTCTTAATCTGTTAAAAAGAGGTTTAATAATAGAACCAATCTTATTGATTTGGTATGAGATTAGATAGTTACTCTTTGTAAGCACTTAGATCTGTGTTTGACATACAATTAAATGCAGTATAGGCGCTTGTTTGGGTAAGTAAAATGACCTGTGGCAATTGTTCAAGATGTAGATTAGCTACCCCTCCTTTCTGCTCATTTTTGCTTTATTTTCCTGCTCTTCCATACAGGGAGCAGGAACAGGGAGAGAAGAGTAAATTGAGAGGAGTTCCCTTTCCCTTTTGCTGCTCAGGGCCTTACTGGGTAGTAAATTTAGGGATTGCATTATAGTTTGAGGTTCAGTTTTATAGTTATAGACACATATTTTAAAGCGTTAATTTTCAGGGGATGCTCTGTTTTTCCAGTGACTGGAATATTTGCATTCACCATCCAGGGCCTTCCCTTCCTGGTACTGAGGTTTTTGAGAAGACAAATCAGTTACGGTTTCTTTTCATGAGTCTAGAAGCAGAACAAAGGGAATCAATCCGAGGGATGTGCTGCACTGTTCTATGGTAAATTTGGACCAGAAGCTGTGTTTTTCAGAATGCCTTTCCCTGTGTCGTTCTGGATTTGAGGTGGGCAAAAGGAAGTTATATGAGCTTTGGGAAGCAGAAGTGAAGCCACCATGCTCTGAACATCATTTGCAGGTTAGAGGCCATGACAGACAGACACAGGGGTGCAGGTGGATTCCAGTTTGTTGAACTTTCTCATTGTGTATCTACTCCTCCCTCCTGACTGCCAGCTCTGCTGACAGCACCTCCCCAACCCAGTCTTATTTCAGCCGCTGGAAGTACATGCCTCCCAGACCCTCCTGCAAGCTCTTCCTCACTCACCCAAGCCAGGGCTGCTTAGTGACTATGCCCTGATGCTTCAGCAACCCCTTCTGGACCCTTACATTCTTAGCTCCTTCCCCTATTGTGTAAGTCCTCATCCTTAGAATACATTCCTTCTTCCATAGTCCGTACAGTGGCCCCGTTTTCCTGGCTGAACCCTGACTGGTACAAGGAATCTTTTCTCCAGGCAACAGCAAAATCCCTGCCTCCCAGCGAAGACCCTCTACACGGGTGCCTCCTTGTCTGTGTGTCCACCAGTAGTTACTGTTTCCATCTGTTCAGCCCTGTGCCAGACAACATCAGGAATGATGGCCTTTAGCCTAATGGAATTCACAATCCAGTTGTGGAGATAAGACCCAACACCCATCAAAAAGCTAACCCTGAGTCATAAACCAGGGTTATATTCCCCAAACAGCACACAAGATAGTCCATTAGAGTATGTGAAAAGATTAGAAATTCTGCTGATGTTTATTTTATCTCATTTTTAAAATTTCTATCTTGGGGTGTATTTGTAGCATACAAAATACAAAAACATATATTTATATATGAGTATATACTAGTCCTTTTTTTTTTCTGGTAAGAGTGCATGATCAGAAAAGCTGGGACCACTGTCCTAGGCATGAAACAATACATGATTAGTGCCATGAGGAGCACAGAGCAGAGAGATTTTACTGTGCTCTGGAGGAAGAAGGATTTCGGCTGTTGACCCCTTCCTCTGACATCATCTCTTACTGCTGCCCCCTCAAAAGGCTGCTCCTCCTCCACTTCCCATGCTTCCCCCCACCTTGGGGCTCCTTCCCTGGTTGCTCCCTTGGCCTCAAATGCAGTTTCCCCAGATCCTCCCTGGCTGGCTTGGTTGTGTCATTCAGCTCCTCTTCTACCCAATGCTTTATGTCCTTAGCTGTTTGACAAGTCCAGGAATTCAGGGGTTTCCTCTATACTATTCCTAGCTGTATCTCCAGTACCTAGAATTGTGTCTAGCACATAACAGAGGCTCAAGGAATATTGGTTGAAGGAAAAAAAGGGAGGAGGAAAAGGTAGATGAAGGGACCCCACACACAAAGGGAGAGTAGACACTGTTCCCCTAGGAACACAGCTCTTTTTCTTCCTCCTCATATGGACCCTTCTGAGGGTGCCCTCCAAAAGCAGTGGCAACAGACCTGCTGCTTTTGTTTCTGCTCTGAAATTGTGGTATTTGCTGTTTCACAGGGAGCAGGTGGCTTACTTCCCCAAAGGGTGGCTCTCATTACAATCCAGGTTTCAGGCAGTACCTGAGTCAGCTCAGAGTCAAAGCCCAGAGGCCTTACTGGCCCAGGCCAGCCGCTGATACCCGCTCCCTGCCCCAGGGGGAAGTGGTTTTCTCTCGATTTTAGTTGGTGTTGCTTTTTTGTTTCCTTGTGCAATTTCAGCAGCTTGGCTGAACAAGTTTTTCTAATGTCTGAAGACTTGGGTCTTTTAATTCTGTGTTCCTGTTCCTCCTCACCATCACGTTCGATTCTTACTTCCCTGTCTGTGCCCCAGGCTCCTACTGACCTTCACTGAGCAGGAGCAAGAATATGTCATGCCTAGCTGATCAGATATCTGTACCAGTCAGATTCCTGGCTGTCTCTAAATGGGATCCAACACTGGTAGCCATAGGAGTATAGGTGCTTTTCTATTCCTTTGGCAGCCATGTACCAATTTGTTTCATTGTTTCCAACTTTCACTCATTTATTCAAATATTTAGTGAACTTATTATGTGCCAGGTACTAGAAATAGAACTGACCACACTGCAAAAATCCCTACCCTCGTGGATATTTAAAACTGGTATCATTGGTATCTTCTTATGAATTTATTGCCTGTTTTTCCAAATAGGTTATAAGGTTTTTCTTTAAAGATTTTATTTATTTAACAGAGAGAGAGCAAGAGAGGGAACACAAGCAGGGGGAGTGGGAGAGGGAGAAGCAGGCTTCCTGCGGAGCAGGGAGCCCGACATGGGGCTCAATCCCAGGACCCTGGGACCATGACCTGAGCCGAAGGCAGACACTTAATGACTGAGCCACCCAGGCGCCCCTTTGCTACCATATTTTTAATATTCAGCAGGTCCTTATTTACTCATTTTTCCTTTTAAAAATGGCATCCTGTATTTTATCTCTGAGGTATTCGTTATAGTTTCTTTAAAGTTTTCTTTTGCTACCACCATTCTTTCTTCTGAATTCCCTTCCTGGGTTTGTTTGGCTCAAGTACCTCATGCCTGTTATTCCTTAAATGTTGGAAAATCCCCGTATTTCAATAAAGGCACAAAAAAATCTTTTTTTTTTAAAGATTTTATTTATTTGACAGAGAGAGAGACAGCAAGAGAGGGAACACAAGCAGGGGAAGCAAGAGAGGGAGAAGCAGGCTTCCCACTGAGCAGGGAGCCCAGGACCCTGAGATCATGACCTGAGCCAAAGGCAGACGCTTAATGACTGAGCCACCCAGGCGCCCCTAGGTTATAAGTTCTTTGAGGGAAGGGGCAAATTTCAGATACCTGGGTCTTGCTAGAGTGTTCGATAAATATGTATTTGCTACTTGGTTTACTGAAGTTTTTACTCAGGCTGACCTTAAGCTAAAGAAACCAATATCACCATAAATAAAGTAATGCCTTCAGGAAATGCCAAATGCTTACCAGGTGTTAATTCCTATCTTCACAATACCCTTTGAGTAGGGGGTGTTATAATCTTCATTTTGTGGCCATGCCTCCATGCCCTCTGATGGTATGCAGGATACAGGTAAGTCATCTCAGATGGAAACCAAAAGTTTACTGAAATACTTGATAACTTTAGGCCAAGAAATACCCCTAGAACACAGGTTTTCTGCAGAAGCCCATTATGAGAACCTCTTACCAATTCAATCTCCCCTGTGTCCCCAGACTCAAGTGTGTCAGAGAAATTCCAGAGTGCTGACTCTAGCCCCCAGTACCCCCTTTCTTTCATGCCTCACTTTACCCAGAAGATCAGCTTTATTGGTTTCCCAAAGAGTATTCTGAAACTGTTACCCTTCAACAAAGAAAAGGAAATTCTGGCTTAAACAAAGCTATATAGGCTTTTTACTACAGGACTTTTCAGACCTTTTACTATGATCGTGGTCCTTCTCCGGATGAGATATACAGAGTTTCCCAAATTATGTGGTCATGGAAAACTCTTCATCTCAGAGGATATCGAGAGAGCAGTATCCACACACAAAAATTTTGGAAAATGCAAGCTGAATTCATAATCTTACATTTAAGGAAAAAGCCATCTTAAAACATTTTAGTGTTTGATTTAAAAAATATATATCTATATATCTTGGGGTACCTGGGTGGCTCAGTCGGTTAAGCATCTGCCTTCAGTTCAGGTCATGATCTCAGGGTCCTGGGATCCAGCCCCGAGTAGTCGAGTAGTCAGGCTCCCTGCTCAGTGGGGAGTCTGCTTCTCCCTCTCCCTCTGCCCCTCCCCACACTTGTGCACTCATGTGCTCTCTCCTTCTCATTCAGATGAATAAAAATCTTTTAAAAATCTGTATATCTTTACACACAAAAGTCTAACTTGCAATTTTGAAATTAATGAACTAATTCCTTCTCCACTATATTCTGGTCATTCTGTTGAATCCTGAAGATTTATAGTTACTAGGGGGTATGCAAATTCTCTGGCAATGCCAATGGTTAGATGGATGTGCTGGGAGAAGTACGTTGAGGCTGGGAAAATTTTCAGGGCAAAAAACTAGCTGTCAAGGAGGATGATCAGAGGTTCACTGCTCAGCCGGGTCGGAATTTGACTGTATACGAAGGGACCCAGGAAAGGAAGGCAGTGCCAGTAGAGAGAAGGGCGTTGGTGGCAGGGTCAGATTCAAACTGTCCTAACCCACAGTTTATTGCCCAAAGCCTGCTGGTAGACCTCTGCCTGTGAATAACCTGCCTCTATTATTTTAGTGCTTCTAATTATTATCCAGTTAACCCACTAAAAAAAGTTAAGAGAGACAGAAGCAGACGCTGTATGCCTCCTGATGGACAAACACAGCACCTAGTATATCTACTAAAAAATTGAACCTGAATGTTATGAGACCTCTATATCTAGCAATCCATTTGCATGACAATTAGAAGACAGAGGAACATGTTAAGAGATACCATGGGGAGGCAGTCAGCAAGATCCAGAATTGAAAATCTCAATAGGACAATTACTGGTTTGTCAACAAATATGCTGCCAAAAAAAAAGAAACATCAAAGTGGGAATCTATGGAATTATAATAAGAGACTAGAACCATATCAACCATATGCAATGTGTGGATCTTGTTTGGATCCTGATTCAAATAAACCAATTTTACAAATATTTATGAGGCAAAAAAAAAAAACCCAAATATTTATGAGGCAATGGGGGAAATTTGAACACTGATTTCATATTTAATAATAAGGAATTAATAATAATTTATTATTAGGAAGTTATTTTAGATGTAATAGATATCACGGCTACATTGTTTAAGTCCTTATATTTTAGAGATACATACTGAAATACAAATGAAATTATATAATATGTGGAATTTGCTTCGAAATCTAGGACAGAGAGAAATAGGTAGAAGTGTAAGTAAAACAAGATTGCCTATGACTTAATAATTATTGAAGCTTGGTGATAGGCATATTGTGGTTCATTATACTATTCTTCCTGTCTGAAATTCTGCAAAATACAGACTTAAAAAACGGGGGGGGGGGGGGTTGTGCCACAAGTTGATCACACCCAATGAGCTCATGAAATTAGAAAGAAATTAGTCAGTAGAAAATTTCCATTTCAGGGTTATATTGGGTGAATATTTGGAAATGGGGACAGAACAGGAGTAGTGTGTATCTTTAGGTGCTGGTGGTCAGCATCAGTACTTTGGGGTCAAGGAGGTGACCCTCTTTGTACTTCAAACCACAGAGTCTGCTTCTGGATTCCCAGAAGTTAATCCAACCCTTTTCTGGCTTTACCCGTGACTTGCCTGGAGATGCACCTAGCTGCCTGGTCTGTTCCCAATCCCTTTATCTACCATGTGGGGAGGAAAGGGAGGGTGGGAGACAGACAAATGGAACACTGGAGTCATCAAGGGGGGAGCTCCTTAAGAGGGCTCTAACTGCTAATTCATGACATGAAAACATGAAAACTCCAGGAAGCGTGGAGGAAGTTTTGGTGAATCATGTGGTCTATGGGAAGCTAAAACAGTATCACTGATATTCTGAGTGGCTCCTGCAGAAGTGAGGATGGATTGTGCCAAGGGTAACCATCTGGGAGGAGCCTAATCATGGCCATGGGGAGAGGATGAACTCCACGGCCAGAAAAGAGAAGAGATTGAACTGGCCCCAACAGGGACTTGTGTCTTTAGCTGTGCTACGGAGTTAACCAACCCTTAGTGATATCGTATGGAAAGTCTCCCTATTTGAGGGAGCTGGGAGAGAAACTTTGATCTCTTGCTCTGGGATATTACCTAGCTTCAGAGTTGTCATTCATAAAAGGACCCAAACTCATATTTGGGTCCTCAGGGGAAGCTCTTTGGAGAAGATGGGGCTAGAGCCTTCCCAGTCTGAATCAACACCCAAACATGGATTAGAAGGATGGATCCTATGGAAGAAGCCATTTCTAATAATAACTGTAGGAAACCCATGGCCTGCTTCACTAGATGATTGGCATACTGAGACTGTCCCAGTTAATCACTGAAGGTAATATTGTAGTTCATAAAGAATAAAATGGGGGCACCTGGCTGGCTCAGGCGGAAGAGCATGCAACTCTTGAGCTCAGGGTCATGAGTTCAAGTCCCATGTTGGGTGTAGAGATTACTTAAAAAAAACTTTCTTTAAAAAAAAATTTTTTTTAATGTACGTGGTTTTATGCATTTGTGCAGCTTAGATGAGTCTAAGACCCTTTTTCAGAGATCTTTGACATTTGAAGAATTAACACTCCAATGTCACCTATTCTTGAGGAAGCCAGCTTGGTCATTTTGTGTAAGCACAAACTTAAATCCCAGGTTTCCAGACATAGATGTAAGTCACTTAGCCAAGGAACAAGTCCAGCTGGTTAACCACCTGGTACATGCATCTCCATGTAGTCTTATAGGTCTCATGGCTGAAGACACCTTTTATGAGGGAAATTTTGTGTTATGATGATATTCTCAAGGTTGGAAAACCCAGAAGTTTTGAGTTAAACCACTTGCAAACATCACAAGCCTGCTGTACAAAATTCACCTCTCTCTACCTCTTTTTAAAAAGTTTTCAGTAGGAAACAGCATCGCTTAAAGTTATTGCAGAAGAAAAAAAGAAAACAGAACCAGTCTTTAAGTGAAAAGGAGACAAGAAATGATATGAGGAGTAGCTGACTAAATCAAAGGAAGCTGAACCAATTCTCTGGCAGATGAATGAATGTGGGTGACCTGAGACCTGAGGAGCCCTTGCTCTTGGTCCTAGAACACTAGGACACGTGCTCCAGCCCACGTGTCTATTCCAGTCAAGTTTTCAAATACCAGGGAGAGAGAATTGGACTGACCAGCCTGTCAAGTGTCTCTAGCTATGGCTAGGGAACAGCAACGGGGTCATCGGGGGCTTGGTTGTGAGCCAGAAGCCACTGCAGTTTGTGTCTGTTAGAGAAAGGGGTACCCTTTCCTCCTGCCCCAGTGATGGGGATTCAGCTGAAGCTGCAGATAAAGGGGAAGAGTAACCAGGCATCTCAGGAAAGCTGCAGTTTGGGCTGTAGCACAGTTCTCTGACCACCCCTGCTCTTTGTTCATCTGGGAGAACTGGCCCTTCTTCCCCTGTCTTCTTCCCCCAGCCGCACCCAGAAGCAGGGCTCCTCGCCCCTGTTCCCTTGGTGTCCATTTCAATGAAACTGCCTCTGATAGGGGGAAGGAAAGCTTGGGGTACAGATGGCCAGGCAGGCCCACCTCCAGCAGAGTTTTGGTCCTGAAGAAAGCAACCCCATCCCCAGCTACACAAAAGTTTTCTCCCTTGAGTCATCACTTGATCCTGATTACCCAGCTCTCTCGGGAGAGTGATCTACCTGAGATCTACGACAGAAGTTGTTGCCATGACTACTGCTGGGTTCCCTGGAGTTCTGGTTCTGATAGGACCAGAGACTGGCATGAAGTGCTCCTAACGCAAGAACCCATTCATTACAGGGTAAATCAAAATATGTGCCTGGATCTTCATCTCTTCTTTGAAAAACAAGAGAGGCTAGTGAGTCCGAACACGGGAGAAACGAGCAACTTAAAAGACTCCCCATACAACTTTAAGACTATGGACTTCCATTGTAAAAATGTTAACATTCAAGATTTTTAAACCAGCACTACTCACTTGGTTCCTGCCTATTTATTTAACATGTCTGTCTTACTCATATTTGGCTGGAATTTTCATTATTATCTTTATTGTCATTTTTAGTACCTGAGATTTATTAGAAGTGCACTAATGTACCTGGTACCATACTAAACCCTTGCAACATATTATGTTATTTCATTCTCTCAGCACCCCAGCGAGATGGGTACTATTATTGTCCCCATTTTACAGATGAAGAAAATGAGGACCAGAGGGGTTAGAAACTTGTCCCAAGGTCCTTCTGCTGGTGAGTGATGGAACCTGAATTTGTCTGACTGCAGAACATAGCGTCTTAACCACTATAAAATCTGTGTCAGTCCAAAGAATACTGGTCTGCTTAACCTGGCGTCAGAACATTGAACATAACGATCCAGTATTGCCACACGCAGAGGAACCCACATGTCTCCCTCAGGCTGGAGGCGATGTGGTAGGCTTTGGGGGCTTACATGTATTGCATTTGTGGTCAGACCTCCAGGCCTTGGATAAATAGTGGCTAACCCCACCATTACTGTAGTCTGGCTTAGCCTGAAACCAGGCTCCAACCCTAGCCTCTAGTAAACAAACTCTTTAATTCAATTTATCGATGGGCTGCGAAGACATCAGTCCATTGGAACAACCCTGGGAGGCTGCTCTGAGCTCTGCCCTTCCCATTAGGGGCTGTAAGTTTGTGCAAACAACCATAAAATTAAACCCACCCAGGGAGGGACATTGATTTCCAATTGGCATAGTTCGCCAGATGCTGTTTGGTCTAAGAACTGCTTGACCTCTACTAGTGACGCCACCTGCCCTTGGCTTTACAGGGTGTGTTCCCAGCAGGGAAGGCCTCTCCACTAATGCCTGCCACTGGAACTTGGGCTGAAGGCATGGTGGGTTCCCCATATGTTGCAGGGAAGAGGCCAGCCACGCCCAGGTTTGGATTCACCCTCTTATCCAACCCTGGGACTAAAGCTGCCCCCAGGAGGTTACAGACGCTCCCACCCCCAACTAATTAAATAGGTGGCCTCCTGCTGCTAAAAGGGAATGAGGGCGGAAAGACAGAGGATGCCTGATTTAACTACGACCTGGGTAAGTAGCTCAGTCGCCCGGACCCAGAAATCACCGATGCGTGACTAAACGGTCTCTAATGGGTTAGGGGGGTTCCTATGCCTGAGACCTGGAGTTCTGTTTATTCTCAGGCTGCTTTGTAGTTTTCAAATCTTATAGTCCAAAACGTTTATTACAGAAGCTTTACACGTTATTAAAAATAAAATTATTAATGGGTGTATCTTACAGTTGTTATTACACACCAATCCTTGTGTTAAAGCATTGGAATAAAAGTGACTATTCAAAGACACTATTTTTTCTCCTGTGACAACCTGAAGATGATTCTACCCCTTCATACACACGCACACTTGTACGTGCACACACATGTACACAAAGAGCAGGTTTCTGGATTCAAAGCTAAGTGTCTACCTAAATTACTAGTGCTACATCTAAATGTCCATGCAATTATGTTTATTTAGAAACTAAAATCATGGCTTGGATTAAGGAAAGAAACCTTTTAGAGTTTTTCAGGTGTTCAGCATACAAGTGAGTTATTAGTTGCTCCATTTTCCATTCTGTTTTTGCTACAAATCACTTGAAAGGAAAGAGGACCTGAGAGGCAAAGAGGAAGACAGTTGTAATAATAGGAAATTGGACTAAATTAAAATGATACTTAGTCACAGCACAACTTGGCCTCTTTGCCACCAACTTTTGACATTCTAATTAGGGTAAATGGTTATGCAAATCTAGTCTGCCACTCATGTCCCCCCTAGCCAGAGTGCCTGTGATTGTTTTAAGTGAGGACTGTTGATGGCATAATTAAAGCTCTCCTAAAAATTAATTGGGAATTGGAGGACAACCTCCAAAGATGCCCTAATTTGTGGTCAGCCCGGCACAGCTGTCCTTTTGTCCTACCCACCACCAGGACGCCTCGAGTTTCCCCATCAAGTATAATAGAATGTGACACTCGAGGTGTTCTCAAGCTTTGGTCCACAAGATGGAGTGGAAGACAGACCAACAGGAGTCTGCAGCACCCAGGGTCACCTCCTGGGCAGGTTCAGCTGAGGAAACAGGGTTTCAGATGAATCCAGACGCGGAGCACAAAACACCTGGGTTTGAGGGTGTATGTGAAACAAAATTGGTCATGAGTTGATAAATGTCAAAGCTGCATAATGAATACGGGGTGGAGGGGACTGGAAGGAGTAATTATAGTATTAATTTGCTTTTGTGCACTTTTGAAATTTTCCATAATACAAAAAATTTAATGCATACACTACTGTTAAATTAATTAAACAGAGGCCACAAGACTGAGATGGTTCTAATGCCTTAGCCCCCTATATAAGCAAACCAAGACCTAAGCCTGTAAATGTCTCGAGGTTAAGAAACCAAAACCTAAGGACAACCAATCATAAACAGCCAACTAGGCTTTCCCAAATAATGCAGCTGCTTAAGCTATAGCCAATCAAATAATTTACTTGCTCTGCTTCCAAGTCTTTTCTATAAAAGTGTGGCCCGTAGCTCCTGTTGGTGGAGCATTTCTAACCACTTCTGGTTTGGCACTGCCAGATTGGAATTTATTTTTGCTCAAACTCTTAAAATTTTAATATGCCTCAGTTTATCCTTTAAAACTACCAAAAAGTAACTACCACCACGAGGAGGAAGTTCTTAGTAGCCAAAATCAACTTAATGGTTCTACTCTTAAAGGAGAAGAGTCAGAGTAACTAATCCTAAAAATGAGTATGCTATTCTAGTACATCTTTTTTCTTTAAGATTTTATTTATTTATGGAGAGAGAGAGTGGGGGGAGGGGCAAAGGGAGAGGGAAAGAGAGAATGTCAGGTAGACTCTGGCTAAGCATGGAGCCCAACTCGGGGCTTGATCTCACGACCCTGAGATCATGACCTGAGCCACCACCCAGGTGCCCCTGTTCTGGTACTTCTTATCACACCCAACACATCCCCACATCCAGCCCTGACTCTTCCTAGTTTTGCCCTAGCTGGGAATGAAGAGCAAGCACTGAGGAAAGACTAGGAGAGAAATGGGGCCAGGTGAGAGACGGACAAGGGGAAACTGGCTGAGTGGGTATCATGAGTGAAATCCCCAGGACAGCCTGGGAGGCGCAGTAGGTTAAGTGTCTGACTCTAGTGTTCAGCTCAGGTCATGGTCTCAGGGTCATGAGATTGAGCTCCACCTCAGGCTCCATGCCCTGCTTAAGATTGTCTCTCTCGGCCTCTCCCCCCACACTCTCTTTAAAAAAAAAAAAAGAAAGTGAGATCCCCAGATAATCTATCCAGAGGAGAACTGAGAGTTGATTATGAATTAATTCTATGTCATAAAAAACCAATACAATCCCGTTTGACTTAAAAAGAAAAATAACTTGGGGCACCTCGGTTGAGCATCTGACTTGGTTTCAGCTCAGGTCATGATCTCAGGGTCGTGGGCTCTGCGCTTATCTGGAAGTTTGCTTGGGATTCTTTCTCTCCCTCTGCCCCTCCCCCTCCACCAGCCCCCCACACTGTCTCTCTCTCTCTCTCTCTCTCTCAGAAGAGATAAATAAATCTTTAAAAAAAGAAAAAAGAAAAGAAAAATAAGTAAACTTTAAAAATAAAAAGTGCCTGATAGTCAAGGGTAAATTCTCTCATGATTAACAAGCCTGCCTTGGCTTCCACGAGTTAAGATGCAATGGGAGAAGCAGTTGGTAGCTTCAGTCCTAAAGGTGGAGATTTCTGAAAGACAAGGAGCCCCTTGGCTACAGGAATTATAGTACACGATAGCTGCAGACTTTGGAGATCACCCATCATCCCTCATACAAAATGATGCTTTTTTTCTTTATCTTTTAGAAGTATCCATGTTTGGGGTGACAGCAATTAATGAGCTAGCAGAAAGCTGCCCCAGCCAGTGTTTCCTAGCTTTGTTAGGAAAACTGGAGAGAACCAGCTTTGTTAGGGAAACTGGAGAGAACCAGTGTGGGCTAATTAATTGGTCTTCAGGTAGTAAGTAAATCAAAGGTGTCTTGGGTACCCTGGGAAGTCGGAGTCTCCCCTTTCCTGAGAATCAATCAGTGCAAGATTGATGAAGGGCTGCTAAGGTCAGGCTTAGAAACACAAAACCATCTGCCAACTCTCTAGGGTTGGTACCTGCAGTAGAGCAATTTTAGAAGAACAGGTGTTCACTTTTAACTTACCTCTTCTTTTCTTTTATGCTGAAATCATGATTTTAGCTAGAAAGAGCCTCCAGTTGGTTGATGAAATTCACAAACTGTCTACTGTAACTTAAAATAACCTGGCCCAAAGGTATTGTGATAACCTCAACTGCCTCTTGCACAAAGTCATAAACCACTCAACTTTGACAGAAGCTGCTCTGGCCTCTCCAGAAGCATTTGAGAGCATCAGGAAACAGTGACTTCAAGGTATTGCCTTAAGAGGTCTGCTATAGGGGCGCCTGGGTGGCTCAGTCGTTGGGCGTCTGCCTTCGGCTCAGGTCGTGATCCCAGGGTCCTGGGATCGAGCCCCGCATCGGGCTCCCTGCTCTGCGGGAAGCCTGCTTCTCCCTCTCCCACTCCCCCTGCTTGTGTTCCCTCTCTCGCTGTGTCTCTCTCTGTCAAATAAATAAATAAAATCTTTAAAAAAAAAAAAAAAAGGTCTGCTATAGACTGAATATTTGTGTCTCCCCAAAATTTATATGTTGAAACTTAATCTCCAATATGATAGTATTTGGAGATGAGGACTTTGGGAGATAATTAAGCCATGAGGATAGAGCCCTCATGAATGGGATTAGTGCCTTTATAAAAGAGACCCTAAAGATCTCCCTTGCTCCTTCTACCATGTGAGGACACAGTAAGAAGACACGATGAGAAGACTGCCATCTATGAACCAGGAAGCAGGCTCTTAGCAGACATCAAATCTGCCAGCACCTTCATCTTGGACTCCAGAACTATGAGAAATAAATGTTTGCTGTTTGTAAACCACCTAGTCTATGGCATTTTTATTACAGCAGCCAAAAAAAAAAAAAAAAAACCAGACAAAGAGCTAAGCCAAGGAGCACTGCTTCACTCTGTAAGTGTGGTACAAATCCAATCTGGCCCATCCACTTTGCAGAGTATGCTTGACAGGCCTGATGTCCTTAAAAGCTGACACTTAAGTGTTTGTTTCTGGTTCCTGGAAAGTATCTTCTGGTTCAGTAGGCTAAGAACATTTTCAAAAGTCGTTGATGATGATCTATAAGCACATCCATAGGTTAGTTGGTGATAGTCCAATGAGTTGGTTTTCCTCTATATAAAAAAAATTTTTTTTTAGGATTCAGGATTTACACCAAGTTTCCTTCCTTTAAATGAAGGTATTCCTGTTCCTACTAACCATTTATGTCCTAATTTCCCCAAGAATATGGGAAATTTTCCAAAACACCCATGTGGTAGATAGTTTGTATTTTTCCAAAGATGGCTGTAGCCAAATATATTCCATCTCATAGGTTCTTATTATAATGTGACATTAACAATCCGCCATCAAGGGGTGGGATTTGTGTTCCTGCCCCATGAGCCTGAGCATACCTTTGTAAATGCCTCAGCCAGTAGAATGTAGCAGGAGTAAAACCATGTGACTAATATGGTCATAAAAGGTAATACAGCTTCCACTTGACTCTCTCAGGGCCTGGGGGACCAAGCTGGTGTGGAGGAAGTCCAGCTATCCCTGAGGAGGGGGAGGGTAGACAGACTAGTGAGGATCAGAGGTGGGAGGAAAACTTATTATTCAGAACTCCTACAAATCAATAAGCAAAATGCCCAATAGAAAAATGAGCAATGAATTTGAAAAGATGTTTCACAATAAAAGGAAGTAGAAATTGCTAATAAATAAACTAAAATATGTTAAACTTCACTAATAAACTAGACATGGAAATTAAAGCCTCAATGAGATATTGTAACCCTCCTACCAGCCAGATTGGCAAAAAATGGCAGGATTTCATTCTTTTATTGAGTGATATTTCAGTGTGTGTGTGTGTGTGTGTACACATCTCCTTTACCCATTCATCTATCAGGGGACACATGGGTTGCTAAAAATGTGAAAAAGTTTAAAGCCCAGAAATAGAACACAGAATCTACAGAAAATTTTAATATATGACAGAAGAGGAATTTCTGTTCAGTGGGATAAACTGTTCAGGATGGATGGATGGATGATTTAGTAAATGTTACTGGCACAAGTGGCAATCAGCCAAAATAAAATAAAATATCTCTATGTACAAAAATAAATGTCAGATGGATTTTTAAAAACTGAATGTAAAAATTAAAATATTAAAAAACCTTGGGAGAAAATTTAGGAGACAATATATACCACCTATAGTGTAGGGAAGATTTTTCTAACCAAAAGTGGAAACTCAGAAACTGTAAAAGAAGCAATACATATTTGACTACATAAATACTTTAAAAATTGTTTCATGAGGGGCGCCTGGGCAGCTCAGTCCGGTTAAGCATCTGCCTTCAGCTCAGGTCATGATTCTGGAGTCCTGGGATCGAGTCCCGCATCAGGCTCCCTGCTCATTGAGGAGTCTGCTTCTCCCTCTCCCTCTGCCCCTCCCCCTGATCCTTCTCTCTCTCTCTCAAATAAATAAAATCTTTTAAAAAATTGTTTGATGAAAGTCACTCAGACAAAATACTGGGGAAAAGATTTCCATACCTATGACAGGTAAAAGTCATAATATACAAAGGGTTTTTACAAACTGATAACAAAATGCAATTGAAAATAGGCAAAATATATGAACAGAGAGTTCAGAGAAGAGAAAGTACAGATGGCAAGTAAATATATCAAAAGATGCTTAACTTCCCTAATCAGGTAAATGCAAATTAAGTAACAATGAGCTATCACTTATCAGATTAGCAAAATTCTGCCAATGAGCTTGTGGTAAAAAGGATGCAGTGTTAGTGGCAATGTGAACTGCTACAGCCTTTTTTTGGAAAGCTATCTGACAATATCTACTAAAATGAAAAATACACACATTCTTCAAACCAGAATTGCCTTTCTCAACCTACCCTCAAGAAACAAAGGTACCAAATTTATTTAATAAAAAATAAAATAAATTTGCTTTCTGTAATACAGCTTGTAATGGTAAAAATCTGGAAATAAAGTAAAAGGTCTTCAATAGGAGATTGAGAGGACTGATCAAATAAATTGTGGAACAGCTATTATGTGGAAAATTGTTCAACCATTAGAAAGAATAAGCTGGAGGATGAGCTAAAAGATCTAAAGCAGTTGACTGTTCCATGAAAAAAAGAAAGATGCAGAGGGGTATAAGATTATTTTAAAACAAACATACAAAACCAAAATTATATATGTGTGTGTACATAAGCTGATGGATTATATGATCATGGAGAAAAGTATGGAAGAATATACCAGGTTATCAATAACAATTTCCTGTGATGGGGAATGGGGAAGGAGGAGTACTAGTTGGGGAAGCAAGGAGTGACAGGTGGAGAGAAAAGGAAGAAGATTCATGTAGGAGTGCTGACAGTACTGACTCCATCTTTGGCCCTCTCTTGGGCTCCCTCTGGTACACAGATGGCACCACTTTAGATAACTAGTAGAGATCCCCTTTGGGTCACAGATGGCGCCACTTCAGATAACTACCCTATGACCTTACCACCAAGCCTCTCACTCCATAAAGGCTGGGGATTAAGGTCCAGATAGTAGCAGAGAATAGGGACAGAGAATGGTTTCAGAGTGCCCTCAATCATCCATCTGCCCCCTCTATTGCCCCGTCACTAAGTTATCCTGAATAAAACTCTGTGTCAATGATGTGGAGTGACTTGCTTCGTTTTTCAGTATTAAAGTGACTTCTCAGTCTGAAAGATACATTATTGACCCTCCTCCACCTTCTAACAACTCAGTATTTATCAGATAGAACATTGAACAAGTACATGAGTACAAAACTAAGCACTCAGCACTCAGTAAAAGCCCTGAGATAAGAAGGAGGTAAGTCACTACAAATGGGTGACATATGCCTAATGTAGGGCACAGAGACACCGATGGGACCCAGGGTTCAGAATCCAAGCAAGGGAAGGAGAGTATCCATGTAATAAAGGTGGTAACCTGAAATGGGAGTCAGAGTCCAAGCAGGGACTTCCCTGCAGGATATGGGGTGGAGAGATAGGAGATGGTTACAAACAGGGGCACTGATCAAATAAATAAATATATTGAGGATAATGAAAGTAACTTTTCAGTTGGTGAAAGGAGTTACAAATACAGAAAGGGCTGGTGATGTTGGATTAGAATTGGAAGTATTCATTTGACTGCATGCTTTTCAACATATATAGATACAGAAATAAATATGTATGTATAAACATATATTCCTTAATCATTTCACAATATGTGTAAATCAAATCATCAAGCTATACACTTAAAATTTATACAGTGATATATGTTAATTATCAGTAAAACTGGGGGGGGGGGACATTTATTCCCTAACTCTGTCCACTGAGAGGCAGAAGCAGCAATACCCAGTAGACCTAACAACTAGATCCTGGCTTCTAAATGTAATTTTGCACTTGATGGAATCAAGACTCCTTGGAGAAATGGCTGATTCCAAATCTGGGGCATAGAATGTACAAAATGAACTGGAATGTCTTATTGTGCCAAAAAGCAAGGAAGTGCTCAAAGAATGATATGGACAAAAGCCAGCTTGAATGGGCTCTCTCTGGCCAAATTTGGGATAATTTGAGCATCAAAGCAAATACCAGCAGTAATAAATTATAGTCCATCGTATAATATAGAAAACCAGGAATCCATAAAAATATTAAAAAATGAATGAATATGTTGAAAGTTTGTTGAGAAACAGAATATTTAAGTGGTTTTAAAGTATTCCGCCACAAGATGCTTATTAATTGCAAAGCGGGAAAGAGTAACTATACACCACCTTAATCAAATCATCAGAGTGACGGTCATCAGTCTTAAGGCTGATCAAAATCATGTGCCACCCAATAGGATTGCAACAAGGACACAGTGTCACCTCTGCAATATTGCTGCCGTAGATGCCCATCCTGAATCTAACCACAAAAAGACCTCACGCAAATCCAAACTGAGGGACATTCCACACAAAAACTAGACTACACTCCTCAAAAGTGTCAATGTCATGAATGTCAAGGAAAGACTGAACAGCTATTCAGACTGGAGACTGAAGAGACTTGAAAAACCGATGGAACATGTGATTTAGGACTGGATCCTTTTTGCTATAAAGGGCATATTGTTATAAAGGACTGTTGTTGAAATGTGAATCAGGTCTGAAGATGAATGAGTAGTAATGTATCCAAGTTAGCTTCCAGATTTTGACGATTTTATTATATGTATTTAAGAAAACGTCCTGGTTGGGGCGCCTGGGTGGCTCAGTCGGTTAAGTGTCTGACTTCAGCTCAGGTCAGGATCTCAGGGTTCTGGGATCAAGCCCCACAGGGGCTCCGCACTCAGCGGGGAGTCTGCTTATCCCTCTCCCTCTGCACCCCCTGCCCCGTGCTCTCTCTGTCTCTCTCAAATTAATAAATAAAGTCTTTAAAAAAAGAAAAAAGAAAATGTCCTTGTTCTCAGGAAATACGTACCAAAGTATTTGGGATAATGGAGTATCAGATTAGCAAATTAATTCTTGAATAGTTCATGGAGGGAACATTTTTCTTTTTTTTTTTTAAGATTTTATTTATTTATTTGACAGAGAGAGGGAGAGGCACAAGCAGGCAGAGGCAGAAGGAGAAGCAGACCCCCGCTAAGCAGGGGGCCTGATGCGGGACTCAATCCCAGGACCCTGGGATCACACCCTGAGCCAAAGGCAGATGCCCAACTGACTGAGCCACCCAGCCTCCCCAGGGGGAACATTTTTCTGCTATACTACAAACTTTTCTGTAAGTTTATTTTGACAGGAAAAAGGATAATGCCAAAGAGAGGGAAAAATAACAAACAGAGGCCTCTAATTTAGTTCAATTCCAAACTCCACTAAATTAGAATAAAGGTATTTTTAAAAATATTTTGTTGAGGGACACCTGGGTGGCTCAGTTGGTTAAGCGGCTGCCTACGGCTCAGGTCATGATCCCAGGGTCCTGGGATGGAGTCCCGCCTCGGGCTCCCTGCTCCGTGAGTGGTCTCCTTCTCACTCTGCTGCTCTCCCTGCTCATTCTTTCTCTCACTCCCTCTCTCTCAAATAAATAAATAAATAAAATATTTAAAAAAAAATATTTTGTTGTGGTAACATAAATATAAAACTTGCCATTTACCCCATTTTTTCTTTTTTAAAGAATGTTTATTTTGCACACTTCATTGGCACTTTCCCATTTAACCCATTTTAGTTGTACAACTCAGTGGCATTGAATTCATTCACAATGTTGTGTAACTGTTATGGACTGAATATTTGTGTTCCCTCCAAATTCATAGGTTGAAATCGTAATCAGCAACATGATGGTATTTGGGGTGTAAGGTAATTAGGATTAGATTAAGTCTTGAAGCTGGGGCCCTCGTGATGAGATTAACACCCTTACAAGAAGAAGGGAGATCTGTCTCCATGTGCATGCATGGAAGAAAGGCATGTTGAGCACACAGCAAGAAGGTAGCTGTCCACAAGCCAGGAAGAGAATTCTCATCAGGAACCAAATCTGCCAAAACCTTGATCTTGGAATTCCCAGCCTCCAGAACTGGAAGAAATAAACCTCTGTTCTTGAGGCTGCCCATTCTATGATATCTTGTTACAGCAGCCCCAGATGATTAAGACAGCAACCCTTTACTACTACCTATTTCCCAAACTCTTTCACCACCCTGAAACAGAAACTGTCACCATTAAATAATAACTCTCCATTCTCCCCTTCCCCTGGCTCCTGGTAACCTAACCTACTTTCTGTCACTATGAATGTTCCTATTCTAGATAGTTCATATAAGTAGAGTGACACAGTATTTGTCCTTTTGCATCTGGCTGATTTCACTTAACATAATATTTTCAAGGTCCACCCATACTGTAGCACATATCAGAACTTAATTCCTTTCCTATGACTGAATGACATTGCATTTTCTGTATATGCCGATTTGGTTTGTCCATTCATCTGCTGATGCACAATTGGGTTGTTTCCACCTTTTGGTTAGGGTGAACAATACTGCTATGAGCATTGCTATACAGGTATGTGCTGAGTCACTGTTTTCAGTTCTTAGGGGTACTTACCTAGGAATCAAATTACTGGGTCATATGGGAAAGATAATTTTTTTAAAGGCAAAGTTCACAAGGATCAAGAGAATAGTGAGGAATAACAACAATACAAATTTAGAAGCTAAAAATGAACAAGTGGTTATCAACTTAAATGAACTGAGGGTCAGATTCTATACTGGCAGTAGGGAAAGAAAAGAACCGTGACTGGATCCTCAAAAGGCTCAGGAATCAGCAGCACTAAGTACCCGTGAAATTTGAAGGTGGGAGTGCTGTAAATAAGATAAGGTGAGGGTGCTGAAAGAACAAGACTGGTTGAAAGGTGTTTCAGAAATGGTTATAGAGAGGGGCCTGGGTAGCTCAGTAGGTTAAGCGTCAGACTCTTGATTTTGGCTCAGGTCATGATCTCAGGGTTCTGAGACCTAGCCCCATGACGGGTTACTTGCTGCGTGTGCAGCCTGCTTAAGATTCTCTCTTTCTACATGTATCATATGATCTCACTGATATGAGGAATTCTTAATCTCAGGAAACAAACTGAGGGTTGCTGGAGTGGTGGGAGGTGGGAGGAATGGGGTGGCTGGGTGATGGACATTGGGGGAGGGTGTGTGCTATGGTGAGCACTGTGAATTGTGTAAGACTGATGAATCACAGACCTGTACCTCTGAAACAAATAATACATTATATGTTAAAAAAGAAGAAGATAGTAGGAAGGGAAAAATGAAGGGAGGAAATCGGAGGGGGAGACGAACCATGAGAGATTGTGGACTCTGAGAAACAAACTAAGGGTTCTAGAGGGGAGGGGGGTGGGGGGATGGGTTAGCCTGGTGATGGGTATTAAAGAGGGCATGTGTTGAATGGAGCACTGGGTGTTATACGCAAACAATGAATCATGGAATACTACATCAAAATTAATTAATTAATTAATTAATTAATTTTTAAAAAAAGGATTCTCTTTCTCTCTCTCTCTGCCTCTCCCCCACCTCAGGGATGCGCCCGCTCCTAATCTCAAAAAAAAAAAAAAAAGTGGTTATAAAATATCCAGTTGGGGGCGCCTGGGTGGCTCAGTCGTTAAAGCGCTTGTCTTCGGCTCAGGTCATGATCCCAGGGTCCTGGAATCGAGCCCCGCATCGGGCTCCCTGCTCCGTGGGAAGCCTGCTTCTCCCTCTCCCACTCCCCCTGCTTGTGTTCCCTCTCTCATTGTGTCTCTCTCTGTCAAATAAATAAATAAATTTTTTTTTTTTTAATTTAAAAAGCAGGGGAGCCTGGGTGGCTCAGTTGGTTAAGTGTCTGCCTTCGGCTCAGGTCATGGTCCCAGGGTCCTGGGATCGAGCCCCACATCGGGCTCCCTGTTCTGCAGGGAGCCTACTTCTCCCTCTGCCTGCCGCTCCCCCTGCTTGTGTGCATCCTCTCTCTCTCTTGAATAAATAAATAATCTTTAAAAAAAAAAAGAATGAGAGATTTTTTTTTTTTACTGAGAAAGGGAATGAGGGAATCTTCTGTGTGATGGAAATATTTTATGTCATGATCTAGATGGTAGATACACATTGTATACATACGTTAAAATACATGTGATAATAATAATAAAATAAATAAAATCAAAAACATGTAATATGGATGTGCGCAATTTCACACACTGGGCAGTTCCCTCTCCCCACTCTGGGAAAACTTGGTGATTTTTTTCTTTGGAGAATATAAAACAGAAGATCTCTGAACTCAGGGACACCAAGCACAGATGAGGGAGGGATGCCATACCTAAACCTGGGGGATTAAGTAAACCTATGCATGCCAAATGCTGGGTCACCCCACTCCAGGTTCTATGTACCCTGAACTGAAAACTTACCTTCGTGTCTCATTAGCCAGAGTTGTATCACATGCTCAATCCTAATCTAATGAACAGACTAGGGAATGTGCAGGAAGTGGGGGGGCGGGGGGGTGTCCAAGAAATCAGGACAACCTGATGGTGTCATCAGCATCCTCATTATCATCCTACCATACAGACTTGTCTGTATTACCTATGGGGCCAAAATTACACAAGTATTCCTGTAGCCATTACTCCGAGCACCTTCTCCAAACTGTCAGAATTCTAGATGAGCTCATGGAGCAGCCACTGCAGGGACCAGGGCTTCCAGCCACCTCCACAGTACTGCTGCCTTTGTTCAGGATCCAAATTCCCAGGAGATCGTTTCGGATTTGGCTGAGCCTGAGCAGCATGCCCACAGCCTGATTTGCAGGGAGAGGTAGCATCTGGCCACTTTGGCTTCCTTGGTGAAAATTGGGCACTACCTCCTTGACCACTCATGATGACAATTTCCCATCCAAGGAGGATGGTGTTCGGATGCTGCATAACAGCAAAAAGTCATGAAATGGCTTTAATCAATCTTGAGCTAAAAATTTAAAACCATCTCCCCTTATTTAGCTATCCTTAATTTTTCCTGATGCCCCCTTGACTGAACAGTCTCATTTCTTTTTCTGCTCCAATAGCACAAGGCTGTGAATCTGCTTACTGTGATTTAATACACAGGGTGTTCCTGGTCTCTAAGAGTTCACAACCTCCCCCCACTCACCTGATGTTCTCTGGCACAAAGGACTGGTACAGTATAGCAGTTTGCATGTGTGCAAAACAGAAGAGAAGATTGAACAGTCTTCCCCTTTAACAGAATCTCACTAGAGTACTGTACGCTTTTTTGATAGGAGGATCAATTCCTGCTGGAAAAGATTACAATATTTATTTGCAATGAATGATTAACATTACCAAGCCAACCCCCTGATATTGCATAAAACAAAGTTTGTTTTAGATCCCCTAAAACTCGGTGTTTCTTATTCTTGCAGGTCTCAGCGGCCCAACTTGTTTTGCATATGGTTGCATGTTTAATTAGCGGTCCTTCTGTAAGTGTCTGCAATTAGCACGGTGATGATTAATAAAATAACTCCTTTAAAGCTCCATTTGGCTAGCAGAACTGCACAATCAGGTATAATTAATTCATCATTAATAAATCATGGCTGATTAACTAATCTGTTTATTACCAACACATTACTGAACAGCTCCCACCTGAGCACAGCTAATTTTTCTATGTTGAACAGAACGGGAAGCTACTAAAGCCACCACCACACAACAGCTCCTCCAGAACTGCACAGAGCAGCAAGTATATTGGTACGGTCAGGGGGTGTTGAAGCCACGTACATTTGCAAGGGATGTGATTGAGCTGCGTAGACAGTTACCGCTTTGGCGGGAAGAAAGCAGTGGCTACGTCTGGAAGCCTGAACACCAGTGGTTCTCAAACTTCAGTATGCACCGGAATCACCTGGAGGGCCTGTTAAAAACCAGAGCTTCTGATTCGGTATGTCTGGGAAGGGGGCTGGGAGAATTTGCTTTCTAACAAGCTCCCAGGTGATGCAGATGCCGCTTGTCCAGGGAACCACACTTGGAGAACGCAGTTCTACACTTTCTCATACACGGGGGATGACTCACAATGGCCACAACCCCCAAGTCCTTTCTATAGATTTTAATAGTTTAAAACAACAACAACAACAAGAATAGCTTTCCATATTATTTATCTGTCCTTGTGCTTACATGCTATCTCTTCAACTGGATTGACAATGTAAGAATTACTTTCTTCTATTTCTCTCTCTGTTCCCCACAAAACCTAACAACTACTTTCTAGATGTAGAAACTTGTCGACAAAATGCGGACATGCTTTGCGTATTCATCTCTGAATCTTTGCTCGTGCCCCTGTCTTTCTAAGCCCTGCTCTTCAATACTCCTCTGGCTATGCCGTAGCACTCGGGGTCTGTGCCATATGTAGGTCCTAATCACAGACCAGCACAAGTGCTCATTATCTTGTCATGAAAGGATGAGCCGGTCTCCCCAGTTAGAGTCCCCAGAGAGCTCTGTAAGCTCCCTCTCTAATCTCCTTTGCAGCTTGCTCCCCCAACCCCCGCTCTCCACCTCGCCAGCTTCTAGCACAGTGTTTTATACACAGGAGACAGCAAATTGCTTTTTACCAACCATGTCAGATTGCTGCACAGCAGATCTGACCCACAGGCTGCAAAATCAGATCCCTGCTGGGCACCTAACTTGCAGAAAATGCATAAGGAGCAACAGCGAGGGGGATTTCCACCCTGAAGAACTTGGAAAGAGGCAAATAATCTACCCTCTGAGAGTTAAACCATAAAAAAATATAAATAAAATAAGGGGTGCCTGGGTGGCTCAGATGGTTAAGTGTCTGGCTTCGGCTCAGGTCATGATCTCTGGGTCCTGGGATCGAGCCCCAGATTGAGCCCCGGATTGAGCCCTGCATGGAGTCCTGCATCAGCTCACTGCTCAGCAGGGAGTCTGCTTCTCCCTCTCCCTCTCCCTCTGCCTCTCCCCCACCCCTCTGCTCATGCTCTCTCTCTCAAAGAAATAAGTAAAATCTTTAAAATATATATATATATATAAATTAAAAAATTTTAAAGCAAATCAGAGAAGGAAAAAACAAAGTCAACTTAAAGCAACCAGGGTGATTGATTTTGCCCCCTGCCCCTACCTCAAGGGTATTGGGCAATGTCTGACAACATTAAAGGAATGGAATAGCTTGACTATAATCTGATCTGATCGAAGTGAAAAGACAGGGCTGGTCAGCAATGGAGGCCCTGTTAAAGGTTGCTCAGGGAGACAAGCATCAGCAAGGCCCAGCCAAGTTGGATCTAGGAGAGATCTCCTATAAAAAAAATTTGTAAGACAGGGAAATAGATACATTAACTGGACATTCAAAAATATTAAGTAACTTTCTAATTTTTTAAATGCTGTAATGGTTTTCTATTGCTGTGTGACCATTACCACAAATTTAATGGTGTAAAACAACACACATTTGGGGAGCATGGGTGGCTCAGTGGTTAAGTGTCTGCTTTCGGCTCCCGTCATGATCTCGGGGTCCTGGAATTGAGCCTCACACAGGGCTTCCCTGCTCAGCAGAGAGCTTGCTTCTCTCTTTCCCTCTGCCTCTCCCCCAGTTTGTGCGCTTCCCCCACCCCCACCTCTCTCTGTCAAATAAATAAAATCTTAAGCACACACACACACACACACACACACATTTGTCCTATCACTGGTTCTGTGGGTCAGGAGTCCAGGCATGGTTTAGCTGTATCCTCTGCGAGGCTGAAATCAAGGTGTTAGGTAGGGCTGGGTTCTCTGAACTGGTCGGAAAGGTCTGCTTCCAAGCCACTCAGGTTGTTGGCAGAATTCAGTGCCTTGCTGTTTTAGGACTCAGAGCCTCCCTCTGGTCCTGGCTATTGGCTAGAGGCTGCCTTCAGCTTGCAGAGGCTTCCCCAACATGGTACTTTGCTTCCTCTGAGTGAGCAAGCGAGAGTTTCCAGCAAGACTGGCGCAACAGCCTTATGTAAGTAGCACAATCGTGGAATCATGTACATGTAATCACATATATCCCAATGGGATATATCTTTGTCATACTTCCTTGGTTAGAGGCAAGTCACACTCAAAGGGAAGTGATTATAGAAAGGCATAAACAAGGAGGCAGGAATTATGGGGTCACATTTAGAGTCTGCGTACCATAGATGTGATACTGGTATTAAAGTAACTTTGTTTTTTTTAATTGAAGTATAGTTGACATGGTTACTTTCTTTAAGAACCCTTGTATTTTAGGGCTAAATCCTGAAATATTTGCCAATGAAAGTATATGATGTCTGTCAATGGGTTTGCTTCAAAGCAATGGGTTTGCTTCATGATAATCCAGAGGGGGAGGAGAAGTAGGTGGAGGCATAAATAATTGGCCATGAGTGAGAAATTGTTGAACCTGGGTGATAGTTCATCAGAGCTCATTACATATTCTCTATATCTCTGTATGTGTTTGAAATTTTCAGAATAAAATTAGAAAATGAATAAAGAGACAGTATGTGTATTAGTTATCTATTGCTACAAAACTACCTCACAGCGTAGTCATTTAAAATAAACATTTATTATCTCGGGTTCTGTAGGTCAGGAATTTGGCACAGCTTAGGCTGGTGCCTCTGGTTCAGGGTCTCAGAGGGCTGAGTCAAGGTGTCAGCCGGACTACAGGCATCCGAGTCTTGACGGGCTAAAGGGTCTGCTTCCAAGCCCATTCATGGCGCTATTGATCAGCCTCTCCTTAAGGCAGTTCACAAGGGGTAGGTGTCTTCTCACAGAGCAAGTGACGAGAGAGAAAGACACACACACATCTACCAAAACATAAAATGCAGTTTTTATAATTTAATCTCAGAAGTAACATACCGTCACTGCTGAATATTCTGTTGGTCACACAGACCAACCCTGGTGAAACGTGGGAGCAGACTACACAAGGGTCTGAGCAGCAGAAGGTGGGATTGTTGAGAGCCATTTTTGAGGCAAGCTACCATACATGGTGCATAAGGCAAAAACTGAGTGCTGTCCAAGTTATCCTTGAAAATCCTGTAAATAATCTATAAAGCATAGTAGAGTGATATCCCAGTGCACAAGCCCAATACTGCCAGGTTTTTCTCTAGTGCTGGAACACCTCACTGTTTTGTTGAGTACTAGATAAAGTTGTTGGCTTGAATTATGGACCATGGTTGTTCCAAAAATAAATGTATTTTTTTATTTTTTTAAAAGATTTTATTTATTTATTTGAGAGACAACGCTCGAGAGAAAGAGAAAGAGCACAAGCAGGGGGAGGGGCAGAAGGGAGAGAGAGAGAAGCAGACTTCTCGCTGAGCAGGGAGCCTGATGTGGGGCTCGATCCCAGGATCCTGGGATCATGACCTAAGCCGAAGGCAGACGCCCAACTGACTAAGCCACTCAGGCGCCCCCAAAAATAAATGTATTTAAAACTAAAATCACATTTGGCCATGCCATGAGCATATATAGTTAAATTCAAGTAAATTAACTGCATTATGATGGGATTCTAATGCATTGTTAAAGTGGGGAAGCTTATGTCTTGATGACATCTGCCATTTAGGTCCATTTTGCTGACTCTCCTCATTTCAGCTCCTCAGTCATAAAGCCGCTTTCTGATTATAATTTATTTATTTATAATTATAATTTGGCTTCCCAAACAGATATGCAAATGGAGAGAAAATGCTCTAATCTAATCCATTCTGTGATTACACTTCTCATATAAAATATTGGTATTCTGGCTCTATACATCAGTCTCTATGCGCTAGTTAAATGTGAATCTATGCCTGAAAGATAGATTCGCTCTTGGTACATTTACATAATAGCCTTCTAAGCCTGCACCCCTGAGCCCCTGGACTGTGATGAATTTACCTAAGTAATGCCACCCTAGCGGGTACTGTCTGAGTAGCCTAAAAATCTCCCCCAAGTGTGGCAGCTATATTTACCATATGCAGAATATATCCACGAGCTCCCCCACATTTCTCAGTTCCCTTGCGCTTAGATGGGGGTATATGACCAGTTGCAGCCAATAAGCTATGAGTAGAATTGACACCTATCACTTCTGAGGCAAACGGAGTGAGACTTCCATACACTGTTTCCTCCTACCGCAGCACCCACAGAGGTCACATGTTGAAATAGCAGAAGGCAAAATCAGCCTGGGCCCCTGCAGGACCATGGAACAGAACCCCTCCTGATTTGTACTAGACAAGTGATAGGAATGAAAATAAAAGTTTGTTATATTAAGCCTCTGTGATTTTGTAGGTATTTCCTACATGGAGGTAACTCAGTCTAACTCAATACGCCAGGGGATGCCGACTTTGATGGGAGCACTTTTTTCAAGCAATGGCAACATTAGACTTGAGTGCTGGGATACATTTCTAACAATCTCCCTACACATTCCCCTATGCCCACTCTTAGTAAGATCAGGTAGGTAAGAGGTGGGCAGAAGCAGAAGAAACAGGGGAAAACTGTACCCTGAAACCCGCCCTACTTATATCAGCAAAAAACTCACTCTGCACAGTATGCTAATTCTAGAAGCTCTTTGCTCCTGCTACCCATAGATGTCATTTCATTTCTTCTTATTTATCTATTTAGGTATGCCTCTCCCGCCCTCACCCCTGCTTCCTCGGCTGCTACTTCTGGAGCTCTATGGCCCCTACAGCCTCTCAACCTTTGACCAGGTTGACCCAGTAACACAGTAAGTATGATCAGTTGCCCTGGCTATTCTGACTCAACTGCTCATTTCTAAATGGACAATTTTTTAAAAGTCACTTACAAAAGTGAATATAGAGTTTAAAAATATAGGATGAAGGGGCACCTGGGTGGCTCAGTCGGTTAAGCATCTGCCTTCAGCTCAGGTCTTAGGGTCCTGGGATCGAGCCCCGAGTCGGACTTTCTGCTCAGTGGGGAGTCTGCTTCTCCCACTCCTTCTGCCCCTCCCCAACCCCCACCCCACTTATGCTCTCCCTCTCTATATATCAAATAAATAAATAAAAATCTTTAAAAATACAGGATGAAAAGTCAACTCAGATGTTTGAAATAGCAACTTTCATGCAAAAAGAATTCAGAATCACCTCAGGGACTTGTATCCCAAAAATATCTATTAAGAACTTAGAAGGAAATTAAGAGTATGCTTATCGTGATGAGCCCTGGGTATATAGAATTGTTGAATCACTATATTGCACACCTGAAACTAATATAACACTGTATATTAATTATACTGGAATTTTAAAAATAAATAATTTTTGAAAAGAACTTAGCATACATTGGGGAGATAAAATTCAGACCCTTACAACTATGCATTTATATAAAATCATTCATACAGTTCAGTTCAAGGTGGAGAAAACTTTGCACTTTGTGAAAACCCTCCAGTGATTCTTACCCGTGGTGTAACCCACTGATGAGTTGGGAGAAGGGGTGAGCTATGTGGCAGGTCATTGGTTACTCATTAAGCTAAAGCCCTGAAGCCAGTGAATTGTTTACTTCATTGCATATTAGGGGAAACACAAGATTACTGCTAGAATAAATTCACTGTCACATGCCTTAGCAAAAAAATAAAAATAGAAAGCGTGGTAGCAGTAAGGTGACAAAAATTGGGACACTACGGGCATTTCTAACTGATTAGCTTGCAGTTTTTGATATGGCTGGGAATTGCCATCAATGAGATCACCTTAAACAAACACTGTTAATGACTTGAAAAAGTCCCCATCCCAAAGTCAACTATAGGTATTCAACATTACAGATTTAACTGAATTGAAAATATGTTAGAACCAATTTTATTAAGGTAAGAGAAGAATGCTTTTTAAGTTACACTCTAAAACTATACATCAAGATAAAGATATTATATTGCTTTTAGAGTTTAATTTTATCACCACAGTAATACATATACATTTTTTGAAATATGTGGGTTTTTGGGTTATTCTGTTATATGTCCTAATTTTTTAGTTATTGAACATGAGTGTGTTCCAGTAAGGGAAATAATTTTTTAGGTGCCTTAAAATGACTCCCAATCTTACCCCCCCACACACACACATGAACAGTTGTCACCTTTCTATCTTCATGACCCATCTTTGTCCATATATATATTCATATTGTCCATAGATATAACATTGCTAACATTTTGTAGTCCACTGTAATTCCCTTTCTTAGTATTGTGTCATGAGATACTTTTCAATATTTCCACATAGTTATTGCGTCTTTTTAACGGCTACAAAATTGTCTATCAGATACTCACGCCTAAGTTTAAATGGTTTGATCTTACTCCTCATAAATGTACTCCTCATTCTGTGATTGGTAGTCATAATTGAAGGTGACAACATCATTCTTTGTTACTGGTTACTTCTATGTCAAATACACTCGCGGGCAAAGCCAAAACTCCATTAATTAATTAGTCAGGAAGCATGATGAAATTTCCATTAATATGTCTTCATTTTTCTATTTCTAACGTGAGGATGAAGTGAACTGCTGTGCAAGTTTGGTAAAGGCAGCCGCTTCCATTTCTTTTTGTGCAGAAAACACTTAGTCATTCAAAATCACAGCATCGAACCACAGCCACCTCTAGGCTGTCAGCGTGCCCTCTAGAACAACAGCAGTGCTGCCCCTGATGTCAACCCGCCCATCAGGACGCAGAGAAATCTCCAGCTCTCCTCCTCGGTGGGAACACTGAAAGGCTAAAGAAAACATAAAACAAGTCACGAGTTAATATTGTTCGTCTTCACCCTTTCTAATTCACAGAACATAGTGGAAGACCTCTCTCTTCTTACAAGCTCCAGAACCCTCCCAGCTCAGTGGAAAGAATAAATTCCTTCCTCTGTCCGTAGCACTGCTCAGCCTGCCCTGTTCTGAGGACCGAGGGACCACAAACGCAATTTGAGCCACAAAACACACAGCTCCACATCTTCTCTTCCTCAGTCATTTCCTCTGTCCCTTCCCGTAATGTCCCGGACACACCCCACGCATAGCTTCCTTCCCGCTTCTGTCTGGGAGTAAGTGAGGACCTGTGATAAGACAGAGGCACGGACTAGAAGTTTAAAAAGATAAAGAGGGGTGATCTTGGCCCTCCTGAGAGAGCCCCATCTTTCCAGGTCTGAAGAGGACAAAGGGAGCTTGTTTACTCATTGTGCTTATCAAGCAACCGACCAGTCTCCACCTTCCTGGAGTTCGGGGCATAAGGGAGAAATTAGGCTCACCAAAGAAAGACCAGCCAACCTGCTATCCCCAAATCAGAGTCACAGAGGCCTGACCCTCCCACTAGGTAAGACCTCCCATCCCGGAGGGTCAGATTCCTACTTTGACTATTGGAACTGTGTAGCCTCTATTGGCTGCAATCTATTTCCTCTCCACCCCCCAAAGTCATTAGGGGACTTGGTTCAAAAGCAATTTGTTTGATTCAATCCCGTGACTAGCAATGGCAATAAGGAACTTTGGCGATCATCCCATCTCAACTTGTGACATTCTAAATAACCTCACTGGGCCAAAGTTATACAGCCAGTTAATTTTATTCAACAAACAATACTTAGGCACTTACTGTATTAGAAGTGTGTCTGTGTTTTGGGGGGGACAGGGGTGGAAGATATTCTGAGTAGAGGATTCAGAGTGAAGCAATATAAAACATTTCATTTTCATATGGGTGATACATGACATTTTATTACATCTTCAAATCAATAGTACATATCATATGAGAAGGAATGCTAGCTTAAAGTTAGAAAATTTTTTTAAAAATAAAAAAAAAAACTATCCTACCATGCATGTCTTTCTTCCCCAGTTGCTGGGACCAGTAGCTGCTGAGAACAGCATGTGCAGACCCTTAAAAGAAGTGAAAAGTTATGATACAAAAACAGGGGTGGCATTGTGGTAAATTTATAAGCAATTACAACCAACTATCTGGTTTGACTAAACCTTAAATGACTTGATCATGATGTTGGCCAGGGCCACAGCAGAGTGTGGAATTATGAATGGACATAGAAAGGAAGACACAGAGTTTATGGATAAGTTCCTCCAAATAATGTATCTGCTATGTTTTATACTTTCTGCAGGCCGAATTAAACTGCAGGGTCTTTTTTTTCTAATGTTTTAATTTGAGTCTAGTTGACACACAATGTCACCTTAGTTTCAGGTGTACAACATAGTGATTAAACTTCTCTGTATGTTATCCTATACTCTCCACGAGTGTAGCTACCATCCGTCACCATACAATGCTATTACAATATCGTCGACTGTATTCCCTGCGCTGTGCCTCTTATTCTTGTGGCTTATTCATTCCATGACTGGAAGCCTGTACCTGCCACTCCCCTTCACCCTTTTCACCCATCCCCCTAACCCCTTTCCCTCTGGGAACCATCAGTTTGTTCTCTGTATTTATAGGTCTGATTCTGCTTTTTGTTTATTTGTTTTGCTTTTTAGATTCCACACATGAGTGAAATCATATGGTATTTGTCTTTCTCAGTCTGACATATTTCACTTAGCATAATACCTCTAGGTCCATCCATGTTGTTGCAAATCGCAAAAATCTCATTCTTTTTTATGGCTGCATAATATTCTAGTGTGTGTGTAGGTATGTGTATATACACACATCACATCTTCTTTATCCATTCATCTATCGATGGACATTTGGGTTGCTTCCATATCTTGGCTATGGTACATAATGCTTCCATATCTTGGCTATGGTACATAATGCTTCCATATCTTGGCTATGGTACATAATGCTTCCATATCTTGGCTATGGTACATAATGCAATAAACATAGAGGTGCACATATCTTTTTGAATTAGTTAAACTGCAGTTTTTAATTCTTGTCCTGTCTATCAGTTCATTGTCAGGCCATGGTAGGAAGATCAAGTGCTTCACCTAAATCTTTCTCTAATCTTTCAAGGGAAATATCTCCTTCCTCCAACGATGAACATGCAAGGAAAACTGGGAACTCTGACAAAAGGTTCAATTTTCCACCAACCCAACATTTTTAGGCTTTTAGTGCCAAAAGAACTTTATTTTAGTGAGGCATTTTTTTTTCACTTGATTGTGCCCTAGTTTTAGATCAGTGAATAGATATTAAAATGAAGAAACAAAATGTAAAGTCATAACTGGGAGAAAAGGATGGGTTTTCTTCAGGAAAACTTACTAAATATTATGGGAGGTCCACCTAGGATGACCAGTCATCCCAGTTCGCCCAAGACTGTCCTGGTTTTAGCACCAAAGGTCCTGTATGCTGGGGAATCCTTCAGTCTCAAGCAAGCTGAGATGGTTGATCACCACTGTCCAAAGACCTTCCCACTTTAGAAAAGCATTATTACAGGGGAAAACACTTTCTCTCTGTAGCAGTTAAAATCTTTGTGAAGCATATGTAAATCCACTCAAAACTTCTTTTCCATGGGGGAGGGTCAAGCTGTACTGTTTGGATGTCATTGGGCATTTTCCTGAGTCTTTAAGAAAATGCTTTGCTGAGCTTTGAATTTCATGTTTTGTTTCTCAGAGAGTAACTAGGTCAAAGTCCTGAAACAATCCCAGTCTCTGTCTTCTGTTCAGAGCAGGAGCCTCAGAGGTTCTTCCCAGCCTCCTTCTGCCCTGACCACCATCCCATCCGCCAACCTCCTTCATCAAGCATCCCCCCCTTTTCTGCTCAGCCCACTCTTCTCTAAGAGGATGAAAGGAGGAAGCTTCACATTCTTGCCCGTCTTTGATTTCATCCCTCTGCTTCTGGTTGGTAGATCTTGAATACCTATGTTCCCAAACCCATCCCACCCACTTTGGGGGCAGGTCTGGGAAAGCTATTCCTGTCTGTATCTCCCACCTACGACCCAGGAATTTATCCTTCAAAAAATAAATCTTATTTAGGTGCCAATGATCACACAGGCTGGTCACTAAAAAAAACAAAAGGCTTTGTGACTATAGTGGAAATTGGCCCCTGAATTTTGCAAATGGCAGATCTGGAAGCGTTGGTTCAGGGAACCAGTTCTGTCATTATTATTAAAATAGCTAAGAGTTATTGGGTGCTTATCATGTGCCAGGCACTGTGGTAAGCATTTACCATGCATTGTTTTTACATAACCTTATGAAATATTACTCATACTCTATAGAGGAGGGAATATAAACTTTGTTTTTTTTATTTTTTTATTTTTTACTTAAATTCTAGTTAGTTAACATATAGTGTAATATTGGTTTCAGGAGTAGAATTCAGTGATTCATCCCTTACATGTAACACCCAGGGCTCATCACAACAAGGGGAATAGAAACTTTAAAAAAAGTTAAGTCATTTGCCCAAGGTCAACAGCTCGGCAGCTAGGACGAAAACCCAGGCTGTCGGACGTGAAGGTTTAACCCTGCTATATATACTGTCTCCTTAATTCTGTAGTTTTCACTCGAGAATTCAGTGAAAGAATGGGGAGGGGAAGATAGGGAAACAAAAACAGCTCAAAACCCAAACAACCTGAAAGGTCGTGTGAAGGGCACTTAAAGAGTTATTTGTTACTTTCCTCCACTGTTGAACCCTCCCCAGGACCCAAGTCAAAAAGTACCTGTTACAGGGTCTTCAGCCACACCAACCCACGGTGCAAAATATCTGGAGTAAAAATCAAACGCTTGGGTCTGCCCTCCAGGCTCTCCTTTAAGGGTGAGAATGAGTCCTTTCACCTTCCCTGTGTTTTCCACTTGCGGCAGATCCTGTGTGTTCACCTTCAGGTTCTCCAGGAATGACCTGGTTCATGAATGGGATGGATTAGGACAAACCCATCTCACAGACCACTACACAGACTCTGTAGAGCAAGCGAGGGTGCAGCTTTTGCCCAAAGGGCTCAGCAGGAGGGGAGGAGAGAACAAGTAGAATATCTTCCTCCCTAGGAACAAAACTCTCTGACTGCATAAATCATGGTTTGACTGGACCTAGCACGGCCAGACAAAGCCAGGGCTATAAATCTGGGTTCTCAGCCCTCCCCAAAGTGCTGCCGAAGCCAAAAATCTTGTTTACCTCTTGTAAGTATCACTGAGCCGGACAAGGAGCTTTCGGGTATCTGGAGAATAGCGGATGTCTTGGACTAGGGTATCACCTATGGCAGTCTGTGGAGACAGACCAAAAACTCCTCAGGAGTGCGCCCTGGGTCAAATCATTGATCTTCTATATGGGGAACAGCCTCTCATGAGCATCTCCTGTGTGCCAGGCATACCCAATGTCCCCAATCCCAAGAGTTTTAGTTCAGTTTCAGGACTCAAGGTGTTGCCCAAGGAAGGCCAGTTTTCTGGAGACCAGAGACCCTTAAGGGGGTTGAGCTCACCCTCTAAGAGCCGAAGACAAGCATTGTTCACAAGTATTACTATGTGCCTCAACACGCTAATCCTTCAAATGGGCATTTTCCTCACAAATAAGGAGCAAGACTTAGGCCCAGGGACAGGGACAGACACACACACACACACCTTGACCCAGGTCTGAGGGGCCCTGGAGTCAAAGCTCTGAATCACTACTGTCTACTGTCTGTAGCAATGGGGGCCTCAGGCCCACCTCTTAGCATTGTTGTGAGGATTAAATGAAATAATATATGTGGAGTCGCAGCAGCAGTAACTAGAAGATTCTACATGGCAAGGACCCAGGGCCAGCAGTTTGAATGGAACTGGGGACTAGAACACATCTTAATGCTGCTCTGCGTGGCAAGCACTGTTTTCACTTAGATTGTATGCTGCAAATCAGTAATGTAGCAACATTTTCTAAAGATTCCTGGATTCACCCTTTACCTGAGACTGCACATAATCTTGCTCACTTGTTTGTCTGTTTGCTTGTTGACTTGGAGTGCTGAGGGGGATGATGAGTGGGGGAAGCCCCTCCAAGTCACCCTTTGGCACCCCCACTGGCTGTAGGCAGAGCAGGTGAGAATTACATGGTAGTTGTCTGGCTATCATTAGGTTGCTTCAGGTTCTCTAATCTTCTTTAGGGACTGAGATGCTCCGGGTCCCAAAGCCAAGACTCCCTCCGCTTTGGGTGGTGCCTCGGCTGTCTACCCCAGCGACCACAGCTGAACAATGTCCCTCCCTCTGGAAATGGAAACTCTTGCAGCCAGAGCCTGTCTGTTCTTGGGCCTTTCAGCTTCTCCAAGGGGTCATTCAGCCCTCCTCTGCATGAATTCTGATGTCAATTTGAAAGTCTAATTCTCAGCTGAGAATCTTATGACCAGTTTCTAGGAACACAAAACAACAATACTCAAGATACATAACCCTTTATCATCCCCACTTTACAAATGCTGACCCTGAGGCTTAGAGACACCGCATTAGGTTCTTTCTACCATGAACAAGGTCTGTACTGTGAATATTGTCCATTTTCTTGTCAACTTGCTTAAAGCAGTTCATTTATGAATGTTGGCTTGTCTTCCAAAACCCAAGCTGAGTGTAAAATCAGAATCTGTAATGCTTGCTTCTACTCTTTGAAAAACATAGATAATGCAAGACACTAAAGAGATTATAAATGCTGTAGTTGAACATTCACTGAGAAACACCCCAGCGGTACCCAGGGTAGACCATTTAGTGAGAATTGGTTTTCTCACTGCAGCCCTTGCCCTGATCCTGATGGGGCCCTTCCTTCTCTACAGACTAAGAACCGGGTCATGCAGGGCTGCTCGGGCCCCTTGGAATCCCCATAGAACGATTGTAGTGCCTACCTCACCCAGTGACAGTATTAAGTGAGATAATGCATGTGAAAAGCTTAGCACCTGGTACTGCCCAGGGGCAACTCTCAAAAATGTTCATTAGCATGATCGTTGTTATTCTCATGAAGGCCCACCCCTTCCTAGACCTCTTGAGGAAGCCAGGCTATGAATCTCGCCTTCTCTATCAAGTTGCCCGAGCTTTCCTGTCCTCCTCCATCAAAGCACAGCCCCTCACCTCAGCCTCATTCTCCACCACAGAAATCCAGGTCGCCCTGCCCAGCAGTTTCCATTGCTTTCACGCTCGGCCCACCACACAGCAGTCTCTCCTCCCCCTTCCTTCATGGAGGCTAATCTGGCAATGAAGAGCCAGGGACGACTGCTCAAGCTTCTCACCAAATAGATTCAACATTAAAATTCACACCTCAAATGCACCATGCACTTTTCATCCAAGCTTAGGCTGGAACGCTTATACTGATAGAAGGCCTATCTTTGGGGGTCGTATGGTACTGAATCTTTTTTTTTTTAAGATTTTATTTATTTATTCATGAGAGACAGAGAGAGAGAGAAAGAGGCAGAGGGAGATGCGGGGCTCAATCCCAGGACCCTGGGATCACGACCTGAGCTGAAGGCAGACGCTTAACCGACTGAGCCACCCAGGTGCCATGAATCTTTTTTTTTTTTTTAAGATTTTATTTATTTACTTGAGAGAAAGAGAGCAAGCAAGAAAGAAAGCACAAGCAGGGGGAGGGGCATAGGGGGAGGGAGAAGCAGACTCCTTGCTGAGCAGGGAGCCCAACCCAGGCTTGATCCAGCACCCTGGGATCATGACCTGAGCCGAAGGCAGATGCTTAACTGACTGAGCCACCCGGGTGCCCCCAAATGGTACTGAACCTTTGTGTTCAAACAATAAATGACCAAATCACACGAGCTTAGGTTTAATTCTTTTCACCAACCTTTATCAAGTCCTCCACTTCATGGAAGTCCTAGGTGGGGAAAAAGACAAGACCACTGTAAGGCACGCAAGCTGTCAGTTAATACGGTTCATGGCAATAGTTAGAAAGAGCTGACCTGGGGGTGGGCAGGATAAACAGGTAGATCCAGGATAATACTGTCCTCTGCTCTTCTGGCCTTCAGTTCCCCACTCAGAGTGACAAAGGTTAGAGTGTTATTCACGTTTTCTGGCAAAAAAAAAAAAAAGTCTTACTTTGTCAATCAGAAAACTCTCTGAAAGGAAATCAAGAAATAGGAAAATAAACTTTGTTATATATTTGCACATCTGTTTTGATCACTACTGCATTGTCTTAGATTCCCTGGCTTTTCCTGAAAGGAGGGGTTCAGGTTTGGGTTACTGGGGTCCAGAGTAGAGATAGCCCCCACCAGCTTCTCACTTGAGAACCAAGAACAAAACTGGTTGGACTTGACATCATACTGCAAGGCTTCAAAGGCCAGCTCCTTTATGCTGACTAACTGTGCCCTTAAGCAAATCATTTAACCTCCTTAAGCCTCAATTTCCTCATCAGTAAAATGGGGTAATAATTAAACCTACCTCATAGGGATGAAACAGTGTTTTCTAATGCAGATTTTAAATATCCACCTATAATACTAGATTGTTACAAACAATACCAGTCTAAAATATGCCAAGGGGATGACAAATAGAATATACAAATTATGAATGACAGTCTACTAGAAACAAATCAAGCTTACCCTAAATAAACCAAGCTACACATAAAATTTTTATTTAAAAATTGGACCGCAAATGCTGGTATACTAGCCCTTCATGTTACTGATACAACTTGGACCACTTATCTGACCTCAGTGTGGGTAACATTTTCAGTGAAAACAAAGATCTGTGACCTAATTCTTTTTCCCCCCTTAATATTTCTGTAAAACTTAACCATATCTAAAAGGTAAGGAAATTTGGCATTGTTGATTAACTTTCACTGAATATAAAATGTATACTCCAGAGCCCAAAGTTTAATTGTTCTCATTATAAATGGTGGAAGACATCATTATTTGCAATTTTTCATTTTTTCATATTTTATCTTATCAAACCTTAAGACCACCCTGTGGGGGATCGATCTGAAGGCTATTATTCCAAATCTCTGCCCCACACCAAACAATGTGGGGTTTTCAAAAGGCACTCAATCCAACTTCAGTAAAATCTTTTTTCAAGACTGAGTTCCTAAGCAATATTTCAGGGTATTTGCCTGCCCTCATTCTTGTCCCCTATCCACAGAAACCAAAATTATCTTGTTAAGACATATCATGGATTACATTATAGAGGGGCCTCAATGTTATCTCCTGCCGGTCACCCCCCCCCCCCACCCCAGGGAAACTCCAGCCTCTCCAGGTATACAGACTACTCCTCAGGAGCTTTGCATTTGCTGCTGCTCCCTCTGCCCAAATACTCCTCCTCCCACTCGAATTCTTTGCACACATGGCTTGATATTCTTCAGCCTGACGGTCCCCTTCTCTAGTGGATGCTGCGGTCCAGCATCTCAACCTTCCCCTCTGAAGGCCAGGACTAGCGAGGCAAGGAAATACAGAGGCCTGCATCTAAGGAGGCACCTGCTCTCAGGCGCAGCCTGAAGGCCCTGCCCCAGCTGCCAGGGGTGTTGGTGACTGACTGCTCTCAGCTGAGTCCCACTCTGCGAATCGCCCTTGGGTGAGTAGAGCTACTTTACCCAAAGTCAGGCTGCTTTTCTGGGCATCGGAGGCTGATCAATGGAGGGTATAAAGGCCTGCACCTTTGTTTCTATTTGGAACTATACTACTTGAAGGATCGTTGCAGTTTCAGATCTCCCTGTGGCTTTGGCCTGCGCCTTTCTTTGTTGCTACCACTTCGCAGTTCAACGTGTCCCTCTGTTCTATTCTGCTTTCTTTTCTCCCTGCCAATATTGACTCCAAGAATACTGCCCACAATTCTCCCAGCGTGCAATGTGCTTCCCAGGGGAACTTGCCCTGTAACACCTCCCCGTACCCTCCCCATCTAAGTAACTCCCCAGAGAACCTCCTTTTCCAATGCCGCTCTCCCTTACACTCTTACACTCTGTCGTATCATCCTGTATATTTCCTTGCTTAACTTTCTGTTTGTAGTCTACACCTATTCATGGCTGCTTCCGTCTCCACTTTTAGGGCATTTCTGGGCATCTCTCCTCTGCCTCATTGCCACAGAGCCCTGATCTTTATTATGCTAAATGTAGCGAAGATGAAAACTGGTAGGACTGAGGTGCAGCATCCTCTCTTCACAAGGGAAATGTATATAGCCATGGCTCATGAATCTTTAAACTTCAAAGTAAAGAAGCTCTTGTGAGGGGCATTTGGCTGGCTTAGTCCATAGAGCATGTGACTCTTGATCCTGGGGTCGTGAGTTCAAGCCCCATGTTGAGCGTAGAGTTTACTTTAAAAAAAAAAAAAGAAGAAGAAGAAGAAGAAGCAGCTCTTGTGAAATGAATCTCAGTGTGGGTGGGGACATATTTGGAGCAAAATGTGACTTATGGTTCCCCGATGCCACATCATGTGAGACGCCTATTGTGTCTTGCAAGCTCCCCTCCTGGGTTGGTCAGAGACCAGAGAGCTCCCGTTCAGAATAAAATGGCATTCTAGGGAGCAACGACCAGAGCTTTCCAACAGGCCTGGCACATAGTCAGAAAGGCCAAAGTTTCAGGGGGCTGTATTTGTTTCAGCATCATGAATGACATGAATAGACTCTGTAATGTCTTGATAGCAGGGACTTTGATTCATCACAAAGAGTGAGAATTTTAAAAAATACTTGCTATTTGCTCAGTGACAGGTTCATAAAAGAAAATCACATTACTTATCTTGTCAAACAGCACAGCCGCGGAAGCCAGGGTAGCGTGGCCGCAGAGGGGAACCTCACTCGCCGGCGTAAACCACCTCAATCCAAAGCAGGAACCTTCAGAGGAGGAAAAGCCAACGAGAGACGAGATCACTCCCATACAAGTGGGTCACAAACTTTTCATTTTCTTATTCTTTTCTCAATATTTCCCTAGCATGATTAATAGCTGAAATGCATTGTGAAGGAAGAGTGAAGTCTAGGCCAGCATCCTAGGGCTCCCCGGTGCCAGATCTGGAGCTGAAACATTCGAATTACTCAACATCTGCTCTCCCCAGACGAACTGAAAACCAAATCAGAATCTCCCCACCTTCTCTCCTGTCTGCATGCAAATCTCTCTGAAATATCATTCCCCCACTGGAAAAGCAGTTTCTGGTACCGTCCAAGAATGGCTTAAAAAAAAAAAAAAAGCATATTTACTTTGTGTAAAGTTGTCAGTGGGGTGCAGTTTTCGGATAAAAGCAGTTTCAGAGAGGTTCATTTCTCTTGCAATTTTTTGATGCATGTCTTCATCCAATTTCTAAATTAGAAACAAAAGTTCACTGAGACTCCAGAAACACAAATCAGACTTCCTTGGACAGCAACTGCCATTAGTTAATAACACAGCTTATTAATATTAAAAGTTACATGCCTCAAAGGAAATAATTGACAAGGAAGTCAAGACACTTTTACAAAGATTGTTTCTCAGAACTCTATGCTTGTAGCTCTCCATGAAGAGCTGTAGATGCACAAAGCTAGAACAGACTCTGAAAAACCTACCGGCCAGCCCTATCTTTTATCAGATTATTATCTCGTCTACCTGAGAGCATATGTTCTCTTCTAAACAATCTCCACAAAGGGAAACTCCACAATCTCCCTTTTTTGTGGAATAAAAAGATCTTCAGCATCCACTCTAGGTTGGCTGGCCCATTCTGCTCCCATCTATACACGGTTCACTCCCTTTTATGAGTCAAGCCTCAGGCTAGAGGTCACCTCCACCAGGAAGCCTTCCAGCTGCTCTGTCTAAAGGCTTTGTCTCCTCCCAGTGCTTAGACCACCTGAATTTACCCACTGTGTCCCTACACTGTCTGTCCCCCAACATCTGAGTTTATGAGGGCATACAATGTACTATCTTGCTTTTTTCTGACTTATACCTTGTATTCATCCCAGAATGGTAGGAGCTCAATAAACATTTGCTGGGAGAATACATTATTCACTACATCTTCATTTTTACTTGTTTTGTATGTGTAAGCTCTATGCCCATCATGGGGCTTGAACTCACTACCCTGAGATCTAGAGTGACATGCTCTACCGACTGAGCCAGCCAGGTACCCCACTTCATCTTCATCTTTAAAACTCTCAATATAGGGTGCCTGGGTGGCTCAGTTGGTTAAGCGACTGCCTTCAGCTCAGGTCATGATCCCAGGGTCCTGGGATTGAGTCCCGCATTGGGCTCCCTGCTCAGCGGGGAGCCTGTTTCTCCCCCTGACCCTCTCCCCTCTCATGCTGTTTCTCTCTCGCTCACTCTCTAATAAGTAAATAAATAAATAAATAAATAAATAAAATCTTTAAAAAAAAATAAAACTCTCAATATAGATATTTTTATCCGCTTGCATATAAAGAAATCAATCACAGAGAGGTTGTGTAATATCCTAAGGTCACAATATGCCAAATAAATGGTAGAGTGGTTAAGAATGTGGGCTTTGTAAATGGTAACAACCAGTGAATCTAGAGGAAAGGTATAGGATGTTCATTGTACCATTCTTGAAATTTTTCTGTAGTTCTTAATTTCTCAAAATAAATGGTTAAGAAAATAATGTGAATTTGTATCCTGGGTCAGGTCCTAGTAGCAGTGCAAGAGTGGGCAAGTCATTTAATCTCATGGAGCTCCAGTTTCCACACCTTTAAAATGAGGACAATAGTACTTAGGTGAAAGAGTTCCTGTGGAGACACACAAATACATATATATACATGCACACACATTCCTCTTAACTCAAGAAAAAAAAATGGGTCAGAAATATGAGTTTTCCTTTAGAGAATGAAAATCAAATTTTTTTTTTTTTTTAATATTTTATTTATTCATTTGACAGAGACAGCGAGAGCAGGAACACAAGCAGGGGGAGTGGGAGAGGGAGAAGCAGACTCCCCACTGAGCAGAGAGCCCGATGCGGGGCTCGATCCCAGGACCCTGGGATCATGACCTGAGCCGAAGGCAGACGCTTAACGACTGAGCCACCCAGGTGCCCCGAAAATCAAATTTTTAATCAACAAATACTCGCTAGTTATATTTTGAATTCTAAAGAAGTCTCAAGACAAATGCCTTTTTGCTTTGGCCAAGTTTAGTATTCTTGAGCCCCTGAAACCCAGAAATAAGATTTATAACTTTATACTAATAAATTCATAATTCACTTAACTGACTTATGCAAGTTAAACACCCATTATCTTTCAGTTGATTCAAATTCTTTTGAAACACTTTCCACATATTCATATAAGGCACAAAACGCTGGTTATTGTGACAAATCAGTCATGATTTTTAAACTATCAGCTGAGGGGCGCCTGGGTGGCTCAGTCGTTAAGCTCCCTGCTCAGTGGGGAGCCTGCTTCTCCCTCTCCCACTCCCCCTGCTTGTGTTCCCTCTCTCACTCTGTCTCTCTCGTCAAATAAATAAAAATCTTTAAATAAATAAAAATCTTTAAATAAATAAACTATCAGCTGATATAAAAATCCTAGCGGACTTACTAAGCTTTTCTTAAAAGGGCACTGTCTTCAAAATCTATAGACGATGTGGAGTCCTAGAGAGAGAGAAATGACTTAAGCAACTGATATTTACTGTCTGAAAGCCCAAACATAACACAATGGTTTTGTGTTTTACTTAGCATTTTTCTTTCAAAAGATTAAATCCAATAATGCATATAAAGTGCTCATCACAGTGCCTAACACAAAGCAAGTACTTGGTAAATATTAGCTTTTACTTCGAGTGGCTCAAAACCCATGTTTTAAGCAGCCACACCACTCTGCCTCCCCATAACAAAGACAAACTCTTATTACCCCTTGAACACACTGCAGACAGGAAAACCAATGTCTATCAGATAAGACGGATTCCTGCAGCGTTTCTAAAGGAAAGCAGCAGTCAGCTACCAAGTGCTGTGCTAAGTAGAACACCACTACGGAAGGAACGCCTTAGAAAAGCAGGGTCTCAGGCCCCACCCCAGACCTTCTGATTTAGAATTTCCTTTTTTTTTACTAGACTTCTAGGTGATCCATGTGCACATTAAAGTTTAGAAGCCCTGGTGGTTATGATACGACCCCGTGTTCAAGGGGCTTAGCATCTTGCAGGGAATCAGAAAGTACCAGTGAGCAACACCAGAGAGTATGTAATTGAGACACATAGATTTGACAATAAATACTCTAGGACTTTAAAGATGAAGCTGTGAGGTGGACTTAGAAAAAGAGCATATTTGGCTGAGTTGGACAGGAAAATGTGGGCAGAGAGCTTTGAGTTGAGGTTGCTTCTTGGGCAAGTCATTTGACCTCGCTTCTGTTCTCCTTCTGTTAGATCTTTGACACGCTAGGATTCTGTGAGCGGAGGTAAGGAGAACCAGGATGGTAGGAATGAAGCGGCATGAACATCTGCCACACCTGTGGGCCCGGGGAGTGAGTCGTCCCCCCTGAGTAGAGGGGCTGGGATCTGCTGGGCATCCCAGCCAACAGGGCAACAATGTTAAGAAGCACTTCTCTCGGCTCACTGAATGTTCTGTGTGGAACCTGGCCCACGTGCCTGGGCATACAACACCTGAGAGAAGCTGGGAGCCAATTAAGTCCCTCCTGCAGAGTGTGCAATCACAGGCCTCGGTGGTGATTGAAGGGCTGATAAATAAAAGCCTGTGTTGGTCTTTCTGGATTTGCCGCTGTGGCTGCAGGAACCTGCAGTGCTTGCTAGTCCTTCCTGTGATCTGGCCAAACTCCCTATCCTCGTCCTTCCTTTCCTGGTCTATTGCTTCCCTCCACCTTTAGGACAAGAGTCTCAAAAAGCATTAAAGCATCCCCCATTGTAGCCAAGCTCACCGTCTATTGTTAATGGATTTCTTTGCAGTTGGGCTTTTTTGCACATCGGCTAGAATACACACTTCACTGGCCATCAGCTCTTCCGTCCTCTCTACCTTGGTGTATTGTACCAATTGCAATTTGAATTTCTGTAACTAATCTCTGTCCCAGGACACTTAAAACGCACTTGCTATTTGCCTGAGGGACCAGAGACACCGTAGAAAGTTTGATAGTAGCCGTCCTCAATATGCATCACAGGCAGCCGAATTTCTACACTGGAACCAAAGGCCAAGATAATGGTGAATCATTAGAAGACTAAAGTTGCTTCAATTTTGGGAGCTTGAGAAACAAAAGAGACTGCATTCAGGCAAAAAACTAAATTTTTGTTTCAGTCATTTTTTTCATTTTACACTAAAGTTGTTTATTTTCAAATGCAGCACATAACAGTTACACACCAACAACTGTGAATTCTCTTGCTTTAATATCCATTTCCCTTTGGCAATCTCATGAGTCAAATTTCCGACAGCAAAGACAGAGCCATGTTTGTTTTTCTGAGTTCCAGTGTGCTGCATTGGGACACTGAGGTTTCATCATCATATGGCCCACAAACATTAATGATCAGAAAATCAGAGCAAAGTTTTAAAATACTCCCATCTTGTGGCAGCTTGGAAATATGACAGCCTAAACATGACCGTCCTGCTATCAGTCCTTGTTCATTTGTCCCTCTGCTATAAATAGATCCCAGCAAAGGAAAAGCACTTGGATATAGAAAGATCTAAATCATCCAGGAAGAAATGGAAAATTCCTTCTGAAGCACTTGGATTTCCTATTTTGAAGTTATGTCCATACAACGCAGCACTCAAATTGCAGGCCGTGTTCAGTGGTTCCTGATGATTCTTATGGGTGCCTAGTCTCTCTAGCTCCATCATAGAACTCAAAGCTTGTACTCACTTTGCACACCCCACCACCCCAACTCACCAATGACAATAAAAGATCAGTAGTTGTTAGTCAGCTAGAACTCTTAGAAAGAGATCTTGCCATAATTTAATTAATAGATTTACTTTCATTAAACAGATAGCTATTTAGTGCCTCTCATGTGCTAAGCCATGTGTCATGGAATAAGAATAGGGTAAGATTTCATAGAATATGCAGTCTAGTGAGGAAGACAGGCACTGAATGAATTACACCAAGAGCAACGCATGCTACCAACTGGAAAGTAAGGGATGCCATGGGAGAACATAAAAGGGGAGGACACCTAGTCTGGTAGTAAGTACAATGGGTTAAAAGCATGGGATCTGCAGTCACACAGACCTGTGGTGGGATCCTGAAGTCAGCCACTTAACCTTCCTCTGCCTGTCTTCTCATCTGTAAAATGGGGATGATAATAATAATAAGACCTAAACTTAAGGGTGCCTGAGTAGCTCAGTCAGTTGAGCGTCTGACTCTCAATCTCAGGGTTGTGAGTCCAAGCCCAGCATGGAGATTAGTTTAAAAAAAAAAAACAAAAAAGACCCTCTCTTAGAGTCGATGTAAGGGTTAAATGAGATAACATATAAAAAGCACTTTAGCACAGTATCTGGCTGAACTTGCCTGAAGTCATTGCTCCCATAGCCATAGCTGAGAGTTATGTTCTAGAAGCCAGTGAAGTAAATTCCCACATCAGCATCTCCCCCTCCCTTGCACTGCTCTTTTTCCTCAAATACTGGGCAAGAGAAAACCTTCAATGCCCTGGAAAAATCTTCTCTGCACTCTTCATCATGCCTTTTCTGGGCATAAAAATGGGATATAACTTTGAAGCCCCCTAGAACCTCCAGGAGCCTCTGACCCAGTGTAAGCACACAGAGCCAGGGATCCTCTAAGGAAGGGCACCAAGTTTGGAAATAGCCACTGCATCATAAGCTTTCCCAAATGAGTTAAAGCACAAACTGAACACAGTGTTGCTATATACTCGGTTTTCCTTAAATACGTAACATACCAAGCTGCAAAGACGCTTTTTTTTTTTTTTTTTTTAAGGCTTTTGTTACTCTCTAAATTTAACCAGGAAAACTGGAACAGCAAGTAGTTTAGGAACTAAAACTAGGCATTCCTCTAAAAGTGCAAAGCCAATCCTCCTTGCTGTCTCTGGAAATTATTGGGTTAGTGTTTCAAAGAATAAAAATGCATAGATGTGAGTATTATATTTGATCCTGGCGTAGCGACCAGCACATGGTACATAGCCAGTAAATGCCAGCTGAATTGGGACAAATGTATACAGTAGGCACACAGCGAAGTTGTTCTTATGGATAATTTTAACAGGAAAACCCAAGAATAAACTGGTGTTTAGAAAAGATCCTCTGAGGGGCGCCCCGGAGGCTCAGTTGGTTAAGCGTCCAACCCTTGGTTTCGGCTCAGGTCATCATCTCAAGGTCTTGAGATCAAGCCCCACATCAGGCTCCGCGCCCGATACTGAGTCAGCTTGAAGATTCTCTCTCTCCCTCTGCCCTTTGCCGTGCTCATGCTCTTTAAATAAATGAGTAAATAAGTAAATAAATAAAATCTTTAGAAAAGGTCCTCGGGGCGCCTGGGTGGCTCAGTTGGTTAAGCCACTGCCTTCGGCTCAGGTCATGATCCCGGGATCGAGTCCCACATCGGGCTCCCTGCTCAGCAGGGAGTCTGCTTCTCCTTCTGACCCTCCCCCTTCTCATGCTCTCTCTCTCTATCTCATTCTCTCTCTCAAATAAATAAATAAAATCTTAAAAAAAAAAAAAAAAAGAAAAGAAAAGGTCCTCTGACACGGTGGTTCTCAGCTGGAGGCAATTTTTAGTTGTCGTGACAGGAGGGAGAAGGGAAGATTGCTGCCATCTAGTGGGCAGAGACCAAGGATTCCGCCAACATTGCCCGTGACAGCCGCACACAGCAAAGAATTACCCCGTCCAGAATCTCAACACCGCCGCTGTTGAGAAACCCCACCCTAAACACACACCTACATATACATAAACACAGACACGCAACAGCAAGAACAAGAACAGCAAAACAAAACAACTTGAGGCTTTGTAGAATATGAAGAATAAAGATGGGCTCCCTACCCCTGTTATTTTCACTGATTAAAGCTGGTTGACAGAGAAGTAAACAACATATCACCCTTTAGCATTACCCCAGCCCTCTGACCTATTCAAGTAGTTGGTCATGAGTTCCTGTAGTTTTTATATAGCCTTCAAAGTAACATATCTATTTCCTTTTTAAAAATACTGTTTCTAGGGGCACCTAGTGGCTCAGTTGGTTGAGCCTCCAACTCCTGGTATCGACTCAGGTCATGATCTCACAGTCGTGGGATGAAGCCCCATGTCGGGCTCTGAGCTCAGTGCAGAGTCTGCCTCAGATTCTCTCTCCTCTCCCTCCTGCTCTCTCTCTCTCAAATAAATAAATAAAATATTTTTTTAAAATATCATTTCTAGGGGCACTTGTGTGGCTCAGTTGGTTAAGCGTCCAACTCTTGATTTTGGCTCAGGTCACGATCTCAGGATTGTGAAATTGAGCCCTGCATTGTGCTGGGCATGGAGCCTGCTTAAGATTCTCTCTCTCCCCCTCTGCCCCTCCTACCCTAAAAAATATTTTTTTTAAATATTGTTTCTATATATTTTCCATGCCTCTACATGATCTTTACTGTCAAATAGATTTTCAGGCACTTGAGGACACCATCAATTTTTTAAGGTTTTAATTTTTTTTTCAAATATCTGTTCCATGTTCCATTTAGCCCTTAATCTGTTTTTATTTTCAGCTAATGTACAGTGTTATGTTACTCATGTGAAAATTTAAAAATGGACTTGTCTAGAAAAGAAAACAGAACAAGCTTTATAATATCCTAGAAGCTCTTGGAATGTTGCTACCCAGAATTTTTTACTTTCCTTTCCTTCCAGAAGTCTTTTATCAAAAAAGAAGGAGGAGGAGGAGGAGGTCCTTTTTTCAAGTATTCAAACAACTCAAAGTGCAATTGCCTGTCTTTAGTCTGACAACCAAGTTTTTTGTTTTTTTTTTTAAGACTTTATTTATTTATTTGACAGAGAGAGACAGCGAGAGAGGGAACACAAGCAGGGGGAGTGGGAGAGGGAGAAGCAGGCTTCCCACTGAGCAGGGAGCCCGATGTGGGGCTCGATCCCAGGACCCTGGGATCATGACCTGAGCCGAAGGCAGACGCTTAACAACTGAGCCACACAGGCGCCCCCACCAAGTTTTTTTTTTGTGATTAGTCTCATCTCGTCAAATTTTTAAATAATTTTAAACAAAACAAAACAAAAAAAGAATATTCCTCTGAAGCCCTTCACTTAGAATCTGAAGTAGTTTCTCCTCTGTAAAATCCAACACTGTTCTGTTCTCTGAGTCCCTATTGTACCTGGTACCATTAGATCTTTTAACCTCTGTGGTAACTATTGAATAATGATCAGGTTTCCGTGTCTGTTTCTCTCACTAGACTTTGAGCACCTCAAGGGCAGACAAACTTACTAATCTTTGTACTTCCTCTCCCTACCCCAAAGCTGGCTTGTGGTAGATGTCGATAAATATTTGTAGAATACGGTAATGATAGGCTAAACACCTACTGAACTGTGGGCAACATTATAAGGTTTAGCATTTATTTGTCTCTGATATTTTCCTGAGTTTACTTGTGTTCTCTCTAGGTGTTTCAGGCGTCCACTGTGCCCAGAAAAAAAAAAAAAGAAGATAGCAGGAGGGGAAGAATGAAGGGGGGAAAATCGGAGGGGGAGAGGAACCATGAGAGACGATGGAGTCTGAAAAACAAACTGAGGGTTCTAGAGGGAAGGGGGGTGGGGGGATGGGTTAGCCTGGTGATGGGTATTGAGGAGGGCACATTCTGCATGGAGCACTGGGTGTTATGCACAAACAATGAATCATGGAACACTACATCAAAAACTAATGATGTAATGTATGGTTATTAACATAACAATAAAAAATTAAAAAAAAAGAATCCAAGGGCATAAACCACATTTTATCCTTCCACTAGAATTTTTATTGATTATGAATTGGGGAAAGTGCCAAATTAGCCTCCAGGAGAACAGGATTCTCATATCCACAGAATTGAAAACTAGTGAATTATTCTTTAGATTATCTATTCAGTTGTCCCTGACAGGCCACCAAAGATTATCTATTCAGTTGTCCCTGACAGGCCACCAAATTAGCCTGGTACCATAGATCCAAAGCTCGGAAGTGAATTGGGAGACTCTCTAGAAAGTATCCCTGAATCATGGACTTCCTTATTTTCTTTTTCTTTCTTCCATTCTTACTGAGGCAGATCGCTTTGAACTATGCTAAGTTCTTTGCTTAAATTTTTGCATCCTGGGGCGCCTGGGTGGCTCAGTTGTTAAGCATCTGCCTTCGGCTCAGGTCATGATCTCAGGGTCCTGGGATCGAGCCCCGCGTCGGGCTCCCTGCTCACTGGGAAGCCTGCTTCTCCCTCTCCCACTCCCCCTGCTTGTGGTCCCTCTCTCGCTGTGTCTCTCTGTCAAATAAATAAATAAATAATCTTAAAAAAAAAAAAAACTTTTGGGGCGCCTGGGTGGCTCAGTCGTTGGGCGTCTGCCTTCGGCTCAGGTCATGATCCTAGGGTCCTGGGATCGAGCCCCGCATCGGGCTCCCTGCTCGGCGGGAAGCCTGCTTCTCCCTCTCCTACTCCCCCTGCTTGTGTTCCCTCTCTCACTGTGTCTCTCTCTGTCAAATAAATAAAATCTTTAAAAAAAAAAAAAAAACTTTTGTATCCTAGTTTTTCCAAATATATAAACAACATATAAAATATATTTGGAGAGAGAGAGAGAGAAAGGCTCTGGTGTGCAGTGAGTGTACTGAAAGTAAAAGGAATAAGTTGAAGAATAATGCTAATTCTTGTCATCTGGTGAAAACTGAATATGAAAATCACTTGAAATTATTTTCAGAACTCTTCAAGAATACTACATGGAGACATGCAACAAATATACTAAGACTCTTGACAAGCAATTTCAGTCATTTCCACAATTCCTTGACATGAAGTTGTTTGCCAGCTTGTTTCTAAAGAATGTTCACGATTCAGAATCTGCTTGTTAATCATTCTCTCACTAATCCTCCCAAGCTCTTGTGTTACTTGATAAAGCCTATTAACTTTATTACTTTCCACATTTTATGGTTGGAAAATGCCAGCTGCAAGGTTGTGTAATGAATGTATTCTTAAGGTGAGACGAGGACTCTTCATCACCATTTTGCTGCTCTGCTTGAGGGAGAAAATAAGTGTACCAAGGACTCAACCAACAGTATTCATCCATCTCAGTAAAACCCCAGCCATTCACCGTCTTGAGAGCACACTAGACTCACTTGGGGAACTTTAAAAAACAGTGCTGCCTGGCTCCCACCCCCAGAGAGTCTGGCATAGGAATTTTAAAGCTCCTTGGGTGATTTTCATGTGCAGCTTGACATTCACTGCACTTGAAGTCCCCAACACACACTTTACCCAAATTAGTAAAACTTACTTAAAACCATCAATTGCTTACTGTATTTCTGAAATAATTCTCAGATAATCTACTCTTGAACTAATTGCTCTGAGTGGAAGGGCTCCTTGGCTTGTTTCCTAATAGCCAGGTACCAACACAAATGAATATTTAACTATTCTGTTAATACTTATCCTAATCAAAAGCTGTTTTTTTTTTTCTTTTCTTTTCTTTTTTTTTTTTTTAAGTAGGCTCCATGCCCAGCATGGAGCCCCACCGGGGCTTGAACTCATGACCCTGAGATCAAGACCTGAGCTGAAAAAAAAAAAAAAAGACATGAGCTGAGATCAAAAGTCAGACACTTAAACTGAGCCACCCAGATGCCCCTCAAGAGCCATTTTTAAAAATGAGACTTTCAGGAAACAGTTCTCCCTATATTAGAGCTTAATTCCTTCCTTCTACTTAATAACTTAATTCCTTGCAAAATGTTTTTTGCTTGTCCTGAAAAGAATTTCTAATTGTCTGAAATAGGTAAGGTTAAAGATATCCAGCTAAAATCTTTTACGTTAAATATAATATCAGCAATGTTCAGTCACATAAAACTCATCTAATTTCATTTGCCTTCACATTTGGTGCTCGCTAAATGAAAACCTGATGGCTAGCAAAGAGTTCTGTGTATTTTTTTTTTAATTGGTTTTAGTTCTTCCTTACATAAATCTTTCTTTTTCCAGACTTGAAGTATCTGGGTGCAAGCATTCTCATCATACAGTTTGGTCAAAATCAACTCGCAGGCATGAACATTGCTGATATCATTTGACAAAGAACACGAACCAAAGACAAACTGGTGGATCTAATTTCTTTTTTTTGTAGGAAATATTTGGTTCTACAGGAATCTAGAATTTCAGATACTGCACTTCAAAACCTAGTACTTACATTTTCTAGGAGGCAAACAGCGGCAGGATTCCCACGAAATGCTTTTGCTGTAAATGCATCTACTACAAAAACAGGGAGCTTCATTGTTCTTGCTCTCAAAATTGCTGGTACCCTGCTCTACTTCTACTTGTTGCAAAAAATCAGGAAGTTAATGTTTTACTTGGTGTACAGAAGCAACCAACGACCCAGGTCAAGCAATGACTCCAGTACACCTACATTTAAAGATAGGTGATCCCCTAATATTTAAGTCTCTAAATTGAATTTGTTTTAAAATACTGGATGAGGGGCGCCTGGGTGGCTCAGTCGTTAATCATCTGCCTTCGGCTCAGGTCATGATCCCAGGGTCCGGGGATCGAGCCCCGCATTGGGCTCCCTGCTCAGAGGGAAGCCTGCTTCCCCCTCTCCCACTCCCTCTGCTTGTGTTCCCTCTCTCGCTGTGTCTCTCTCTGTCAAATAAATAAATAAAATCTTAAAATAAAATAAAATAAAATACTGGATTAATAGGATATTTAATTTTCAAATTTTGCATTGATATTTATACTGAATGTATACTTAAGAACATAATCATATCATTTCTTAGAGTAGCCAAACTAGCTTAGGTTATGTTTTTAATGAAGTGCTTGAAATGTCCAAGGGGACGTGTTGCAAGATTTCTTTTCCTTCAGTTCTCGCAGTTCTTGGTCACACTGCACGAAGAATGAAGAGGTAGACCAGATAAAGAGTGGTGGGCAGCAAAGCAAAGTTTATTGAGCTTTAGCACAGAGATCCTGAAGAGGGAGGGGACCCGAGAGGGTTGCCACTAGAGTTTCTAAGTCTAGGGGTTTTAGCAGCTTGTTGGCTCTGTTTTAATCTGATTAACCCTCCAGGCACCTGTCACCAATCTAGTTTTTGTCATCTAACTATCACATGAGAAAGGGTGGAGGGCTCCTTCCAGGGAGGTGTAAAACCCTTTATTTTTATTTTTTTAATTCAATTAATTAATATATAGTGTATTATTAATTTCAGAGGTAGAGGTCAGGTGATTCATTAGTCTTATATAACACCCAGTGCTGATTACATCACATGCCTTCCTTAATGCCTGTCACCCAGTTACTCCATCCCCCCAGCCCCCTCCCCTCCAGGAACCCTCAGTTTGTTTCCTATGATTAAGGGTCTCTTATGGTTTGTCACCCTCTCTGATTTCGTCTTGTTTTATTTTTTCTTCTCTTTCCCTATGATCCTCTGTTTTCTTAAATTCCACATATGAGTGAGATAATATGATAATTGTCTTTCTCTGATTGACTTATTTTGCTTAGCATAATACCCTCTAGTTCCATCCACGTCGTTGCAAATGGCAAGATTTCATTTTTTTTGATGACTGAGCAGTATTCCATTGTGTGTATATCCACATCTTCTTTACCCATTCAACAGTCAATGGACATCTGGGCTCATCTTACAGTTTGTCTATTGTGGACATTGCTGCTATGAACATTGGGGGGCAGGTGACCCTTTGGATCACTACATTTGTATCTTTGGGGTAAATACCCAGTAGTGCAATTGCTGGGTCATATGGTAGCTCTATTTTCAACTTTTTGAGGAACCTCCATACTGTTTTCCAGAGTGGCCGCACCAGCTTGCATTCCCAACAACAGTGTAAGAGAGTTCCCCTTTCTCTGCATCTTTACCAACATCTGTCGTTTCTGACTTGTTAATTTTAGCCATTCTGACGGGTGTGAGGTGGTATTTCATCGTGGTTTTGATTTGTATTTCCTTGATGCCCAGTGATGTTAGGCATTTTTCATGTGTCTGTTGGCCATTGAATTATTTGTTCTTTGGGTGTTGAGTTTGATAAGTTCTTTATGGATTTTGAATACTAGCCCTTTATCTGATATGTCATTTGCAAATATCATCTCCCATTCTGTCGGTTGTCTTTTGGTTTTGTTGACTGTTTCCTTTGCTGTGCGAAAGCTATTTATCTTGATGAAGTCCCAATAGTTCATATTTGCCCTTGTTTCCCTTGCCTTTGGAGAAGTGTGTAGCAAGAAGTTGCTGCGGCCGAGTTCACAGAGGTTGCTGCCTGTGTTCTCCTCTAGGATTTTAATGGATTCCTGTCTCACATTTAAGTCTTTCATCTATTTTGAGTCTATTTTTGTGTATGGTGTAAGGATATGGTCCAGTTTCAGTCTTTTGCATGTAGCTGTCCAATTTTCCCAACACCATTTGTTGAAGAGACTGTCTTTTTTCCATTGGATATTCTTTCCTGCTTTGTCGAAGATTAGTTGACCAGAGAGTTGAGGGTCCATTTCTGGGTTCTCTATTCTTTTTTTTTTTTTTTTTTAAGATTTTACTTATTTATTTGACAGAGACATAGCGAGAGAGGGAACACAAGCAGGGGGAGTGGGAGAGGGAGAAGCAGGCTTCCCGCAGAGCAGGGAGCCCGATGCGGGGCTCGATCCCAGGACTCTGGGATCATGACCTGAGCCTAAGGCAGACGCTTAACGACTGAGCCACCCAGGCGCCCCTGGGTTTTCTATTCTGTTCCATTGATCTGTGTCTGTTTTGTGCCAGTACCATACTGTCTTGATGATCACAGCTTTTAATAGAACTTGAAGTCCAGGGCGCCTGGGTGGCTCAGTCGTTAAGTGTCTGCCTTTGGCTCAGGTCATGATCCCAGGGTCCTGGGATTGAGTCCCGCATCGGGCTCCCTGCTCAGCGGGAAGCCTGCTTCTCCCTCTCCCACTCCCCCTGCTTGTGTTCCCTCTCTTGCTGTCTCTCTCTCTGTGTCAAATAAATAAATAAATAAAATCTTTAAAAAAAGAGAGAGAGAGAACTTGAAGTCCAGAATTGTGATGCCACCAGCTTTGCTTTTCTTTTTCAACGTTCCTCTAGCTATTTGGGGTCTTTTCTGGTTCCATACAAATTTTAGGATTATTTGTTCTAGCTCTGTGAAAAAAGTTGATGGTATTTTGATAGGCATTGCATTGAATGTGTAGATTGCTCTAGGTAGCATAGACATTTTAACAGTATTTGTTCTTCCAATCCATGAGCATGGAATGTTTTTCCATTTCTTTGTGTCTTCCTCAATTTCTTTCATGAGTTCTATAGTTTTCTGAGGACATACCCTTTGCCTCTTTGGTTAGGTTTATTCCTAGGTATCTTATGGGTTTTGGTGCAATTGTAAATGGGATTGACTCCTTAATTTCTCTTTCTTCTGGGGCGCCTGGGTGGCTCAGTTGGTTAAGCGTCTGCTTTCGGCTCAGGTCATGATCCCAGGGTCCTGGGATCGAGCCCTGAGTCAGGCTCCCTGCTCCGCGGAGAGCCTGCTTCTCCCTCTCCCACTCCCCCTGCTTGTGTTCCCTCTCTCGCTATGTCTCTCTCTGTCAAATAAATAAATAAAATCTTAAAAAAAAAAAAAAAGAAAAGAAAACTCCTAGAAACAGAATTGTTTGACTTTAAAAAAAAAATTTTCTCTTTCTTCTGTCTCATTGTTAGGGTATAGAAATGCAACTGATTTCTGTGTGTTGATTTTATATCCTGCCACATTGCTGAAGTTCCTATATGAGTTCTAGCAGTTTTGGGGTGGAGTCTTTTGGGTTTTCCAAATAGAGTATCATGTCATATATGAAGAATGAGTTTCACTTCTTCTTTGCTGATTCAGATACCTTTCATTTCTTTTTGTTGTCTGATTGCTGAGGCTTATAAGACTTCTAGTACTATATTGAACAACAGTGGTGATAGTGGACATCCCTGCTGCGTTCCTGACCTTAGGGGAAAAACTGAGACTAATATTCGCTGTGGGCTTTTCATAGATGGCTTTTATGATATTGAGGTATATACCCTCTATCCCTACACTGTGAAGAGTTTTCATCAAGAAAAGATGCTGTACTGGGGCGCCTGGGTGGCTCAGTTGGTTAAGCAACTGCCTTCAGCTCAGGTCATGATCCTGGAGTCCCGGGATTGAGTCCCGCATCGGACTCCCTGCTCAGCGGGGAGTCTGCTTCTCCCTCTGATCCTCCCCCTCTCATGCTCTCTGTCTCCCATTCTCTCTCTCAGATAAATAAATTAAAAATCTTAAAAAAAAAAAAGAAAAAAAAAAGAAAAGATGCTGTACTTTGTCAAATGCTTTTTCTGCATCTATTGAGAGGATCATATGGTTCTTGTCCTTTCTTTTATTGATGTATTGTATCACATTGATTGATTTGAGGATATCGAACCACCCTAGCAGCTCAGGAATAAATCCTACTTGGTCATGGTGAATAATCCTTTTAATGTACTGTTGAATCCTATTGGCTAGTATCTTGGTGAGAATTTTTGCTTCCATGTTCACCAGGGATATTGGTCTGTAATTCTCCTTTTTGGTGGGGTCTTTGTCTGGTTTTGGGATCAAGGTAATGCTGGCCTCATAGAAAGAGTTTAGAAGCCTTCCTTCCATTTCTATTTTTTGAAGCAGCTTCAGAAGAATAGGTATTAATTCTTTAAATGTTTGGTAGAATTCCCCTGGGAAGCCATCCGGCCCTGGACTCTTGTTTGTTGGGAGATTTTTGATTACTGCTTCAATTTCCTTGCTGGTTATGGGTCTGTTCAGATTTTCTATTTCTTCCTGTTTCACTTATGGAAGTTATATGTCCCTAAGGATGCATCCATTTCTTCCAGATTGCCTAATTTGTTATAATAGGCAATAATATTGAACAATCATAGTATGTTCTTATAATTGTTTGTATTTTTTTTTGGTGTTAGTTGTGATCTCTCCTCTTTCATTCATGATTTTATTTATTACTTACTTATTTGGGTCCTTTCTGTTTTCTTTTTGATAAGTCTGGCCAGGGGATTATCAATCTTATTAATTCTTTCAAAGAACTAGCTCCTAGTTTTGTTGATCTGTTCTATAGTTCTTCTGGTTTCTATTTCATTGATTTCTGCTCTAATCTTTATTACTTCTCTTCTCCTGCTGGGTTTAGGCTTTATTTGCCATTCTTTCTCCAGCTTCTTTAGGTGTAAGGTTAGGTTGTGTATTTGGACCTTTCTTGTTTCTTGAGAAAGGCTTGTATTGTACTTCCCTCTTAGAAGCCCCTTTACTGCATCCCACAGGTTTTGAACAGTTGTGTTTTCATTTTCATTTGTTTCCATGAATTTTTTTTAAAGATTTTATATATTTATTTGACAGAGAGAGAGAGAGAGCGAGAGAGGGAACACAAGCAGGGGGAGTGTGAGAGGGAGAAGCAGGCATCCCGCCAAGCAGGGAGCCCAATGCAGGGCTCGATCTCAGGACCCCGGGATCAAGACCTGAGCCTAAGGCAGATGCCTAACAACTGAGCCACCCAGTTGCCCCATGTTTCCATGAATTTTTTTAATTCTTCTTTAATTTCCTGGTTGACCCATTCATTCTTCAGTAGGATGCTCTTTAGCCTCCATGTATTTGAGTTCTTTCCAAATTTCCTCTTGTGAATGAGTTCAAGTTTCAAAGCATTGTGATCTGAAAATACGCAGGGAATGATCCCAATCTTTTGGTACTGGTTGAGACCTGATTTGTGACCAGTATGTGATCTATTCTGGAGAAGGTTCCATATGCACTTGAGAAGAATGTGTATTCTGTTGCTTTAGGGTGGAATGTTCTGAATATGTCTATGAAGTCCATCTGGTCCAGTGTGTCATTCAAAGCCCTAGTTTCCTTGTTGATCTTCTGCTTAGATGATCTCACCATTTCAATGAGTGGGGTGGCAAAGTCCCCTGCTATTATTGTATTATTATCAATGTGTTACATCTTTAATTTTGTTATTAATTGGTTTATATAATTGGCTGCTCCCATGTTAGTGGCATAAACATTTACAATTGTTAGATCTTCTTGCTGGATAGACCCTTTAATTATTATATAATGTCCTTCCTTATCTCTTATTACAGTTTTTGGTTTAAAATCTAATTTGTCTGGGGCACCTGGGTGGCTCAGTCGGTTAAATGGCTGCCTTCGACTCAGGTAATGATCTCAGGGTCCTGGGATCGAGCCCCGCATAGGGCTCCCTGCTCAGTGGGGAGTCTGCTTCTCCCTCTCCCTCTGCCTGCCACTTCCCTTGCTTGTACTCTCTCTCTCTCTGTCAAATAAATAAATAAAATATTTAAAAAAAAATTTTTTTGGGCGCCTGGGTGGCTCAGTTGGTTAAGCGACTGCCTTCGGCTCAGGTCATGATCCTGGAGTCCCTGGATCGAGTCCCGCATCGGGCTCCCTGCTCGGCAGGGAGTCTGCTTCTCCCTCTGACCCTCCCCCCTCTCATGTACTCGCTCTCTCTCATTCTCTCTCTCTCAAATAAATAAATAAAATATTAAAAATAAATAAATAAAAAAAAATAAATAAAAATAAAAAAAAATTTTTTTAATCTAATTTGTCTAATATAACAATTGCCACCCCAGCTTTCTTTTGATGTCCATTAGCATGATAAATGGTTTTCCACCCCTCACTTTCAATCTGGAGTTGTCTTTGGGTCTAAAATGAGTCTCTTGCAGACAGCATATTGATGGGTCTTGCTTTTTTTTTTTTTTTAAGATTTTATTTATCTATTTGACAGAGAGAGCTAGAGAGGGAACACAAGCAGGGGGAGTGGGAGAGGGAGAAGCAGGCTCCCAGCTGAGCAGGGAGCCCAATGCCGGGCTCAATCCCAGGACCCTGGGATCATGACCTGAGCCAAAGGCAGACGCTTAACAACTGAGCCACTCAGGCACCCCAGGTCTTGCTTTTTTTATCCAATCTGATACCCTGTATTTTTTGATTGGGACATTTAGCCCATTACATTCAGAGTAACTATTGAAAGATATGAATTTAGCGCCATTGTATTACTTGTAAAGCCACTGTTTCTGTATATTGTCTCTGTTCCTTTCTGGCCTATCTAGTAACATACTTTTGGGCTCTCTCTTCACTTAAAGGATCCCTTTTAATATTTCTTGCAGGGCTGGTTTAGTGATCACAAATTCTTTTAGTTTGTTTGTCATGGAAACTTTTGCAGGTGTTCAGAATAATTTGATAGCTATCTAGCTGAATTCCTGGGACCAGAAGAAACTAAGGTCTCCTACTCCTCCACCATCTTGGACTATCTCCCCTATAAAATCCTTTTAAGGGTGGTTTCCTCTTAGGGCAGGGGCCCCTGTCCCTGCCTGCCTTTCTTCCAACTATCCTTCATTAGACATATATGTTGCTAACATATCTTGAGTTTTTATTTGTGTTTCTTGGATTATCCTAACCAGACTGTATAGAGCAGAAAGTTGGAACCTCTTTTTGTTTTTCCTCACTGCGATGATCTTGGTTCCTAGAACAATGCCTGGCACGCAATAAATATTAATTGAAGTAATTAAGTAAGTAAATAATACACCGAGCATACACCAAAACTGGATTTTGATACATTGCTGACAAATACTTAGGGGTTCTCAACACAGAATCATCTGCCAGCCAACATTTCTGTTTCAGGAGCATCACTGTTATTGTCAGTACATTGCAGTTCATTTATGCAATTACATGGAAATTTTATCATAGATTGCCAAAAATTTTAGAAAACTTAGAGAACAAATTAAAGTTCTGATAATGAAGCATAGTTTTCATCAATTTAATAGAATTAATACTATTTTGGAAGTCATAGGTGTGGCAAAAGGAGCATATTTTTAACCTCATTGAACTTCAGCCTCATTGGTCCTAGTTGTCAGCTACATATGCAGTTGGATAAGAAAATGTATATTGAAAAGATTGTCTAATTCTTCCATAGTGATCATGAATTACATGTGCAAGTTTTTAAAATACAGTGTTTAAATACTCTTCTGAAGTTTTTTTAACTAGTTTAGAAGAATAAATTTTGTAGCTAAGTACTTTATGAGGCTTCTAGATTGCATTGGTTCTCAAATGGCAACCATTTCTTTAAAGGGAATTTTTCTTTAAAGGGAAAGGATTCTCAAAGGCTAACAGCCAATGTCATTTGCCTATTTAACAGCCACTTCCCTCAGCCCCACCCCAACCCTTACCCACAACACACTTGCACTTCATTTTTTCTAAAAGAACTCTGATTTTGTTTGGGGAGGCAGTGTGCCCAGCCCCATCAATGAATCATAAATGGCCTAAGCCAATCAGGACAACTTCATTCTCCTTTGCCAGATGCTCATTCTTCCAGATTCTCTTGCAGCTAGAGATGGCCGTATGATCTCATTAGGGCAAGATTGCTGGAGGGAGTCTGGGAAAAATCATTTGCTTTCTGACAAAAGGGGCAGACCTGAGAGAGGAGAATGGACTGTCACTCCCCCTACTCCTTTTCCCACCTTGAACATGCTTCTGATGCCTGGATATGCAGCAATCATCTTTTGACCATGAGGTGACAAATATGAGGATGAGAAGCTAACAAACTAGGTGAGAAAGAAAGAGAGCAGGCATTCTGAATAATATAGTCAAGCTGCTAAAGAAATGTTAGAAGCTCCTACTTCCAAACGTCTTAAGTAAACAACAGATGTTTTTAAGGTTCAAGCCATTATTAGTCCACGTGGTAGCCAAAATAATGGCTCCCCAAAGATGTCCACATCCTGGTTCCAAGAACCTGTGAATATGTTATGTTACATGGCAGTGAGACATTAAGGTTGCTGGTAAGATTAAGGTTGCTAATCAATTGACCTTAAAGTAAGATTCTTCTGGATTATCCAGGTGGACCCAATGTTCCAGGGGTCTTTAAAAGTGGAAGAGAGAGGCAGAAAAGTTCAAGTGAGAGAGACTGGAACATGTGGGGCTGCTGGCCTGAAAAAGGAGGGAGGAGCCACAAACAAAGGAATGTAGGTGGCCTTTAGAAATTGGAAAAAAGCAAGAAAACAAATTATCCCCTAGAACCACTAGAAGGTTAGATTAGTCAGTTCAGGATGCCATAATAAAATACCATAGATGAGTGGCTTAAACAACAGAAATTTATTTTCTTAAAATTTGGAGACTGGGAAAACTAAGATCAAGATGCCAGCAGATTTGGTTCCTGGTGAGGACTCTTTTTCTGGCTTATAGACAGCCACCTTCTTGCTGTGTCCTCACATGACAGAAAGAGAAGGGAAGAAGGCCTTTTCTTATAGGAGCATTAATCCCATCATGACGGCCCCATCCTCATAACCTCACCTAAACCTAATTACTTCCCAAGGCCTTCATATCCAAATACCATCACACTGGAGGTTACAGCTCTAACATATGAATTTGGGGGGTGGGGGTAGGGGACACAATTCAGTCATAGCACCACTCCTGCCAACACCTTGATTTTAGCCCAGTGAGATCCATTTTGGACTTCTGACCTCCAGAACTATAAAACAATAAATTTGTGTTGTTGTTAGCCACTAAGTTTGTGGTAATTTGCTATAGCAGCAAGTGATGCTGATGCTGTCCTTGGAGAACCACTATAGAAAGTGCATGAAATTTCTAACACCTTAAATGCATAAAAGAAATTTTCTAAAATGTATTATATAATTTGATTTTAATTTTTATTCTTGGTCAAAAAGTAGAATAAGGAAGGGTTTTTTATTTGTTCAATTTAATCCATTGATATCCCTGTTTGTACCCTATGGTGACAGATTATGCTTAAGGTAGAGCTCACATTAACAATTTATTTTTCAAAAATTACTTTGTATTTCCATGGGGCGCCTGGGTGGCTCAGTCAGTTAAGTGTCTGCCTTCGGCTCAGATCATGATCCCAGCGTCCTGGGATCAAGTCCCGCATCAGGCTCCCTGCTCAACAGGGAGCCTGCTTCTCCCTCTCTCTCCTCCCCTCCCCTCGCTTGTGCTCTCTCTCTCTCTCTCAAATAAATAAAATCTTTTAAAAATTACTTTGAATTTCTTAAATGCCAGGCACATGCTAGACTTTGGGGATAAAATGATAAATAAGTCACTAACTCTCTTTCAAAGAATTCTCAACCAGTGGGGAGACCGACATAAAAATTATAATATGAAAGTAATATAGATAAAATGCTTAGGAACACAGTAAGAGAGCAACAACTCTGCCCAGGAAACAGAGAGAGGGAGCTCCAGAGATGACGTAACATTTGAGTTAGTCCAAAAACACACAAAAAAAGTGTTCAGCAGTTCCAGAAGGTGGGAACAGGCATGTTAGACACAGTGCATGGATTGATGACAGGGCAAACAAACTGGATACAGAAATAGAGAGGGGAAGAGGATGGGAGAGAGTAAAGATGAGGCTTTAAAGATCTCCTGGACCCAATGTGTACAATTTGGTCTTCATCTTTGTAGGTTCAGAAATCCAAAGTTCAGTTCAACAGTGACTGTGTGTCAGGCTCCAATGCTAGGTACCCAGGGAGTGGAGAGAGGCTCATGAGTGAGCTATACCCCTCTATCCCAAGGTTCCAATCTTTTTTCTGAAGATGTCTCTCTTTTCTCTCCCCGCCCCCCCCAATTAATTTTGACTTCATTTCTCTAAGGAAAAACCAGCATAACCTCCCACTAAATTACTGAGAGAAAGTGTGAGGCAGGTGAAGTTTAAGCAGCTTGCTTTTCTTTCCCCAGTAGTGGACTTGCACAAATTCTGGCATCCTGGTCAACCTAATGGCTGCTCCTGACGTGCAGCTATCAGGCACAGTGTTTTCCAAATGACCAAAATAATTAAAATTTTTCTTCTCTAGTTTTACTCACATTCCATTGGATCCCTAGATTGGCTTTATATGCCCTTCAATAATGCTAAACTCTTACAGGGTTTCTTTTCCTTCGGTGCCCGTGGTTCTTGGTCATGTCACTTCGAAGAATGAAGAGGTAGACCAGACAGAGTGGTGGGCAGCAGAATAAAGTTTATTGAGCCATAGTACAGAGCTCCTGAAGAGGGAGGGGACCCGAGAGGGTTGCCACCAGAATTTCTAAGTCTAGGGATTTTTATGAGTTTGCTGGCGGGCTGTTTTAATCTGATTAACCCTCCAAGAGCCTGTCACCCAATCAGGTTTTTGTCATCTACCGGTCACGTGGGAAGGGGTGAAGGGCTCCTTTCAGGGTGGTGTCAAATCCTTTTAAGGGTGGTTTCCTTTTAGGGCAGGAGGGCCCCCTTGTCTCTGCCTGCTTTCTTGCAACTATCCTTCACTAAAACAAATACGCCGTTTAAATAGAAATCAATCACCACCAGAGGGTACAAGTTCATAAATCTAAATTTATATGATTTCTTTTTTTTTAAGTTAGTTTTTGATCATCAATTTAGTATATGAATATGATCTCCTTATAAAAAATAAGTTAGTACAGGGGCACCTGGGTGGCTCAGTCATTAAGCGTCTGCCTTCGGCTCCGGTCATGATCCCAGGGTCCTGGAATTGAGCCCCGCATTGGGCTCCGTGCTCCACGGGAGGCCTGCTTCTCCCTCTCCCACTCCCCCTGCTTGTGTTCCCTCTCTCGCTGTGTCTCTCTCTGTCAAATAAATAAATAAATAAATAAATAAATAAATAAATAAATAAATAAAATCTTAAAAAAAAAAAGTTAGTACAGAAAAAACAAAAATCCCATTTGACAATTCCCTGTCCCACTACCTTCCTCAGAGATCTATCAGATGTGTTTCTGAGAACACTATGGACACTTTCGTGAATTCTAATCTACCATGTAAATGTAGAGAAATCATAAGCCTCCCTTGTTCAAAGACTTAGTCATTAAACCTGCCCATGGGTGTGCCTGGGAACACTAATGCTTATTCTTCCCTCTGTAATACTCTTTGTTTACGGTCTCCTGTGGGTACAGACAACAGAAAGTTGATTCCTGTTATTTCCCAGCTGTTAGCACAAAAGAACCTACTTAGCTTTTGCTTATGACTGTTGCCTCAAAACTAGGCTATTCATTAGTAAATACCGGTTCCGTTTCTTGAAAATGTAAATACTTAAAAGTAGAGTATGGCATTCAACGTGTACGTGAACACTGTCTATTTTAGTAGCTGGTAAAAAGAAAATAACTATAAAAAAGAATTACAATTATAAGTAAAATAAGTTTTACATCAAAATTTGGAGAAATGTATGTTTAATTTCATCTAGCTATGAAGATTATATATATACATATATCCAGATATATATTATATATATATATATATATATAATATATCTGGCACTCTATTACTTTGTGTTTACTTTTATGCATATTGCCTAGACTTAATGGAGCTCTGGAACACTGCCTTTGTTAAAATTAACTTGGTTTTGGGCGCCTGGGTGGCTCAGTTGGTTAAGCGACTGCCTTCGGCTCAGGTCATGATCCTGGAGTCCCGGGATCGAGTCCCACGTCAGGCTCCCTGCTCAGCAGGGAGTCTGCTTCTCTCTCTGACCCTCCCTCCTCTCATGCTCTCTCTCTCTATCTCATTCTCTCTCTCAAATAAATAAATAAAATCTTTAAAAAAAAAAAAAATTAACTTGGTTTTGTTAAAATAATAGCTTGGTTTTGAATTCCTCGACTATTTTTATGTTCAAACACCCACTGTTTTGGAATTTTTCACTTTTCTGTTGGTTTATAGTTCTCATCATGACTTACTATTTATCAGCCAAATTTTTATTTATTTATTTTTAGATTTATTTATTTTAGAGAGAGAGTGTGTGTGAGGAGGGGAAGGGGCAGAGGAAGAGGGAGAGAAAGAATCTTAAGCAGACTCCCTGACACAGTGCTCAATCTCAGGATCCTGAGATCATGAGACCCTGAGATCATGACCTGAGCTGAAACCAAGAGTCTGATGTTTAACCAACTGAGCCACACAGCCACCCTATCAACCAAATTTTTAAAAAAATACTTTGACTATTTGGAGCGTCTGTATGGCTCAGTTGGTTAAGTGTCTGCCTTTGGCTCAGGTCATGATCCCAGGATCCTGGGATTGAGTCCCACATCAGGCTCCCTGCTCAGCATGGAGTCTGCTTCTCCCTCTGCCTGCCACTCCCCCTGCTTGTGCTCTCCCTCTCTCTCTCTCTGTGTCAAATAAAAAAAAAAAAAATCTTAAAAAAAAATACTTTGACTACTTGAAAATAAGACCCACATTCTTGTCCCCTAAGAAGTTCAAGGAGTTAGAATGGACTGCAGAAAATAGATTATGACCTGATGTTATGATTCTAAGTAATAAAAACATGATTCAGTACTTTGTTTGCAGTAATAAAACTCTCAACATATTCCAAAAATTGCTTAGGCTCTTTCTTTTGCTCTACAAAGAAGCTATATTTGACTACCCAACTATACTGCATATTTATATTTTGAATTGTGAATTTTTGGGTAGTCTCATAAAGACTCATCAATCTTTTTGTAAAGCACAGATGAAGTTTCGCTCTATCTTGAAATTAATGGGTAAAAGTGAGTCTACAGAGTCTTTAGAGAAAAATACTACCTATCTCTCTCTATATATATATATACCATTTGGGTTTAACTTTAGCAATGGTGGGAAATACTGGGTTTTTTAATGTTAGGGATCTTATTACAATCTTATGAATAAGTAAACAAAATAATAATAACTCTTAAAACCTAGTAGCCTTCTCTATATATATCCTTCTGTTCTTTTTATGTACACTTACAAATGCATGCTTACATTCGATCCCAGGTTTTGGCACCAAACAACAAACAAGTGCATGCTTATAAGAAATATACATATATTCTTGGGCACCTGGGTGGCTCAGTTGGTTGAGCGACTGCCTTCAGCTCAGGTCATGATCCTGGAGTCCCGGGATCGAGTCCCACATCGGGCTCCCTGCTCAGCAGGGAGTCTGCTTCTCCCTCTGACCCTCCCCCCTCTCATGTGCTCTCTCTCTCTCTCATTCTCTCTCTCAAATAAATAAATAAAATCTTTAAAAAAAAAATATATACATATATTCTTTATATATTTTCATATATATGTCATATATATGCAAATTCATATATAGATATAAAATATGTATGGGGAACCTGGGTGGCTCAGTCGTTAAGTGTCTGCCTTCGGCTCAGGTCATGATCCCAGGATCCTGGGATTGAGCCCCGCATTGGGCTCCCTGCTCGGCGGGAAGCCTGCTTCTCCCTCTCCCACTACCCCTGCTTGTGTTCCCTCTCTCGCTGTGTCTCTCTCTGTCAAATAAATAAATAAAATCTTTAAAAAAAAGATATAAAATATGTAGTTAACACAAAAGAAAGCAGTAATGGAGGAATAGAGGAACAATAAAGACATAAGATATGTAGAAAACAAATAGGAAATGGCAGACTGAAACCCTACTTTGTCAGTAACTATATCAAATGTAAATGGAATAAACGCTCTAACCAAAAGGCAGAGATCAGCAGAATTGGATTTTTTAAAAAATGATCTAACTATGCTTTCTATGAGAGACACACTTTAAATTCATAGACATAAGTAGGTTGAAAGTAAAAGAAGGAAAAAGATATGCCATATTAACAGTAACCAAAATGGAGCTGAAGTGACTATACTAATATCAGACAAAATAGACTTTAAAGACAAAAGTTGTTGCTAGAGACAAAGAAAGACATTTTATAATGATAAAAGGATCAATTCATTAGGACTATATAATAATTATAAACATATATGCACCTAACAACGGAACCCCAAAACATCTGAAGCAAAAGGTTGCAGAATCGGAGAAATAGACAATTAAATAATAATAGTTGGAGATTTCAAAGCCTACTTTCAGTAACAGAACAACTAGACAGAAGATCAGGAAAGAAACAGAAGACTTTAATAACACTGTAAACCAACTACACCTAACAGACATCTATACAACATCTTCCAATAACAGTAAACAACACATTCTTCTCAAGTGTACATGGAACAGTCTCCAAAATAGATTATATGTTAGACCATAAAACAAGTCCCTGTAAATTTTTTTAAGTGTATTAAGTCCCAGTAAATTTAAATACTTAGAATCATAAAAAGTATGTCCTCTAACAACAATGGAATGAAATTATGTATCACTAACAAAAGGAAAAGGAAATTTGGGAAATGTGGAAATTAAACAATATTCCCTGATAATAAAAGGAACTGAGGCTTTATGGAGAAATGGCTGATTCTAGGGCCAGGGCAAAGAAATACCAGATGAGCCTGGAGCATCGTCTAGTACCAGAAAATACGGCAGTACTCAAAAAATAAAAAGGATAGTGGTATGTCAAAGGGATACAGGAGCCAACCTAAAGAAGTCTCAGTAGTCTAAGGAAGAACAATTTGAGCAAAAAACTATAAATACAAATAATAATAAGGTAGTATTGGATGGATTATACTCAAAGTATAAAATTAATATCCAAGAGTCTGTACTGACATAAAAATTGGAAGAAAGGAAGGAAAGGAGGAAGAAGAGCTAAATCTACCTTATAGAATAATTCCAAATAATTTATCTAGCTACTCTCCCTTTCAGGAGATGGAGATTATATGTCTCTGCCCCCTTGAGTGTGGGCTGCATTCAGTGACTTGTTTCTAAAGAATAGAACGTAGGAAGAGGATTTAAAAAAGTAACAGTAAAACTTGTTAACCTGGCAGAAACCTGGCAAATACTACTTCAGCCAGGTGACCAAAGCTAATATTATCAGTGATAAGTCATGTTGACCCTCTGCCTGCTGCTTCCCCTGCTTGTGCTCTGTCAAATAAATAAATAAAATCTTAAAAAAAAAAAAAAGTTCATCTCCCAGTTACCCATCCCCCACCCCCTCCCTCAATTTCCATTTTATTAACAGCAACTGTATCTGCCTATATTAGAAAAACAGCAGTACATTACATGTAACATATTACTTACTCTGTCCAGAGGTGATACTTGGTAGTCATATGAGTTCACAGATTTCCCTGAAATAATTTGCTGCCTCCCAATACAGTGTTTAGGACACCATACTTACCCCCAAAATTCTATTAAATTCACTGTTGAAATAAATTTATCAAGAATGAACCACATTTACTAACAATGACATGACAAACATGCATGAAAGAGGATGGGACTAGAATTATTATTTCAACTACTAATCTCTACCCTACATAACAACCCAACCACCCATTTTAGAGATTTAAAAACTGAGGTTCAAAAAAGTTAAATGCCTCAGAATCAAGCAGCTGGTAGGGAAGTATCAAAGCTGGGATTGGAACCAAGGCCTGTCTGACTCCTTGATTATGAAGATAATTCTAAGTTTTGCCATTGATTTTCTTTGTAAACTTTGAAGCATTAAGGATCTCTTGGTTCTTCTATTTCTTGGTCTATAAAATAATAACTTTTCTAGACTGTATTGAAAATTAGTTACTTATGCGGCACCTGGGTGTGGCTAAGGCAGTTAAGCATCTGACTCTTGATCTCAGCTCAGGTTTCCATCTCAGGGACATGAGTTCAAGCCCCTACTTAAAAAAAAAAAAAAAGTTACTTAAAGTGCTCTACCCCCAATATAACCATCATTGTTTGTATACTGAGAGACATAGGTATATATATAATGAAAACTATATTTTTATATACCACTCAGAAACTTAAGATCAGGGGCGCCTGGGTGGCTCAGTTGTTAAGTGTCTGCCTTCGGCTCAGGTCGTGATCCTGGCATCCTGGGATCGAGCCCCGCATCGGGCTCCCTGCTCCACGGGAAGCCTGCTTCTCCCTCTCCCACTCCCCTGCTTGTGTTCCCTCTCTCGCTGTGTCTCTCTCTGTCAAATAAATAAAAAAAAAAAAAAGAAAAGAAACTTAAGATCAATGGGAAACAGTCTGTTACTCCATTATCTGTGCTCTTACTAAGTTATCAATGTGTTTTTGACACACTAAAAGCTGTACAATAATTTGATTTAAAATCCTAAGTAGCTATCTTTTATAGCTGTTGTCCCTGTTCTTCACAACAATCCACTAGAACAGAAAGAATGTTTAATACTTCTAATTATTTTTAAAAATTACAGAAAGAGTGTGTTAGGTGCTTTCTTCCTTTTAAGTTTCCATTTGTTTACTTAGTGTATAATCATTAAAATTGGAAGAGACCTTTTGGTTTCCCTAGTCCCAGAATGAACACTTGGATGACTGAAAAAAACAAAAAAAGTATCAAGCATATAAACTGTGTAATTAAGCCTTGTCTTGAGAAATAATTTTGAATTATGACAAGGAAGATCACTAATTCCTAAAGACAAATATGAACAAGCATTTCACAAAATCTTAGTAAGGCAGATTTAGTTTTAAAAAGGCATTAACTAATTAAACATACTCCTAGAAACTTATCTGTGGGTTTTGCTACCTTTTTTAGCTTATTTGCTTTCCATAATGGCAAAAAGATTATGGTAACCCAGTTTTTGTGTTATTTTAGGATGCCATTGGGGTAATGCAAACAACTATCTTAACTGATTTTTAGTGAATGTGCCTTCCCTCTCCCAGAAGGGTGCATTGTCTTTCAATTTCTCTTTCTTTCTCTTTCTCTGGGCTCTGCATGGAATTTTCCTCTCCTTTCATCCTGATGGTGTAATACATGATCACATGTTCATTGTTGGTGGTGTGGGTACTTCCATTTCCTTCTCTTTTTTAATCTTTTCTCTCATTATGGCCTCTAACAAGATCCTCTCCAGGGTCCCTCTGATCTCTATGCTAACAGGAAAAGCACTGAAGCACTGAAATGACCAAAAGGAAGACAAAGAGAAAACAAAATCCCGAAAGCAGCTGGGAGCCCTCAGTTCTAACCATCTCTATGGAAACAATTCCACAGAGATCAATCTGGAAACAGTTCTGTAGGGATCACTGGAGCAGTGGTGAACCAATCTCACCAAGACTTACAGAATTCAATTTGCAAATGGGAATAGTAGATAGACTTTTTTTTTTTTCTTTTTGAGAAGAGTAGTAAAATAGGAAGACAAATAAAAATTAGATCTGTCCCTGGGGTGCCTGGCTGGCTCAGTTGGTAGAGCATGAGACTCTTGATCTCTGGGGTATGGGTTCAAGGCCCACATTGGGTATAGAGATTACTTTAAAAAATAAATAAAAACAAAAATCATTTAAAAAAGATTAGGTTTGCCCCAAAACTAGTGTACATTTTTTTCAAATTCAAAGCTTCCTACTTTCTGTAATAATAAAAAAGCAAAAGGAATGCATGTACTAATTTCAAGTCCTTCCTAAGCATTCACACTGGCAAACAGCAGAGTGCCTCATATAAGGGAATTGTGGCCAAAACACAAAGAAAACATTGCAGTTCAGTGGTGAAAAGTCATTAGAATGATTTTAGGATTGTGGCCCATAATCATACAAATTATGTGGAAAGAATGCCAAACTCAATCAGGCACTAAATATATTGTTTGAATTCAGGCAAGGGGTGAAAGGGATTACAGAATTCCATCTACCAAATCAGGTTGAAAGACTGAAAGAGTAAAGTAGTGATGTAACTTGAACCCAGGGAAGAACTCCATCTGAAGTGTGGGAGCTTGGAGTCTTACTAATACAGCAATTTTTTTTAACTGGGGGGAGGGGCTCAAGGTGTCAGTGACACCAGGATGTCAAGTTTCAGGCCTGTTCAAAAGTCTCCAGCCAATGAACCATTAACTGCAGGTCTCCTGAGTTGGTAATGTTTGTTAGGGGAAGTAACTTCAATTTGCCTAAAATGATGTTTGTTCCCTGAATGCATAGTTAAGTTACTTGCAACCCCAAGAAGGTCCAGAGTGCTTTAAGACCTTAACCCCTGGAGTAAAACCATTTAGATTCACATTCTAGCTTCTTCACTAGGTGTGTGACCTTTAAAAAAAAAAAAAAAAGATTTTATTTATTTGAGAGAGCAAGCAAGCAAGCAGGAGCAGGGGGGAGGGGCAGAGGGAGAGGGAGAAGCAGATTCCCCACTGAGTAGGGAGCCCACTGGCTGCAGGACTCAATCTCAGGATCCTGGGATCATGACCTGAGCTGAAGGCAGACGCTTAACCCACTGAGCCACCCAGGCACCTACTAGGGGTGTGACCTTGAGCAACTTTTTGCACTTCTCAAACTCAGGCATCTCATCTGTAAAATGGGGACAAAAATAATGATTATCCTTTAGGATTGTAAGGAGTCAATGGATTGAGCACAGCACTAGCTCAAGCAAGCTTTTTTTTTTTTTTTTTAAGATTTTATTTATTTGACAGATAGAGACATAGTGAGAGAGAGAACACAAGAGAGGGAGTGGGAGAGGGAGAAGCAGGCTTCCCGCCAAGCAGGGAGCCCGATGCAGGGCTTGATACAGGGCTCAATCCCAGGACCCCGGGATCATGACCTGAGCCGAAGGCAGACGCTTAACGACTGAGCCACCCAGGAGCCCCTCAAGCAAGCTCTTAATAAATATGAACCATAATGTTACATTATCCAGGTTTTGTTTTTCTGTGTCTTGTAATGATGACCACACTGTCCCATCCCCCTTTCTCTAAGAGGTATTTTGAGGGAGTGGGCTGAAGAAAAGCAATAGGGCACTATGACCTAGCCAATTCTTACTGTCCTGTCTAAAGCAGGTTTGAGGGTGAATTAAACCATGACATGGAAATGTCCAGTATATGCAGGTAACTGGCCTCCTGCCTCCACCCTACACATCTGAGATCTCATGGGGTAAAAAATTTTTCAAGCTTCTCCACTGCTAACAGCCCTTATACCCCCTCATTCCACCCCAAGGGCTTCCCAACGTCTGTAGTACAAAGTACAAGGTCTTTGGCTAGATATTAAAGGCCTGCAACCTAGTTTGGTCCACATTCCAACCTACAGGAACATCCCTGTGTTCAAATTCATTTCTTTCCCTCCCTTGCACTTCATAACGGTTCCTACATTTGCACTTTAACTTGCTTTGATCTCTTTACCAAGACCGTCCTGCACCCTTCCCACAGAAATTTGGCTTGCATTTTTTTTTTATTAAAAAAAAAAGCCATAAGGTGTCACTAAGGACCTTGGTGGTAGGCCAGCACAACCCAAAAGTATTAGGTGTCACTTGTACGTGCAATTTTCAAGAATGCAAAGCCCTATTTAGAAAACAACCCGAACTCCTCAGTCACGAGTGCCTGATTTGTCACTGAGGTTATACAGAGATGAAACTAACAAACAAAAATTAACAAATGAACTCAATAGGGAGAACAAACTGGTGGCTGCCAGAGGGAATGGGTGAAATAGGTATAGGGGATTAAGAGGTACACACTTCTAGTTATAAAATAAATAAGTCACAGAGATGAAAAGCCCAGGATAGGGAATATAGTCAATAACATTATAATAACATTATATGGTAACAGATGGTAACTACACTTTTCCTAATGAGCACTGAGAATAGAATTGTCCAATCAATGTTGTACGCCTAAAACTAATATAACACTGTATGTTAATTATACTTCAATAAAGACAAGTGGAGAGATGAAAAGCAAGAGAGAACAGGAAGGCACAAGGAGAAAGCGAGTAACTTTCTCCTGGGACTATCAAAGGGGAAATTGAGAGGCCTCAGGGGAGGAGACCCGCTGGTGGGGAGGGGGGCGGGGCCGGTGCCCTAGTGCCGCGGAAGGGAAGGAATCCCAGACCAAGAGCCAAAATGGGGGTCTGGTGGACACTTCTGTATCTTTGCGGGGGGGGGGGGGAACACTTATTTTTACTGCATAACACAAACCTGACAAGAAAAGCCCTCCTCGCATTTGGCCGCCGAACCACGTGGCATCCCTTTCCTGCAGGTGACGCAAGGGTATGGGTGGGGCCTCTACGGAATTTGTTCTTGGTGCGGACAGAGAATCGAACTTCTCCAAACCGCTTCAACACACACTGGCAGAACTACTACTGTCACTTCACATCCTCCCGGAGTGGGCAGAAAGGTAGGCTCTAAGCATTTAACAGTTTTACAGTAACCCGCGTCTTTTTCTAACGGGACCAGCTCCGCTACTTTCCACTGCTTCCCCAACAAACAGGACATCCCATGAGCGCGCAAGCGCACTTCTTGCTTAAGCGCCAAGGCGGGATCGAGGCTCTTGTCTCGCGAGAGTGGGGCCGTCGGTCTTCGTTGCTCTCGCCCCACCCCCTCCTTCTCGCTCGCTCTCTCCCATCCCCCCAAGCCAGTCGCTCTGCTGCGCAGCTCTCTTAGCGGTTGTCGCTGGTGGAGGCGGTTGGAAGAACCGTTGTGGCGAGTGCTACACGAGACGAGCGACTTCTTCCTCTTCCCGACCGGCCCCGCGAGCACCGGAGTTGGCGTTACTGTCGCCCGACAGGGTATCTGAAGTAAAAGGGGGTAGGTTGGGCTGGTGGTTTCGAGAGCGGAGTCGGGAGAAGGACGAAAGAGAGACTGGGAGGGGGTGGGGTGGGGGGGGAAGTGTGGAGGTCGCCGCTCGGAGGCGGCCAGACTGCGCCTCCCAGGCGATCTCCCACTTCAAGGAGGGCGGCCTGCCGGGGGGAGGACTTGCTCGGGTGAAATTCAGTGGACGAAACTGAGGCCCGGAGTGGGGGTCATCCAGCATTTCCCCTCTTTCCGTGCTGGTTTGGCCTCCGCCATTTTGGGTACGGTGGCGCCGCCACCTCGGCTTCCCGCCCTTCCCCTCTTTCTACTTTTTGCCCCTGAGCTTCCGAAAACTGATTTAGAAGGCCGGGGCGGGGGGGGGGGGGGGGGGAGGGGGCCCCCGGAGGGGGGGGGGGGGGGGAAGAAGGGGGGGGGGGGGGAGGGGGCGGGGGGGGGGGGGGGGGGGTCTGGGCTGGCGGGCGCGCTCCCGATGGAAATGGCGCCGGATGGGCCTGGCCTCCCACCGCGGCCTCCCTTCCTCCGCAGTCTCGGCAGGGCTACCAGGGCTGGCGGGACTGCGAGTGACTTCTGACGCAGATTCCCAAGATGAGAGAGGCTGGAGCTGGGGGAGGAAAGCCAATGGCGACGAAGGCGCTCAACTCCCAAATCCAGGACAAAGGAGGCAGTCGGCCTCCTTTGTAATTCCGCCGCCCGGTGGCGAAGGTTTTAAAGCCAGGCTTGGCTGCCGGACGGAGAGGTGGCGGGGGTGGGGCGGGGAGGGGCGTACTCTCCTTAGCTCTCTGGTCTCTAGGGCAGCTAGATAAACGAAAAGTCTCCGGGGAGGAATAAAGGACGCTTAGCCGGCCCTTATATTCCAGATTTGGAACTTCGAAAAGAGTACGTACTCATTTTCCAAAGGGTGTTTTGTTTTTTTTTTTTCTTCTCACGTTTATCTTAAACGTAAACACTTTGTGGGTAAATGTTTCGTAAGCAGTAAGCGGGTGACTTATCAAATAGGAATGTGAAATGGGCATATTTCAAATAGGTCGTTTAGGACCAGTGAATTATAATAGCTTCCTGAACTTTTGGGCGGGGGTGGGTGGTTTAGCAATGGTTTTGTGCAGTTTGGCACATACTGGGTTATAATTTAAGTAGGAGTTTTACCTTTGGGAAACAGTTGTTAAAACACAATTAGTGATGGTGATGGCATAAATTTGTGTAGCAGTTGAGTTACTGAGTTTTCAGTATTAAATCTCCAAAGGTTACATGTTGTGCAAAAAGGGTGTAGAAGTAAAATACATCGAAATACAGTTAGCGTTTATTTTACTTTTGGTAGCTAAGCATGTTTTTTTAGTATAGGACTGTGGTAGTATTTTGACCCAGAAAATAGGCCTACTCAACAAAAAGACAAACCGAAAGCCCAGTCCTGTGGTGGTGTGATGATTTTTGGTCCTTAGAACACAAGAGAACTGGGTCTGTACTTTTCATTGAGTAGGGTACAAAGTGACAGGCAGCTTGAGAGTAACAGTTTCCAATAATAGCTTTGAGTCCTTACAAGAACTCTATTACCTACTTCTTTCAGCTTTAAAAAACAACCTTCCTGTTGTTGAAGACGGTCTGATTTTTAGTAGCCTTTGAAAAAAGTCCAGTTTCCTGTAAAATAGTACCTCATAAAACCGCTTTCCTGATTGGATTACCCTAGAAACCTTTTTCTGTCCTCTTTCATCTGCATCATGATCTGGAAATCCATCTGATTGCCTTTATATTTTTAATAACCAGGTTATTTTTTTGGTGTTCTTACTTTGGTAAACAAGTGGCTGAGCTGCAGTAGGTGATGGTAACTTTGTTTTAGAGAAGAACTCCTTTATACATTTAGACTTCACCTCCCTTTAGGTATTAGTGGTGTGTCTACTTTTTCTACTGGAAAATTTAAGGAGCAAGCACATTGGAAAGGGGAAATGATGTAAATTTTTCATTCTAGTTAGACATATCACCACTTTTTGCCAAAGTTTGAAGAACATTCTCATTTTTTTTAGGACCAGCTGGCTACCATTTATAAAGTTATTTATTGGTGCATCACACCCTAACTTTATGTATTATACTTCAGAAGATAGTAGTATATGCCTCTGTGTTACAAAGGAATTCAATGTTTCATTTGACCTCTGTTAGGTGCTTAGCAGCTTTGAGATACAATTCACATACCATAAACTTCACCCATTTAAAATCATACCGTACATGGACTTTTGTGACTGGCTTCTTTCACTTAGCATAACTTTTAAGAAATGAAACTCCTATTCAAAACTGACTACAGTTATCTTAGTTCAACTGCTGGTATTTTTATTTTTTATTTTTTATTTATTTATTTTTTTTTCAAAGATTTTATTTATTTATTTGACAGAGAGACAGCGAGAGAGGGAACACAAGCAGGGGGAGTGGGAGAGGGAGAAGCAGGCTTCCCGCCGAGCAGGGAGCCCGATGCGGGGCTCGATCCCAGGACCCTGGGATCATGACCTGAGCCGAAGGCAGTCGCTTAACCAACTGAGCCACCCAGGCACCCCTACTGCTGGTATTTTTAATTGGTGCTAACACTTGGCAGTCTTAAAGCAGAATTGAGATTAGTCATGACATTGTTGGAAAGAAAGGTTGAGATGGATTATCCTGAATAATTAGTAAACTCTAGGTAGTTTCCGGGACAGCTTTATTAATGTACTACAGCAGATTGTCTTTTTGTATGCCTTCAGAGTTTGTCTTGGTTTTGTTTTGTAAGTAGAATTCTAGAATCACATTTTGAGTTTTGAAGAAGTCTAGTGTGGCTTTAAGTTGTGTACTCTTAATACATGTGCGGTGGAAAGTCATCCTGTATAATAGCTTGTCTTCCGAATCTGGTTAATTTTTCGTCAACTTAAAATTGCCTTAATAGGATAGTGTGATTTTTATAGACTTAATATTTTGTTTTATATAGGTCTCTTTGGTGTGGACTGATGCAAAAACCAAAACTAGTTTGCTTGCTGGTGTTTCTTGGAAAGGGCTAAATTTTATAGTAAAGATAAGTCAATTTCCATCCTTTTTTGTGTTTGTTCCCCAGTGTCTTTACAATGAAGAAAGAAATGGGCTAAATGATAAAAAGCATCACACTGTCTTTTCACAGCAGATTAGATTGGTTTTGCAAAATACTAAATATTTTTCATGAGGAAGTAACATGTGATGTTACCTCCTCTCCACTTTTTTCTTCCATTCTTGAATCATCCTTTATAGGGAAGTGTTTTTGTTTTGTTTTGGTTTTTTGTTTTTTGTTTGTTTTGTTTTAAGTTTTTGGGGCGTTTTTTTGTTTTTTAAGATCTTCAGTATGTCTCAACTTTTTTCCCAGACTCAATCAGGGTGTACTTTCGGGACTACTCTAGAACAGTATTTTTTATCTAGCTAACATGTTATAGTAAACATTTCCAAAAATCCTCACCCCCCCCCCCACCTTGACAAATTCTATGGAAGCAAGCCTAAGTTGACTTTGGAAACAACTTGTAACTATCTTTACTTCTTTTCAGGACTGGGGATAGTTTTCCATCCTTTAAGGTTCATTTATTTTGTTTGTGGTATATTTCAGTAGTTTTACAGGAGGGTCCCTTAAAATCCAGTAACAATGGCTACCATTGAATGATTACCATGCTGCAGACTAAGCATTATAAATAAGTCTTAAAACAGTCTAGAGAGGTATGGGCACCACTGTTATATTTTAGAGCTGAACACAGAGGTTAAGTTTGTTTAATCAACCAGCCAGTGAATGGCAGAATAGGGATTCAAAACCAGTTTCTCTTTCTCCCTCTCTCTCTCTCTCTCCCCCCCTTAAAAATGCATATCAATTTTAGGTGCCTAAAAATTAGTTGTAATGTCTGATAAAATCGTAGTCTTCCCACTTTGGGTCTCTATGTCTAGAGTGACTGCCAGGATTTTTAAAACAGCAAAACAAGTATGAAAGGTGATTCATATGCAGAGGTATTTGATTAATAAACACATTCGGAAATTTTCTACCTTAGGTTATTTTAAATGCACGTATTCTAGGAAAAAAATTTTACTCTTTGCAGATGCTCCCCCTAACAGTTGGAGTGATATAATTAGATGGTGTGAAATCAAGTATTAGTGAACACTGTTACGAACTATCTTGAAGCGTAAAGGAATCAAGTAAACAAATTGTCTTGTTTACAGGGGAGGAGGTGGTGAGGGAAAGGTTTGAAATACTCAGGTGAGTAGGATTCCTACAGCTGCTTAGTGAAATTTGTAAGATCTGGTAAGTTTTTGCAGCTGAAGGACTTCTGCATTAGCCTCCTTAAAGTGTTCTGGAATTATAAAAGAAAGGACTGTTGTCTTTTGGGAAGGGAACTGGGTGTGGATGGGTTCTTTTTGGAGGGCTAGGAGGGCTTCTCACTGTACCCTAAAATACTTTTTGAATGTGAATGTATTACGTTTTTTAAAATTTGTGTTTAAATGTAAAGCAGTGAGTGAACTGGTTTTGAATGTACTATCTCCAATAACTTCCCAGTAGGTAGCTTCAAAAAACACCGGTACTGTTGGAAGGCATTCACTTTTGAGTGGACTTTTACCTCAATTTTAAAACTCACCCTAATTAACTCATTTTAAAACTTGCTTTAGAGGAGTGTTTAGATTTACTTTAGAGAGAGGAATTTTTCCTCCTTCAAAAACAATTTGATGTGTTCAGAATTAAAAGTGCATCTAAAAAGTTAAGACTTTGTAATGCCATTTTTCTAACATCAGAGAAGTACTCATTGACCTTTTGACTTAGGCTCTTGCTGTGAGTGGACAGTGGTGCTATGTGCAGCTTTTGAGTAATTAAGTTTTAAAGAATTTACATGATGATTCAAATGAATAATAAGTAAAACCTGAAAAAATGTGAATGAAAATTTGAGAGATGAGGAAAAGACTAGAGTTGATATCAAGATGACAAGAAATAGAATTTGAAAACTAATATTGTAATTGTGTAAGCTTTCTTAAGATTGGGCATTATATAAAATTTGGCCCTTAGAAATTTGGTACTTTTTGGAGGGGAGGGTCAGGTATCACTCACTTTTCCCAGTCTTTTTGCCTACCTCAAAATGGGAAGGTGTCATGCCTTTGAATTGTGGCATTGTCAACAAGCCATATGTTATATTTCCTGTTGTGCACCACTGAGCGATGTTTCTTCAGTACCTGTAGCAAGAGTATATTTTGATTGACTGCTTTATGTGCTTGTTTATTTTTTATAGCATTTAAATCAAACGTTATTGAGATGGATTGGGTTATGAAACATAATGGTCCAAATGACGCTAGTGATGGGACAGTACGACTTCGTGGACTGCCATTTGGTTGCAGCAAAGAGGAAATAGTTCAGTTCTTTCAAGGTACCTCTAGTATTAGTCAAAGTTTAGTAGTATTTTAATTTTATATTTTTATTATATTACTCAGTTTTTAATTTGTAAAACCCATTTGTTTCGGGGACTTTTGAGTACGGTATCTTGGTTAATGTATTAAGTTATGAAATATGCTCCAGTTAATACTGAATACAGAATGTGTAGAATATGTAAAACCTAACTAATGTGCAGTAAGCTTAATTGAGAATAATTATGTATGATGAAATGAACCATGAATTATATGGAGCATAGTTAAATTTGATTTAGCTTTTTTAATGTAATATAGGTGAGCTTTTAGTGTGTGTAATTTAAAAAGACTGGTTGCAAAAAAATATGTAATCCAGTAATATTTGAAAAAATCTTCCGCTTGTATTACGGGGTGATGGGAAACTTAAGCTTTTTTGTTTTGTTTTTGTTTTGTTTAGACTTGTTTTAAATATTTGATTCAGATGGGAATGTTTCAGCCTTTAACACTGTTCCCCTTGATGGGGTTATTTGTCCTTGGGTTAAAGGGTTGGAAATCGTGCCAAATGGGATAACATTGACGATGGACTACCAGGGGAGAAGCACAGGGGAGGCCTTCGTGCAGTTTGCTTCAAAGGAGATAGCAGAAAATGCTCTGGGGAAACACAAGGAAAGAATAGGGCACAGGTGGGGATGGAGAGTTTGGGATGGTGTTAAATTTTTATTTTTTGGGGGTTGTGGGTCACTATTGCTTAATGGGGGGGTTACAATAACATTTTTCTGGGGTAGTTTAAAAGAATTGATAATTATCTAAATTTAACTTGGAAACTACAGATTTGGGTGGGGAATTAATGCTAATAGTTTGCTTAAATTAAAATTAGATTGTTTCCATTTCTCTGTAGGATGTTGTTGATAAATGCTTTTGTATAATCAGCTATTTTCTCTAAACACCTATTATGTACTAAAGGAAACAAGCTAAAAATATATATTATATGAATTATTTTCAAGTGACTAATTTGTCTATGTAAAACTTAAATATTAACTAAGTTTGTAGGTGTAAAAAATGTTAATTTATGGTGTATTTAGGCAGTTTAAATTGGGTTATGTATCTAGATGTAGAAAAACTTACTGCATTTTTGCCCAATATCTTATTTATTCTAATACATTTACGCTGAAACCTGTACCTTAAACCATTTTTAAATAGGTATATTGAGATCTTCAGAAGTAGCAGGAGTGAAATCAAAGGATTTTATGATCCACCAAGAAGATTGCTGGGCCAGCGACCGGGACCATATGATAGACCGATAGGAGGAAGAGGGGGTTATTATGGAGCTGGGCGTGGAAGTATGTATGACAGAATGCGACGAGGAGGTGATGGATATGATGGTGGTATGTGTATCTAATGAACAAAGGTTCTGTTGTCATTTTCTTAATGTTCCTGACACTTTGTCAAGAAATATAGAAATGGCAGTAATTTCAGTACCTACTAGGTTTTAAAACCTGTTCATGAAAATATGGATTCCCGTGGCCAGCTATGGGACTTGATTGATGCACATATTGGCACCTAGAGAAGTTATACAGAAATTAAAATGAAGATACTGGCATATTTTGACACTTTTTGTTTGACATCAGGATGAAAGTTAATTTTGATGTCTTAAATGTATTCTTTTGAGTTTTTTTTATTTCCACCGAGTGTTACTGCTTTTTTTCACATGCACTAAGTTGGGAGTTGTAAACTTGTAATAATAAGAACCAGACTGCTTACCAGAAAATGATTTTATAAACTGGATTATAAAATTTATCTCTTGAAAGTGTATTCATGTATTTCTCATTAAATTACACAGGTTATGGAGGTTTTGATGACTATGGTGGCTATAATAATTATGGCTATGGAAATGATGGCTTTGATGACAGAATGAGAGATGGAAGAGGTAAATATTAAAGACATACTCATTTTTAGGTGAATGTTAAGTATTTGTTTTACAACCATTTAGTGGTGATAAAAGGTGACTTGCATGAAATCGTCAGCTCGAGCATATTTCAGAACATACCTGTGTGGGGCTTTATATAGATGTATACTTACAGGTAAATTCTCGATTCAATGTTTAGAACTACTAAGATTAATTGGTTGTCAAAGAAAAAGGTATAAATAGGAAAAGGTATGTGTAGGGAAGAAGTGTTTTGTTGAAATGCTTTACTACATGTATCAATAGTTTATAATCTTTGGAAATTTTATTCTCTTAGGTATGGGAGGACATGGCTATGGTGGAGCTGGTGATGCAAGTTCAGGTTTTCATGGTGGTCATTTTGTACATATGAGAGGATTACCTTTTCGTGCAACTGAAAATGACATTGCTAATGTGAGTAATTTTAGTAATTTATCAGTGATTTTATATTTTATCTGGTATCTAGTTTTGAAGCATTCTTAATGCTCTCATGTTTTTCTTTATAGTTTTAATGTCAAAATCCCTTTAATAGGAAATAGGTACATATTCTTATCTTACTGGTTGACGAATATTTTTTTGTCCATTGTATGCTGACTTATCTGGGACTCAAGCAAGTAGAAAGTTGTATTCATAAAGTCCAGTTAAGAATTTAGTGAAAAGATTGATCAGCATAGAGTGGAGAGGACTGGAAGATAATTGCCCTTGTGTCAAGTTTTGAAAGTGGAAAATATAAAAAGTGAATAAGATTTAGTTGTTTGGTTCAGCTTTGTAGCTACAGCGTGATTAGAAATAGGAGCTGTGAAAATGATGGGAGTAGATGCTGTTGCTGTTTTGAAACTGGTCGGTTTCAAATTGGTTAGAGTATCTGCAAACTTCAGTCCATGTGCATCTAGTCACACCCATTCATTTACCTGTCGAGTAGTTGCAGTAGAGATCCAGTGGCCTACAAAGCCAGGACTATTTACTACGTGGCTCTGAAAGAAATTTACCTATAGATCTTACTGGGAACTGATTGGTCCTAAGTTGCAGGTACCTTTTAGGATTCCTTTAACCTGATTAACTTGTGATTTACAACTAAGTGATATATTTTGGAGCTATCCATGTACAGTTTGTGTCAGTTTGTCAAATTCCATTGGTCTGAATCATAACACCTAAATTCTCTGCACATGTTTCTAAGTCTCTGGTGACCTATTTATCCTTCAAACAGTAATTTTGAAATATCTTTCTTGGGAGGAGTGGGAATGGAGGAGTTAACTTCTCCCTCTTAGTGGTAGGGTATGAGACGTTTTCATTTATTTAGTGAACTATGCTTTGGGTTAGATTTTTATTATTAATTTTTTTTAGTCACTTAGCTTCCCCCCCCTTAGCTTACTTTATTTAAATTATTTTAAAAGGTTTTATTTATTTATTTGACAGAGAGTATAAGCAGGTGGAGCAGCAAGGAGAGGGGGAAGCAGGCTCCCTGATGAGCAGGGAGCCCGATGTAGGGCTCGATCCCAGGAGCCTGAGATCACGACCTGAGCTGAAGGCAGATGCTTTTAACGACTGAGCCACCCAGGCATCCCCACGTAGCTTATTTTAAAGAGTTTCTTTGCATTTTCCTCTTAAGTGCATTAGTTTATATTTCCAGAACCTTTGTAGTTGATTTGTTAGCTTTTGCAATACAGGGCAGTAAAAAGGTTTGTTTTAATGGATGAGGGAAAACCAAAGTATGTGGTAATTTACTTTGAATAATCTAAATAGAAAAATTAGTGGGGCACCTGGGTGGCTTAGATGGTTAAGCGTCTGCCTTCGGCTCGGGTCATGATCTCAGGGTCCTGGAATCAAGTCCCACATGGGGCTCCTTGCTTAACAAGGAGCCTGCTTCTCCCTTTCCCTCTGCCTGCCGCTCCCCGTTTGTGCTCTCCCTCTCTCTCTCTCTGGCAAATAAAATCTTTTAAAAAAGAAAAATTAGTAATAAGTGTTTTCTTTTGTTTAGTTCTTCTCACCACTAAATCCCATACGAGTGCATATTGATATCGGAGCTGATGGCAGAGCAACAGGAGAGGCAGACGTAGAATTTGTGACACATGAAGATGCTGTAGCTGCCATGTCTAAAGATAAGAATAACATGCGTAAGTGGTATCCTTGGCTTGCTGTCTCGTTTCTTAGATGTGAACTTGCTTATAAAATAACATTTGTAATTCCTTAAATGTAAGATGTTACAGGGTCTGTAGGTGACTCTTGGCAGTCACTGGGACCTGAAGCCATATGGCCTCTAAGATGGCTTTCCAGGGGGTTTTTTATTGAAGAGTTAATTCAGACTCAATACTTGACAGGTTATCTGAGCTCAATTAAAAAGGGAAAATAGGCATATTACTTGGCACTCGCTTGAGTTCCCATGCCATTTGCAAATTACCACTTTTTAACCCATCCATTAAGTTAGTTGGGTAAGTTATTTCTACATGCCATCAGAGCTATTTTAAGCCATTAAATTTTACCCTGACCAGTGATTCCTAAATCTGGCTACACACAAATCACGTTGTAGTCAGTAAATAAGTTTTCATGGACATTATTTTCATGATTCGAATTCATTTCTTTGGACATGGAATGTATTTTTAAGAAGCACAGTAACTGGTTCTAAAATAATGAATCAGCCCCTTTTATAGATGAGGAAACGGAGGCCCTGACCATGTTTTATGTGTTTAGTGTTGTGCAGTTTGAACAAAATTTGGTAGGTTAGGTTTTAGCCCTACCCGGCATTCAATTTATCACTCCACTAGGAAGTATATGAACATACTTTCAGGCTAATACTAGCACAGGTTAATATTCGCTAATTATCCTTTTATTGATAAATTTTGATCCATCATTCCTTCCCTATTACTTTTTGTCTTAAAGAACATCGGTACATTGAACTCTTCCTGAATTCTACTCCTGGAGGCGGTTCTGGAATGGGAGGTTCTGGAATGGGTGGCTACGGCAGAGATGGAATGGGTAGGTAAAGTTTTTAAAATGATCAGAGTTATACACTTAGCAAACAATCTCACACTTTTTTTTTTTCCTTTTTAAAGATAATCAGGGAGGTTATGGATCTGTTGGAAGAATGGGAATGGGTAACAATTACAGTGGAGGATATGGTACTCCTGATGGCTTGGGTGGTTATGGTAAGTGTCCCTGGTTACTGTGGTTTGATTTGTTAGTCCCCATGTGTGTAGATACTTTTAAATTCATGTATTATCTTCAATGAAGTATGCGCGGATATTTCCTGCTAACAAGTTTTGTTTTGTTTTTTTTTTTTAAGGCCGTGGTGGTGGAGGCAGTGGCGGTTACTATGGGCAAGGTGGCATGAGTGGAGGTGGATGGCGTGGCATGTATTAAAGCATAACCACCAACATAAAAGTCCTGACAACAGCGTCTGGTCTACTAGACTTTCTTACAGATTTAATTTCTTTTGTATTTTAAGAACTTTATAATGACTGAAGGAATGTGTTTTCAAAATATTATTTGGTAAAGCAACAGATTGTGATGGGAAAATCTGTTTTCTGTAGGTTTTATTTGTTGCATACTTTGACTTAAAAATAAATTTTTATATTCAAACCACTGATGTTGATACTTTTTATATACTAGTTACTCCCGAAAGATGTGCTGCTTTCATAAGATTTGGGTTGATGTATTTTACTATTAGCTCTACAAGAAGTAGTGTAGTGTAATTTTAGAGGACAATGGTTCACCTTTGCATAAACTACAAGTCTTATTAATAAGCAGACATCTGGAATAGAACTTGGAAAATAGTGTAACTTTTTTTTCTCCTGGACAATACTGTAAATATAAAAACCTAAAGATGAGTGTAGGTGGCTTCAGGAGTATAAACTCAGCTAATTTCTATTTTAGTCATTCTTTTCAAATGTCATTTATCCAGGCAAAGCTCTGAAATGTTGAATATCTTAAGAGGTATCTGGATTTCTGAATATTCATAATTGTGTTACCTGGGGATGAGAATGTTGGAAGTTTAAATTCTAGCCCTAGATTTTAGAATAAAATTCACTCAGCACTTGACTGGAGTACCAAAAAATGTTTCCAAAAAAGTGATAGTTGTAAGTGATCTCAGAATGTCTTAGACTAGGTTAAGATTCTCAGTGACATGAGAATTCAGTACAAGAATATTTACTGTGGAGTATAATTCACACAGCTGTATTTTCAGTTTTCCTGCCCAATAAAGCATATGGTTTTTCAGTAACTGTATAAATGACTAAACAAATGTAAGAGACAAGTCCATGTGATAGTTTTAATTAAAATGAGTCCTGGAAGTTGGATTTTACATTTGATATCTGTTTGGAGTTTTAGAGCCATTGTGTTAAAAAATATTATATGTAGCAAGGAAAAGGTGCTTTTTACTTTTAATCCCTTTGATCAATATGGCTTTTTTTTTTCCAAATTGGCTAATGGATCAAAATGAAACCTGTCAATGTGAATTCAGTTATTGACCTTGTTACTTGTTTTTGCTAGAAATGTTATTAATGTAATAAATATCAACGTGGGAGATAATAGTGTGGCCTCTGTCCTAGAATGCTTTGTGTTGGTTACTGATTGTAAAATTGGTAGAAGATACTCTTAAGTGAACATTAAAGTGACACCTAAGGAGTGATTTCTACTGTTAGAGAAGGAAGTTGTGTTAGCTTAAATGGAACTTACCGGCTCAAGCAGTGATCCATTTTAATGTTTGTACCCCTCCCTTAAATTACCCATTTAAATATTAGGCTCATACCACTTACCTTTTTTAAAGATCCTATGTGCTTTTATTTTCCTAGGACCTGCCCTATTAAAATCTAAGTAATAAAGGTATAAAAAGTTACAAATGCAAGTTGCCCTTTGAAAGGCTAATTTTTTCATATCTTTTATTTGGTTTATAAAATTCACATTTTAAAACATTGCAGAGTAGAAGAATTACAGTCACAATTCCTTGGCACCATGATAGCATTATTATGGTAGTACTGGCTAGACAAGGGAATGGTATGTGAAATTCATTAAGATAAATACTTTCTATGAGGGCAAATCTTGAAGATTAGAAAGTGTAGGTTCACAATACAAACTGGAAGTTTTATAACAAAATCCAACATTTAGTATAAATGGCTTTTAAATAAGAGCCCAAACTAAATGAAGCAAATTGTATTGCTGTCATAAAAGCTTGACTACAAAAAGCCCCAAAATCAATGGTGATTAAACAGGAGTTTTGAATAACAATTTAAGGGGGGACTGAAAATCATGGTTTTATTTGTTGAATGAAACCCAGCTTTGGAATTTAAGCAAAATCACATTTTAAGATTTGTACTAATCACAGTAATAAAAAACCTAGTATTTGAAATTTCATTTGCTTATTCTCATTTTTAACAATCATAAAAATGTTACTCATCCCATCAATACAAAACAGTTCAAGAATATAATTCTCTTGACAATATTTCTGTTGGCATTCAAGAAAGACCACCTAGGGGCGCCTGGGTGGCTCAGTTGGTTAAGCGACTGCCTTCGGCTCAGGTCATGATCTCAGGGTCCTGGGATCGAGCCCCACATCGGGCTCCCTGCTCCGCGGGAAGCCTGCTTCTCCCTCTCCCACTCCCCCTGTTTGTGTTCCCTCTCTCGCTGTCTCTCTCTCTCTGTCAAATAAATAAATAAAATCTTTAAAAAAAAAAAAAAAGAAAGACCACCTAAAAATCTGTACAGTTCTAACTGAAGACTTCAAAAGCTAACTGGATATGGAGAAAATAACTCCTCAAAATACTGGTTTCATACTTTGGCAATTTAGAAAATTAATTTTGAACCCTAGTGAAAGTATATATACTCTGAGGAAAGGATCCTGCAGAATAAGTTACCCCGTCTTAGGTGGGAGGGGGGTGGACATGATTAATTCACTAAATGTAATGCTCCTAGGGAGTAACCAAAGATTCCTATCTAACCTGCTGGGAAGGTTCACAGACTTAAAGTGCATGGCTGAAGTTAATATCGAAGGGGGGGGGGGGCGAAGATCTCCCAAGTGGTGATGCTGTTCAAAGGATTAATTATACAAGGGTAACATTTTACATATTCTTGGTGTGCTACAAGTATGGTAAAACGGGATTAGTGTTTATTAAGTCTTTCATGCTTGAAACAGATCAAGTATTTCATGGCAGGGCTGATACTTCACTCTACACATAACTACAGTAGTGGATCACTACATTGTAATGCTTCCTAAAAGTTACTGGAATGGAAATAGAATAAAATTTTTAATTACTCAAATCCTATCAAAGGCAAACTATTTGAGGTTTCGCCTTTAATGCTTAGAGGAGAATCAATCAGGAGCCTGTAATCGCTTGCTATTAAACATTTTTTTTCTGGGGATGGATTTTTTTCCTTTTTAATTTGAAGAGGTGTGAGCCCTCCCTAAAAAAGTCAGCAATTTGGCGAGTCAGGTGTAGCATATGGAAAGTTGTGCAAGTAACTTAATGTAAAAGGCTGGTTTAACTTCCTTTCAAAATAAGGAAAAAGTTAAGGTAAAATAATACCTCTTTAACCTACTATATCTGAAAAGTATCAATAAATACACTGATCAGAAGAAAACCAAAAGGAAATTTTATAGAATAAAGTAATTGGCCTTTTCTAATGCAAAATGGGCAAAGGAAGTGGGGCAGAAAGGACAAGTAATTAAGGTTGAAACCTTAGCAAGCTAATGAAAAGTCTGTTGAACTGGAATATTAATACTTGTAAAAAGTTCAATGCATTTCTGATCTTTCTGAGAACTGTGAAGCTTTAAAGTGCATTAAGAAAATTACAGGCACCATCAAATACCAACTTGACAATATGCAGAATAAAAGAATCTGAATCCCTATTTTTAAGAAGGCCTTTACAAAATAAGGCAAATGTGTGTTAGCTCTGCTATCTGGCCTTTCTGGTGGCTTTATAAGTTACATGATTATTACATCAATTAGGAATTAAGCAAGTTATTTTATTTATTTTTTTTTTTTTAATTTTTTTTTAAAGATTTTATTTATTTATTTGAGAGAGAGAGAGAAACAGCATGAGAGGGGAGAGGGTCAGAGCGAGAAGCAGACTCCCCACTGAGCCGGGAGCCCGATGTGGGACTCGATCCCAGGACCCTGGGATCACGACCTGAGCCGAAGGCAGTCGCTTAACCAACTGAGCCACCCAGGCGCCCTAAGCAAGTTATTTTAAAGCATGCCCTGTTGAAAGTTCTTTTTGAATAACAATGAGCTATTCTACAGCTTCTAATTCCCATGAACTGAATACATGGAAGATAAAACTGGTACCAATACAGTCTGAAAGCTGCTTAAGAAGGGCTATCTAAATACATCATGTACATGGTTCATACATTAACCGTTCATTGTAGGTACTTTCATACATAAGGACTTAATTCTGGAGTCTTACGGCAAATTAGATGAGCATCTCTGGATCAGCAATGCGTGACAGGAATCACAAACCCGTACTGGCTTTGGTGAAGAAGGCAAAGGCAGTTCATTGTCAGAGCAAGCATTACAGAAAATTTCCCCACAGTTTCTACAGTGGTGCTATTAAATGGAAAAATCAAAGAAAAAAACTGAGTTAAATTAGAAGCCATGTTTGCATCAAGTCCTTGGGACTCACTTCCTAGCTCCCTTACCTTTCTCTTAGAGAGTGAGAATTCCTTTTCACAAAGTTTACAATGTGTTGCTTCTTTGTCCTTCAACCAAACCAGTCCCTAGAAGGAAGAAACACGAATATTAATGCTCAAATTGTTAACACTTTAAAAATTACATGTGAAAACATTTTCAACCAAGAACACCTTGTAGGAATAGAGAGAGAGAGGACTTGGAAATGAGTCCTTTGAGAGATACTGAAATAGTTGGGAGAATGAATAAGTGTGGGATTTGCTTCAAAATAATCTGGGTGAGGAGGAAGGGATAGGGGTTGACTGTAAATACAAGATAGGCCATATACTGTTAAATATTGAAACTGGGTAATGGGTTAGTTTTTCTCTGTACAACTGTTTATGTTTGGACATTTCCATTATAAAATGTTTAAAAATTAATGGGAATTTTCTTTAAGGAATAAAGAGCCTTAGCGATTATCTAGTCCAACAAAATTTAAGGATACATTTTCACTATGAAATGCATATGAGTTTGGCATTATGTATACCATATACCACAGTTAAGTCCTTAAAATTTGAAGAGAATTTGGAAATCAGATGTTAGAATTCATTATTTTAGAGGAGATTTCACCTTAAATTAAGTCTTACATGGCTATTAATTTCCCTTAAATTCTATAACAAATGTAATGGCTACTGTGTAGATGAGTAGAAAACATATGTATTGTAAGTTATTAACAGGTGAGAGTGTGACACCTGAAATTTCTAAATTGACCCATTCTTAACCCATCTAAGATCCTGGCTAGGAACACTTTTTTCCCTACAAAAGCAGTTTTGTTAAATGACGCCAGTTTTATATGAGAAGACCCAGGTGAAGGAACAGTCTTCAATGCTTCTGATTAATCTCATCACATGACTAAGCCACGTTGCTGCTGCCGAAGAACCAAGTACAGCTGACCCTTGAACAACTGGGGGTTAGGGGTCCCGAACTCCACATCGACAAAAATCTGCATATAACTCTTGATTCCCCCCAAAACTTTATATTTAATAACCTGTTGACCAGAAGCCTTACCAATAACAGTTAACATATATACTGTATATGTATTACATGTATACATATACTATTTTATTCTTACAATAAAGTAAGCTAGAGGGGAAAAAAAACCTGGACAGCTCATATCAGACACACCAGTAAAGCGACTTCCCAAATGTCCAAAAGCCTAATGGAAGCAGCTTTGCTTCCTGCCAAGCTATGGGATCATGACCTGAGCTGAAGGCAGACAGTTAACCAACTGAGCCACCCAGGCGCCCTATGCTAGTGTTAAGTTGTATTTATACAGTTATATACATGGTATGTTTCATAATGAAAATTTTACAGAGCTTAAATAATGACAGTTGGGCAGACATCCCTACCCATCCAAAAAAATGTGAGAGCGAAATAAAAGGCATATACACAGATGCACAAATTCTTAAAACCTTTATCTTTTCAACTCAGCATTTTCCAGGAAGCTACCAAGGGATGCATTTCCCAAAACAAGGGAGTAAACCAAGAAAGAACTTAAAGGGTTCAGGTAACAGGAACCCTAACATATGAGAAGGATAAAAGGAATTCTAAGAATGGCAGCAAAGGAAAATGTCAGGACAGGGCTGACCAGACCAGACTGAAGCAGGAGAGCAAAGAACTCCATGAGGGATGACTCCAAGGAAAAAAGAACGAACGAAATAATTACCTGATTCATTTTGCCATGGGAAAAACTTTTTTTTAATTTTATTTATTTGAGAGAGCTTGAGGAAGAGAGAGCACAAGCAGGGTGAAGGGCAGAGGGAGAAGCAGACTCCCCACTGAAAAGGGAGCCCAACATGAGACTCAATCCCAGGACCCCGGGATCATGACCTGAGCCAAAGGCAGACACTTAACTAAGCCACCCAGGCACCTCAACATGGGAAAAACTTTAATCAAGAAGCATGTTAGGGGAAAAAAATAAATAAAAATAAAAAATAAATCAAGCAAGGGGTGCCTGGGTGGCTCAGTCGTTAAGCGTCTGCCTTCGGCTCAGGTCATGATTCCAGGTCCTGGGATCGAGCCCCGCATCGGGCTCCCTGCTCCGCGGGAAGCCTGCTTCTCCCTCTCCCACTCCCCTGCTTGTGTTCCCTCTCTCGCTGTGTCTCTCTCTCTGTCAAATAAATAAATAAAATCTTTTTTAAAAATAAATCAAGCAAGCAAGCAAGCAAGCAAGCAAGCAAGCATGTTAGGGGTGGGGTGGCTGGGTGGCTCAGTCAGTGGAGCATCCGACTCTTGGTTTCCGCTTAAGTCATGATGGAGCCCTGCGTTGAGCCTCGAGTGTTCAGTGTGGAGTCTGCTTGTCTCTCTCCTTCTGCCCACCCCTCCCCCATTATCACACCCTCTCTCTCAAATAAATAAATTTTTTTTTTTTTTTTTTTTTTTTTTAGATTTTATTTATTTGTCAGAGAGAGGGAGAGAGAGGGCACGAGCAGGGGGAGGGACAGGCAGAGGGAGAAGAAAGCTGCCCACTGAGCAGGGAGCCCGATGCAGGGCTTGATCCCAGGACCCTAGGATCATGACCTGAGCCGAAGGCAGACGCTTAACCGACTGAGCCACCCAGGTGTCCCTAAATAAATAAATCTTAAAAAAAAAAAAGAAAAAAGCATGTTATAAAGGTGTTTGAAGGTATAAGAAAACTGAAATGCTCTAATACAACAAAACTTTTTTTAAAATTTTTTAAAATTCAATTTAGTTAACATATAGTATATTATTAGTTTCAGGGGAAAGGCAATTATTAACTCCAAAAGAAAAAAGAAATAGTTCAAGAAAGAAAATATAATCACAACAAACTACATGGCCCAGCAAAGAGCAATATTTAAATAGTCAAAGAATATATAGTAAATGAATTCCATGAAAACTTTTAATTATATTGGGAGGACAATGAAGAGCAAACAGACCAGGGTGAGAGTAGGCAAAACTCCTCATCCACCATGTTAACCAGGCCATACAGATAGGTCTAAAATAGGTCTTAAATAAATGAGTGAATAATATATACTGCCTATTATTTAGAAATAGTGGGGTAAAGCCAGAAGGAACGACTAAAAGAATCGGAAGTCGCCCCCTTCAGGTGGCAGGAGCTAGGGTGGATGAGGGACAAGGGGGTGAAGAACAGGAGACTACTACTTTTTTTAATTCTTTCTAGCACTACTTGACTTTTTATTTTCATGTAACACTTCGCTAAAAAAACAGAATGGGAAGCTGTGTGGTAGAAGGTAATCTCACTGAACTACTCACAGAGAGACCATTTCCTCCTATGTTGTAGAAGGGATTCTTGCCTCCAGACGCATTCAGAACCATACACTGAACCACTGTACTAATCACTTTTCACACATATTAACCTCAGTATTCAAAGCAACCCTGGGCAAAATCCTCTGCATGTTTCAGAAGCCATTCAGAAGAGGGAACAAACTCCATGAAGGGGGGACTTGTTGATGGTCAAAACTACTAACAGACCAGCACAGGGACTCAAGGACTCTCAAAGGCAGTTTCACTCCATCAGGCCATGCTTTGTAGGAAGGTAGACAAAGTTCTCTCCAAGGTCATTTCCAGTATGATTACTGACTGCTTCTAGAGGCATAACAGGGAGGAGCTGGATCCCCATCATCCCTGCTCCCTGTTCGGTGCTTCTGCCTCTATACATCCTGGGACTCAGCACCTCAGGTGTATATAGGCTTTACCTTCTAGTGGGGACTCACATATAGCTCTACTTTCCTACTTGAGGAAAACACTTTCTACTCACCTGCAATGCTTTGTTGGCTTCTTTTATATCTTCTATTTTAAGTTTTGATCTGAAAAGATTACAAATGGGTCCATGTTTCAGTAAATATATTACATCTAGAACATCTAGCAATTCATTAAGGTATTGGTTTTTCATAGGATATAAAACCGTATATACTACAGGATTCTAATGATCTTCTTTGACTAGTGGGATTATATTTTATATTTTCCTATATTCTCTAAATGTCCTAAGCAAAAATGTCCTTTTTAAATTTAAAAATTGCTTTAACAAAAGAATACTGGCATTTTCATGTGGTTGTGACAATATCAGTAAACGCTGTCATTTACTGTGGGCTCACAGTGCACCAGACTTCATGCTATATGACCTTTGCATGTATATGCTCATTTAATCTTCAAAACAAAAAAACCTATTTTAAAACTTTTTTTTTTTTTTTAAAGATTTTATTTATTTGACAGAGAGAAACACAGCAAGAGAGGGAACACAAGCAGGGGGAGTGGGAGAGGGAGAAGCAGGCTCCCCGTGGAGCAGGGAGCCCGATGTGGGACTCGATCCCAGGACCCTGGGATCATGACCTGAGCCGAAGGCAGACGCCTAACGACTGAGCCACCCAGGCGCCCCAAAAAACTCACCTATTTTAAAGATCAATCAATCAATATCAATAAAGTGAGGCCTGATGAGGTTTCATCACTCGCAACAGGTCACAGAGGTAGTAACTGGGGAAGCCAGGATGCAAACCCTGGTCTTTGTGACATTAAAGCCCATGCTAGCCGTTATACACCCATTTCTCTACCAGAAGCAAAAGAATGGTAAGAGTGGGAATATTAAGGAAAATAGAATTGTGATACTTTTCACCTTTTGAAAATACATGTTAATGAACATGCAGATTATAAATAGCAATAATTATCTGTGATCCTACTACCCAGAGAGGATAATCTACATGTTGATGATATGTGTATATTTTAAATTTAAATTCAATTACTTAACATAGCGTATTATTGGTTTCAGAGGTAGAGGTCAGTGATTCAGGCGTCTTATATAACACCCAGTGCTCATTACATCATCTGCCTCCTTAATGCCAATCACCCAGTTACGCCATCCCCCCGAGTATGTGTATATTTTAAATAGAGTCATCATTTATATAGTTTTCCATAAACAGCTCTTTTCAGGTATTAATATATCCTGAAAGGCTGAGAGCTACTGACTTGTCATTAAGTATCTGCCACATCATTATGGTAAAATGGTTACATGGTAAACCATGAAAAATATAAAGTAGTTTATATAATTATCTACTGCTGAACTTTCAACTTATTTCAAATTTCTCGCCACAAAAATTGTTCATTAAAATTGGAATGACCAAAATATTTGTATTCTTTTTCTTAGGAAAACAACTTAAAAATGAATTTAGTGGATCAAAAGGTATATCAAGTCTCTGCTCCTGAGGCAGAACAGTAGGAAACTGCTTCATACTACAAGCGCTCCTTGTTCCAAGACCAAAAAAAAAAAAACCAAAAATGTTAGTTTTTTATCTGGTTCACATACTTCTACCGTGGGAATAATCAATGTAAAACTACACAGATTAAAAATACAAACACAATAGGGCGCCTGGGTGGCTCAGATGGTTAAGCATCTGCCTTCGGCTCAGGTCATGATCCCAGGGTCCTGGGATCGAGTCCCGCATCGGGCTCTCTGCTCCTTGGGAGCCTGCTTCTCCCTCTGCCTCTCTCTTTCTCTGTCTCTCATGAATAAATAAATAAAATCTTTAAAAAAAAAATAAAAACACAATACTAAAATTTTCTTGGCTAAATTCACATCTACAAAATGTGCCTGAAGAAAACTGACACTGGGGGGAATAAGAGCCAAAGCAGTAACTGCTACACAGAAAACCTGAACATGGAATAAAAGTAGCTTAATGGCATTTGCTATAGAGATCGTTATGGAAATTCACTGGCGTTGCTATATTTCTGGTTAAAATGCCTTTATTCACAAATATGGACACTGGAAATATCGCCCCCTCTGATACAAGTTGCCAAACTAAGCTAAAGAAAGGAGCAGCAGTTCCAGGGCCAGTAAACACAATGTGCCAGAACATTTCCTCTCGGTACGGAGGAAACAGAGGTCTGTATCGTTCCTTTTAATTAGCTTTTAGAAATATTTAATTGTGTAAAATATTTGACCATGGCATGAAAACAGCATAGGGAAGGGCCAAGATAAAACATGAGGCTATAATAAATGTGATACAATCGATTATGACACTATAGGAAAAACACCCATAAATGATACAGTCTCTGATAATCCTGAAACCTCTGCTTTGAGGAAAGAAAAAAAAAATCTATAGTTTTCTTTACATGGAAAGAATATCTTTTACAGAATACTACATTTGGAAGAGTCCTGGAAATTTATTTTTCTTTTTTTTTTTTTTTTTTTAAAGGTTTTATTTATTTATCTGAGAGAGAGAATGGGAGACAGAGAGCATGAGAGGGGGAGGGTCAGAGGGAGAAGCAGACCCCCCGCCGAGCGGGGAGCCCGATGTGGGACTCGATCCTGGGTCTCCAGAATCATGACCTGAACCGAAGGCAGTCGCTTAACCAACCGAGCCACCCAGGCGCCCCTGGAAATTTATTTTTCTAAACTAAAAATTCTTCTTCTTGGAATTTAAGCCTTGATGAGGATAAGAAAAAAGCTGGTTATCATCCTTCACATATTTTAAACCCAGTCATTATAATACAGACATATTAGTTTAGATTCTCTTCCTTGAATATTCCATCCTAATATTTCATGTTCCACATTTTCTTCAAATGTGAACAGCTCACTTTCATTTTGTTTAATCCTAATTCGTCTCTCTACAACATAATTTATTCAGAATAACATTTAAAACCTTTCAAAATTTATCAAAAATTCTTTTTAAGAATCCTTTAATAAGAAATCAGTAAGATTAGGGCGCCTGGGTGGCTCAGTTGGTTAAGCGACTGCCTTCGGCTCAGGTCATGATCCTGGAGTCCCTGGATCGAGTCCCGCATCGGGCTCCCTGCTCGGCAGGGAGTCTGCTTCTCCCTCTGACCCTCCCCCCTCTCATGTGCTCTCTCTCATTCTCTCTCTCAAATAAATAAATAAAATCTTTAAAAAAAAAAAAAAAAAAAAAGAAATCAGTAAGATTAAATACTTCATTAGTGAAAGTATTTTTCTAGTTAAAATTAATCATTTACATTTAAAATCACAGGTTCAGAAAGTGAGCACTAGAAAGTAATTTTCACATCCAACCTCATCTGACAAGAAAACTGATACTCTAGTTGTGATAACCAAAGGTACTGTGCTAGGGGTTTTCACATGCTTATTCTCAGTTAATTAGAAAAAGAACCCTTTGGGGATTTTATAACATTCCATTTTACAAATGTGGAACTGGGCTTAAAGATGTTAAATAACCCTAAGTCACGAAACTAGTAAATGGTAGAGGAATACTTATTCCTGTGAGTGATACTAATGAATACTAATTTTTAAGTTTAATCATAACTTGAAAACACAGTCTTGCATGGTTCTTTCTGAAACCTGTATTTTCCCTTTTAATAAAATTAAATATGGTTCATATTATTCCAAATGACCTTTATCCTCCCACTCTGCATTTTAAATAATACCCAAATGGACTATATAAAGCCTAAAGGCTTCTGGTAAATTAGAAGCAAAGATTAAAAAGTACTGATCCAACCTCAGTCCCTCCTCATCAATAAATTTTTAAAAAGATATTCATCACCCTGTGTATTATGGAGGAACCTGATAGCTTATAATCACAGGAGCCGGAGGATGAAGAGGAAGAATAAAAGTCTTTCACAGATAACCTGGTGTGGTATGGGAAACCTCACAGGGGCCGCTGTCTCTCCTCCAGCCCTGATAAATTATTCTCACCACTCAAGAGGACTACGGTTAAGAAAGGATAAAATGGGGGGGGGGGGGAGAAAGAAAGAAAAGGATAAAAGGAGTTCTTACTCAAAGCTGGTCCAATCCATGTCTTAGAGACTATGGCCCCAGAAACAGCAGATGAAAACTAATAAATCTGTGCCATAACAATTCAAAGATTAACAAGGAAAAAACATATGAAAAATGAAGTAAAAAGACAAAAGACAAACAGAAGATGTACAATGTGTACAATTTTTAAAATCCCCTAAGAAAAAGATGAGCAACCAAAAATATGCACAGGATATGAACAGGCAGTAAACTATAAACACAAAAGGAACACTAATAAATATAGACGTTCAGGGGCACTTGGCTGGCTCCGTCCATGGAGCATCCAACACTTCATCTCGGGGTTGTGGGTTTGAGCCCCACGTTGGGCATAGAGATTACTTAAAGAGATAAATATAGATGCTCAACTGTGCTTATGGTTAAAGAAATACAAATCAAAACAGTAAGATTTTCAACTATCAGACTGGCAAAAACATTCTCTCCTACTAATATTGGAAATATTGAAGGGGTCTAATATTGGAGATAGAGGATAATTTGACACTACCAGAATTTTTTTAAAGCACATTCTTTTTGGCCCAGCAATCACCTTTAAGGAACCTACTCTTCAGATATATTCATTAAAGTGTATCAAGATATATCAACACAAGCATACAAGGATTTCACAGCATTATCATTTATAAAAGAAAAAAAATTAGAAAGTTTAAATTATAGCACACCCATCCTATGGAACATCTTGATGTACTGATTTGGAAAAACCTGTTCTAACATATTCTTAAGTAAAAAAAACAAAGAAACTCACAAACTTCAGAAGAACACGCATACAGCAGTTACAGAGGAGGTAGGCATGTATAAAAAAACTTAATAAAAAAAAAAAACTTAGTCAAAATAACCCTTGAAAATTCCTTAAATAGCCCATAAAGTTCAGTATAGATTGTTGAGTATGTCCAATCTTGAGCAGTAATTTTCATGCAAACCAAAAATTGAGAAACAACAAACTAGACTAAAGGAAAAAGGGGAAAAAAGTGAATTCAGAGGTGCCTGGCTGGCTCAGTTGGTAGAACATGCGACTCTTTAAGTAGGCTCCACGCTAGGCCTACTCAATGCAGGGCTTGAACTCATGATCCTGAGATCAAAACCGGAGCCAAGATCAAGAGATGAATGCTTAACCGACTGAGCCACCCAGGTGCCCTGAGCGTGCAACTCTTGATCTCAGGGTTGTAGGTTTGAGCTCCACATTGGGTATAGAGATTACTTAAAATCTTAAAAAAAAAAAAAAAAAAAAAAAAAAAGTGAGGAATCGGAGGGTATCATGCTAAGTGAAATAAGTCAGAGAAAGACAAATATCATATGATTTCACTCATATGTGGAATTTAAGAAAACAAACAGATGTACAAAGGGGAAGGGGAGGTAAAAATAAGAACTGAGAGGGAGGCAAACCATAAGAGACTCTATAGTTAAGAGAACAAACTGAGGGCTGCTGGGGGGGGGGGGGGCTAAATAGGTGACGGGGGTTAAGGAGGGCACTTACTGGGATGAGCACTGGGTGTTGTATGTAAAGTGATGAATCACTAAATTCTACTCTTGAAATCGTAATACTACACTATATGTTAATTAATTTGAACTTAAATAAAATTTAAAAAGTGAATTCAGCTATCTAAACATTAAAATGATTATGCCTTTAATAAACTATACAGTTTTTAGCACTGCGTGGGAGATGGGTGGAAGGTTAATATACACATTCCCCTTTTACTATTCTAATCTGTTTTAATATTAAACCTTTATGATCTTAAATGTAAATATTATTTTTGTTGTGGGGATTGTGCACTGCTGAGTCCTTGGCACTTGGACTGGCACGTAATACAAGCTTAGTATTTGTCAAATGAATAAATGGGAAATAAGGTAATAAGCACTTAGCATAGGGTCTAGGTCAAAGTGCTCATTAGGTGAATGCCAGATTAGAATTGAAATCTTGCTTATTAGACTCACAATGTAAATTGTTCTTTGAATTTATAGAAACAAAAATAGCTTTATCTTTTCTTTTTTAAAGCCAACTCTACCCCGAATGTGGAGTTCAAACTCATGACCTCCAAGATCAAGAGTCACATGTTCTACTAACTGGGCCACACAGGCACCCCAACAGCTTTATCTTTTTGAGAACTAGTATTTCCTTTTGTGGTTTTAGTGAACTACTCTCCTATGGCCTTAGAAATTGCTCTCAAGATTTCTTAATGGAACTTCATCTTTAGCAATGAAGTCTCCTTTCCAGTTACAATTTCTATTGAGTTTGTTACAAATGATATATACGTACATATATGACTAATGATATATGATAAGATATTCACATATAAATTTGCTTTGAGGTTCACTAAGGCTCACTAACTTTGAGGATTGATACTTGGGAGAGGGAGGAAATTGTGCTATTTGAATTTTTAACCATATAAAACATCAAAGGGGTTTATACAGGTGATAAGATTATGGGCACTATAGCTTTCTTTTACTTTTCTGTTTTTTGGTGTTGTTTTTTTTTAACATGGCAGTGATACATTCAATACTAAATTAAACCTTCCGAGGCTTATCCCAGATACTTGGCAATATGTTCAATCAGGGCACAAAGATGAAGCTGCTAACCCAAAACACAGACCACATGGAACAAGGAGGAAGGTGAGAAAGACAGAACACTACTTCTTCTTGTCTTTCTAGCAACCCAGTAACACTTGGCTGCAACAGAACCAACCACACTGTATGGAGTTAAGCCCCAACTCGAGCATAAAACTCTCCACTTCTCACAATGTTGGCTCCCTCTCAAAACAGTCTGAAAACAATCTCTCCAGGTATTTTGGAAATTTGGTTTCTGTTGCTCTGGGGAAAATATATTAAATGAACTTCTGAATTCTCTAATTTGAAGAAATGAAACAAGAGTCTTAACTTTCATCTACTGGATAAGCATTTAAAGTTAAAATGTATTAAACTGAACCTAACTTTTAACAAAATCTCTCCAATCCAGTCTTGCATGTTTATCTTTAAGGTTTTTGGTTTTGATTTTAATAGTTTATATATTTTTTTTCTATATTTAAACTCTTCTGCCTACTTGGTTTAGCACACTCCTACCTTTATAAATGTAAATGACTATATAGATGAAGGAAAAAAGAGAAATTACTCGCTAAGTTTGTTGCCAAGTTCTTCAAGAGCTTGCTCCTGTTCATGATATATTTTTTTCAACTGCTGATTTTCATCCTGGATGTTAAGGAACTCCTTCAAAACAATAAAAGACAGAAAATGCAATTTAAAAGAAATAAACAAGAAACTCCCCATTGTATATATACCAATAATTAGGAACATATATCCTTTAGCTTTTTATAAAAAACAGAACTCTATGTCCAAGCTCTTTCATAGCTGTTCCATCAACTATCACCTATTTCCCATTCATTTAATCTCCTTACTGGTTTTCTTTTCTTTTAAGATTTATTTATTTATTTATCTGGGGGGGGAGGGGCAGAAGGAAAGAAAGAATCTCAAGCAGACTCCCCAGTGAGCACGGAGCCCAACACAAGGCTCAGGGCTCAATCCCACGACCCTGAGATCATGACCTGAGCTGAAACCAAGAGTCAGATGCTCAACCGATTGAGCTACCCAGGCGCCCCATGGTTTGTTTTTTTTTTAAAGTAAACTCTCCACCCAATGTGGGGCTTGAACTCACGACCCCAAAGAGTCACCCCTTCTTACTGGTATTTTTAAAGATGACCAGTATATTCTGTCTCTTTGGTATAAATATAAATTATGATTTCTCTTTTTAAGTAACTTAGTTTTCAAAGATATAATTTTTAAAGTTTTACCACCATTTACTTTTTTAAGACTAATGATTTGTTGGGTCTCATTTCTAAGATGAGATAAGGCATCTTTCTCCTTTTGAAGATCTTCCTGCAAAGTCTGCCTCCATTCCTTCTCAATCTTCAAATCAGTTTCCAGCTGCACCCTTGAATGACAAACACACAGAAGCTTAGTGCTATTTCTCACATGACAGTTGTCTGCTTTCTTCAATAACACCATCTTTTTGATTATTTTCATTTTTGTGCATTTCTTCAGGTATTTTCTTTCATAAATATTTTTTGTAAACAAGTTCAGCAGCACAGGGTTTTCTGATCCCAACATATCAATATATTTGCCAACCACAAAAACTCCTTCCTAAACAATAATTTATGTCATTTTTAAATTCTGTGTACATAAATGCCATATGAGCATATAAAATGCCTTGAAGGGTATACCACACTATTAAAACTGGTTGTATCTTGGGGGAATAAAACAAAGGAGAAAAATGTGAAGTTTTAATTATTTACATTTCTGTGCCATGTACAAAATTTTACAACTAACTATTGTTCTGATATAAGAATTACAGCAACCACTAAACCAATTAAACATCAGTCACAGAAAAATCAACCCTGGTACTTTACAGATTGCTTACAGGACAGAGCTAAGCCCAAAGAGACGCCAAGAGGAAAACTCATACAGCCTGGAAATGCCAATTCACATTCGAAAGCGCTAACATCATCATTCTAACAGGTGCTATCTGGCAAAACAAAAGTAGTCAAATTCCTACACTTTAGGATACCAAAGAGAAATCATTTTGAAAATTATTGCTCATAAGTAGGTGTAACAGATGAGTCATAAACAAATAATGCTACAATTTTTTTAAGATTTTATTTATTTATTTGACAGAGAGAGACACAGAGAGGGAACACAAGCAGGGGGAGTGGGAGAGGGAGAAGCAGGCTTCCCACGAAGCAGGGAGCCCGATGCGGGGCTCAATCCCAGGACCCTGGGATCATGACCTGAGCCAAAGGCAGATGCTTAACCGACTGAGCCACCCAGGTGCCCTCTAATACTTTAAATTTTAATAGCAATATATAATATTGAGACTTTCACAATATATCATTTTAATACTCTTGTGTTGATATTTTGATTACTTTTGTTTCCTCATAAAGTTAGCATTTCTATCTATAGCCATATTATTTTTCCGTGAAGTAAATTTTAGATTTTATAATTCAGGCTGAAGAGAAGAGATACCCCTAAATGGAATTTACAAATTGTTGATAAATACTATTTCACTACAAATTCAAAAGGAATACAGAGACAGGTATATGTTACTAAAACTGAAGTAACCAAAGTATGGAGTGCCTTGAGTGGCCTCATCATCCAGAATCAGAAAAAAAACAGTGAAAAAGCAAAGGAAAAATATTTTTAAGTTATTATAAATATATTGTCAAAATACACATTGACCACAAGAGGCAGAAACCATAAAGGAAAAAAAAGGAAAAACTATTTAAAACTTCAAAATGTCTAGGGGCGCCTGGGGGGCTCAGTCGTTAAGCATCTGCCTTTGGCTCAGGTCATGATCCCAGGGTCCTGGGATCGAGCCCCGCATCGGGCTCCCTGCTCTGTGGGAAGCCTGCTTCTCTCTCTCCCACTCCCCCTGCTTGTGTTCCCTCTCTCGCTATCTCTCTCTCTGTCAAATAAATAAATTAAAAAAAAAATTTTTAAATCTTAAAAAAAACTTTAAAATGTCTAAATTAAAAAACCACTATGAACAAAGTTTAAAAACAGTAAATTTAGAAAATATTTCAGTGTATGTGAAATACCCAGAGTAAATAAAGAACTCTTACAAGTAAATATTAATAAGCTGAACACTCCAAGGGAAAAAGTAGATAAGAACTGGCAATTCATAAAATAAGGAAATACAAAAGGATCCCACCAATAATCAAAGATGCAAACTCAAACGATAAAGCACAATTTTTCAGGCTAAAGGATTCCTTTAGATTAACTGATACGATGGTGTATTAATTGATATGATACATTGCCCATGACATAGCACATGCAATAAACAAGATACTAAAAAGCATGTAGTATGATCCTCTTTCTAAAATACATAAAAAACATCTATGTATACCAAAAAAAGGGATATTCATCAAAATGTAAAAAAAAAAAACAACTATCTCTAATTTTTATTTTCTTCACATTTTCCTACATTTTCCAACAGCATGTAATATTTTCAAAGTCAGAAATCAATAAAGTTACTTCCATTTTAGGAGAAAAAAATGGAAATTGTTTTTCTTGGACAGAGTCCCAGCTGCCCCTTTCTACAGAAACCATTACAATTTTTCTGAGCCATCAGGGATTCCCTGATCTCCAAATTGTTCACATGTTCATGCTCTACCAAAATGGCACCAACTGAGAGACAAAATTATTTTCATGGTTTTAGCAGAAACAAACATCTTCTCTCTAGAGTTGTATCCAAGACTTATTAACTAGGTTAGCCCCATAGCAGTAGGAACCCCAGAAGGCAAAGAATAACATGGTGAGGAGTTCCCTGAGGCCTCCTTTTGCCTCCTATATAGCTCAGAGTGGGTGTTGAAGAAGCCCAATATCTGTAATGGATACAGAAAAAAAAAAAAAGTCCAAAGAAAAGCCTGCTCTCTCTTGCTAAAGAACTGGGGAAAGGTAGCCTAGAATTGATAGAAACCTTTTTGACAATAAATGCCCTACTGCAGCAAAACAAAAAACAAAAAAACTCAGAGGAAAAAGCCATAGGCCCTCAACCACTGTTAGCAAAGGCCAAGCGGGGAGCTTAGATTGCCATCCGCACTGGCAATAATAAAGTGTCTCTCCCAATCCCCAAAGTGGTAATATCAGAGAAGTCCAAGTGGCAAGCCTGGACTTTCACTACTGCCCAGCACCCTCTTATGGAGACCACATTGGGAACCTGGACTTTTAACCCCACATCAATAAGGTATTTCTCACCCTCCCCAGGTCAGTGAAAGCCACATGAGAAGCCTAGATTTCTACCCCTGCCCACTGAAATGAGGTACCTCTACCTCTCTTCCAGAATGGTGTCAGCAGAGACCAAGGCAGAACCCTGGACTTCCGCTCCTACTTGAGAGTAACAAGGCACCACTCCTCTTTTCCACAGTGTCAGTAGAGACTGAGTGGAAAGCACAGATTTCAATCCCCGCCCAGTAGTTAGGCACCCTTCTCCATCCCATCCAGAATGGTTCTAGGATTCTACTATCCCCACTTGGTATAAAGAGTCAGTGTTGGGGCACCTTGGTGGCTCAGTCTGTTAAGTGTCTGACTCTTGGTTTGGCTCAGGTCATGATCTTGGGGTCATGGAATTGAGCCCTGCATCTGGCTCCATGCTCAGTGTGGTGTCTGCTTGGGATTCTCTCTCCCCGTCCCTCTGCCCTTGCGCCTCCTCCTTGCACTCTAAAATAAATAAATAAATCTTTAAAAAAGAGAGAGAGAGGAGTCAGCATCTATATTCCCCTGCTGGTGTGGTTTCAGTGGAGAGCTGCTAAAATTTAAATAAGATGTAGTCTCATAACATAATTCTCAATATGTCCAGAATGCGACTGAAAAACACTTGTCATACCAAGACCCAAGAAAAATCTTAACTTGGATGAGAAAAAACAGATGCCAACATGTCAGGTAATTCTGACTATACAAGAATTTTAAAGCAGTCATCATAAAAATGCTATGACCAATTAAGAACACACTTGAAACAAAATAGTAAGTTTTAGCAAAAAAGATCAGACGAGATTGGGCACATTCAGGGTGGTACGGCCATAGACAAGTAAAAAAGAAAGAGAGAGAGGAAGGAAATATAGTCAAAAGGAAATATACAATAACCTCACTAAATGGGCTCAGTAGGAGAACGAAGATGATGAAAGAATGAATTTCAAAACACTACAACAGAGGGGCACCTGGCTGGCTCAGTTAGTAGACCATGTGACTCTTGATCTCAGGGTTGTGAGTTCAAGCCCCACATTGGGCACAGAGCCTACTTAAAACAAAACAAAACAAAAAAACACTACAATAGAAATTACCCAATCTGAACAAGAGACAAAAAAGACTGGGGGAAAAAAAAGTGTCAGAGACCTATAGGGCTGTTTTTTTAAAAATCTAATATTCAAGGTTATCAGAATTCCAGAGAAGAGAGGGGAGCCTGGAGCCTGGGAGGCTCAGTCAGTTAAACATCCAACTCTTGATTTCGGCTCCGGTCATGATTTCAGGGTTGTGAGATCAAGCACCGTGTCAGGCTCCATGCTCAGCAAGGAGTCTGCTTAGGATTCTCCCTTCTCCTACTTCCTTCTGTCCCCACTCCCTTTCTTTTCTCTAAAGTGAGTAAGTCTTTTTTTTAAATAAGATTTTATTTATTAGAGAGAGAGAGAGAATGAGTGGGAAGGAGGGGCAGAGGGAGAGGGAGAAGCAGGCTTCCTGCTGAGCAGGGAGCCCAATGCAGGGCTCAATCCCAGAACCCTGGGATCATGACCCAAGCCGAAGGCAAATGCTTAACTGACTGAGCCACCCAGGTGTTCCTAAAGTGAATAAATCTTAAAAAAAAAAAAAAAAAAAAGAATTCCAGAAGAGAGAAAGCAGTTGGAGCTGGAAAAAATATCTAGAAAAAAAGCTGAAAATTTTCCAAATTTGGTAAAGATAAACATAAAGATTCAAGAAGCTGACCAAAGCCTAAAGAGGATAAATCCAAAGAAATAATCTTGGGTAGAAGAACAGGATTCAAATGACAGTATTTTTCATCAGAAACTATGAAAACCAAAAGAAAGTGGTACAACACTTTTCAAGTGCTGAAAGAAAAGAACTGTCAACTCAGAATTCTAAGGATATTCTGAAAATATCTTTCAGAAATGAAGGTGAAATCAAGACCTCAGATGAAAAAAAATAAATAAGAGAATTTGTTGCCAACAGACATATCCTAAAAGAAACACAAAAAAAGTTCTTCAGATACAGAAGAAAACTTGGAATTTCAGGAATGACGAAAGAACAATAAAGTTTTCTAAATTATGTTTAATGTTTGAAGGACAAACTATAATACTGTCTGATGTGGGGGCACATGGCTGGCTCAGCCATAAAGCATGCAACTCTTGATCTCAGAGTCATGAGTTCAAACTCAACAATGGACTTAGAGTTTATATTAAAAAAAAAACTTTCTAATATTGTCTGATATGGTTTGCGCAGAGAAAATATTTAAGTCAATTATGTTATAAAAGGGAGAGAGTAAAAAGATCTAAGTGGAAGTAAGGCTTCCACACTTCATTCAAAGAAGTAAAATGTTGGCACCAATAAACTGAAAAGTTGCAAATATATAAGATAGTATCTACAGCAATCATTAGAAAATCTATACGAAGAGATACACTCAAAAATACTATAGATAAATCAAAAAGGAATTCTAAATAATATTCAAGTAATCCATGGGAAGGCAGGAAAAAAGAAATAAAGGAATGAAAAACAAAACAACAAAAAAACAATAAAACAGCAACTTAAGCTCTCATATCAACAATTACACTAAATGTAAATGGACTAAATATATCATTAAGAAATTGTCAGAACAGATAAAAATATATGAACTATAAGAAACTTTCTTCAAATATACTGATGATGATAATAAAGATTAGGCTGAAAGTTTAAAGACCGAAAAGTGCGAATGTTAATGTTTTATTACATGACAATATTAATCAAAAGAAAGAAATAGCTCTATTAACATCTGATAAAGAAAATTACCAGAGATAAAGAAGCATATTATGTTGATAAAAAGGTCAATTCACCAAAAAGATACAGCAATCCTAAATGTGTAGGCACCAAACAACAGAACTTCAGTATACAAGAAGCAAAAACCGTTAGAACTAAAACTAGAAATACACAAATCCACAATTAAAGTTGGGATATTCAACAAATCCCCTTCTCAATAATTGACAGAACTATTAGAAAATTAGCAAAAATTGAGAGGAGTTTAATGTCACCTCAACCAATGGATCTCAAGGCAGCTTAGCAAGTTATACATCATAAATGGCATGTAGTCTGGTTTAATGATCTGTTAAACATAATACATAACTATTTTCTATTGTTGCTTTATTTTAATAACAAAAGTAACACATATTGACTGGGGGAAAATACTGATGTTTAATAAAGTAAAAACTAAAATACCCCTGCCAATCTGCCATCACTCCCCTAAGATAATCATTCCCCAGAATCTGTATTCTTTAAACTCTTTTCTCTCTTTATATATATATGTAAATATGCACATATGCACAGTTTTAATTCTATAAAAAATGGGATTATACCTCACATACTGTCTGCAACTTGCCTTTATCAGTCCAATGACGTATATGGACATCATTCTTAGCTGGTAATAGATATATAGATCTGTCATATGAAGTATTAATAAAAATGTTCTCAAAAAACTTCTTATTCTTTGATAAGTTCCTTTGAGTTACAAAGGCATATTACACTCAGTACCTAGAAATATAATGGCCATCTGCTTTTATATACCAGCAGAAAGAATAAAATTCTTCTTGAGCAAGGTAACAAGATAGTTGAAATGCTCTGAAAACAATAAAGGGACAAAAAAACACAAGTTTTATCAATTATGTTTTCTAATTTTTTTTTATTTCTCAAGGAGAACTCCATAATCTAGCTGGCATCATTAACTAAAGGAAAATATAGGTATCCTACCATTATGTGCAAAAAAGAAGGGGTGGGAATTATGTTAATACAAGTATTTATTTCCAAGAGTGAAATACTCACAGCTGTTTCTCCTTTTGGGAGATTTGTTTCTGCAGATTGTCGGATTTACTCTGACACTCTTGTAGATATTTCTTGTCTTCATCTTCAGCTTCCATTTGCGCCTTCTCTGCTTGCTGCAATCTGGTGTAATTCAAATCAACTTTGGGTAAAACTGAGGCTAGAACTAGGGTGTAAAAGGGTGAAGAAGACAAATAAAAGAAAAATGGGGAAATAGAAACATTTCTAAATGAAAACAAAGTTTGGGGGGAAACTCACAAACTCAAACGTGAAAGAGCCACACAATGTCTAGAAATTGTTATGTGATTTTTTTTCAATATAACATATAATATGCCCAGAATACTATCTTCAAATTTGTTTTATTTCTTGTTCATAATTAACAATGCAAAGCAATACAGCCTTTACCACTTACGTAGAGCAGAATGAATTAACTTTGAAAGTATAATGGGTGTGTTACTGCCTTTTTACAAAACCATGTAAAGCACAGTATTTACGTCTACACTAGGTGAAGAAGCCACATTGTTATTTATTATGTTAGGATGTGTATGCCAGGAATCAAGTGTGCTACAAGGCCAAGAGCAAAGACCTGCAATTATTTCGAACAGCCAGGTCCTCCCTGTAGGATCTTTATGCATTTACTACATTATGCCGAAAGCTGTGTGTGTGTGTGTGTGTGTGTGTGTGTGTGTGTGTGTTGTGTGTATGTTAAGATTCGAAAGAATATAGTATTAGTTGGCAACATTCTCTAGAGATCATTTTTGTTCATCACTGATGTTTAAATATTAGCTTAAAATGTGATTTTCATTTGTTCTGTTTTTATTTGTAAGTCATTGCTTCTCCCTGTGCTTAGCTCCACTCCCTGCCTCCCATCTAGGATTTCTTAGATTTAACTTCAATGTTTTTATAAGAAAACTTTTCCCACGTATTAAAGAGACATTAACTCCTTGTAGGGAATCACAGGCAAAATTTCTATTCAACTAGCTGAAAACACTGCCTCTTCTTTTCTTCCTAAAAACATACCAGTGGGGCAACCTGACACATTTGAGAAGTATAAATGCCACTTCTGAGCAAAAGAGAATAACATTCAAGTTATCTCTAAATTGAAATTTAATTTTAAAATATTAACGTAGGGGGACAGGGACCCAAGTATTTCTCTAAGATTACAGAAACTAAAATAAAACTCAGAGTGAGGTAGGGCTTGAAGTTGTGCTATCACAGAAGAGGGCTAAGGGAACTGGAAAACTGAGGTGCTAGAGCACAAGAGAAAGGCCAATCTGGGTTATAAACTATTTTAAAACATATTAAAAAATCAGTAAAGAAGCCATTAGGCCAAGAGTGGGCCAAGAGGGAAAATTTGTGCCAACACACTGTGAAACCAAAGGGTTAACTTATTTTTAAACAATGTTTATATTTTCCATCAAAAAGTAGCTAAAAAGATAAAACTGCACTTGAAAATCCTGACCTCCAAAAGGTCAATACTCAAATCAGCCTTTGTGCACAAGGTTTGAGGAATGTGTTTTTGGAAATCCAAGTGCACCCACTCTGCTTCATGGCAGTGTATTACCACAGCAGCTGATCAAGAAGTGGACAGGGTTCTTAATACCCTTTTCAAATACTTAATAGCTTAAATTATTTTCTATTTAATATATTATAAAATTGTCGACTCTCTTTTAGTCTGTTTAAATACAAGTGGTTTTCAGAAAGATATATCTTTGACCAGCTTGTACTGGTCCTGAGTGTCACTGCTGGCATATTTCACCAATGACATTGCAATTGTCCTAGTTTGAGTTAACAAATCACTGTCACTTCATAATGGAATGGACAGAAATTAAAGACAGAGAAAGGTAATAAAGATGTCCAAAATGTAAAAATGGGGATAAAGAAAACAAAAAAGAAAAAAGAAGAAAGAGGATGTCAATAAAAGAATATTCATGTCAATAAAGCATTAATAGTTATGTTTTTCATAAGTAGATTCAAAGAAAGCAATGATAAGACATATGTTGACACCAACATGACAGGTCAATGGAAATACATTACATTTTCCAACAATAAAAGTGAAAAATGCCAATACAAAACAATTCAATTTAAATAAAATTATTTATTGGTTTGGGTTGAGGGTCCTAGCTCAAAGAAACGCAACTAAACTGCCAACTCAAAGCTTGATTTCAGATAAAGAGATGATGAATGACAAAGGATATGACAATCAATATGCATGGAAATCAATCAGGGATAATTCCACCATAGATTTTGTTCGTTTTTCACTTTTTCAAAGTTTTTGTTTGTGTATTTGTTTTATGTCATCGATTGAACCACATGAAATTGCCGATATTAAATCTTTTAAGAAAATCCACAAAATGGCAAATTCAAATGAATTCAGCCTACTATAAAGCAACTTGATTCCATGCAACAACCAAAACAAAAAGGCAAAATCTTGCTGGGCTTAAAAAAAAAAAGTCCTAATAAATTTTCCTAATGGTTTTTGTGGCAGGTGTCAGAGTTGAATAAAGAAAAGGGAGAAAAAAAGGAAAAAAAGAAACTAAGACTGAAAATGCTGTACCTTTGCTCCAGCTGCCTCATGGCTGCAGTAATTTTATTGGTTTTTTCTTCTAGTCGGACAATTATTTCATTTTTTTCTTTCAAGCCATCTTCAGAACCCTATGTAGAAAGAAAAAAAAAAAACTATAGTGGCTTTGATTTTTAAACCTGAATATTTTTAAGTTTTGTATACCATTTCACTATGGAATTTTTACTTTGAAATGAGTAGAGCTAATTTGTAGGTTAAAATACTCCTATGATATAAAGCAGTAGTACTATTAGTCTTCAATTAAAATGTAATAAAAAAAAAACTGCCTTTAGTGTTTCTGGAAGACAACAGAATAAACTCTTGTAAACTATGCTTTTTTTCCAATTAAATAAAGAGTTTTTGGCAACAAATCTACTTAAACAGTGATGTCACTTTATGAGAGAATTATAACGATTATTATAGTAAAGCATTTTTTTTTTTTAAGATTTTTTTATTTGAGAGAGAGAGAGAGCACGAGCAGGGGGGAGGGACAGAGGGATAGTGAGAAGCAGACTCCCCACTGAGCAGAGAGCCCCACACGGGGCTGGATCCCAGAACTCTGGGATCATGATCTGAGCTGAAGGCAGACGCTTAACTGATTGAGCCACCCAGGTGCCCCTACAGTAAAGCATTTCAATCAAAATTAAATCTTTCTCAGGGCCCTTGGCTGGCTCAGTAGGTAAAGCATGTAGACTCCTGATCTTGGGGTTGTAGATCTGAGCCCATGTTGGGTGTAGGGATTACTTAAAAAAATAAAATCCTGGGGCGCCTGGGTGGTTCAGTCGTTAAGCGTCTGATGCCTTTGGCTCAGGTCATGGTCCCAGGGTCCTGGGATCGAGCCCCACATCAAGCACCCTGCTCTGGAGGAAGCCTGCTTCTCCCTCTCCCACTCCCCCTGCTTGTGTTCCCTCTCTCGCTGTGTCTCTGTCAAATGGGTATTAAAGAAGGCATGTTCTGCATGGAGCACTGGGTGTTATACACAAACAATGAATCATGGAACACGACATCAAAAACTAATGATGTAATGTATGGTGATTAACATAATAAAAATAAATAAAAATTAAAAAAAAATTTTTTTAAAAAGTAAAAAAAAATAAAAAATAAAATCTTAAAAAAATAATAATTAAAGGGGCACCTGGGTGGCTCAGTCGGTTAAGTGTCTGACTTCAGCTCACGTCATGATCTCAGGGTCCTGGGGTCAGGCCCTGTGTTGGTCTCCACACTCAGCAGGGAGTCTGCTTCTCCCTCTCCTTCTGCCCCTCCCTCGAGCTCATGCTCTCTTTCTCTCAAATAAATAAATAAAATCTTTTTAAGAAAAAATAAATCTTTCTCAGGACTACACTGTATAAAGAACTCACAGAAATGTCCTGCATATTTAGATTGAGTTTTCCCAAAAGATTTAATCTTCATACTTAACCTTTTGGCATTAAAAAAGAAATTCAGATAGGTGATTTGTTTATTCTTTGATACCTATTCCATTGCTACACTACTTAAGCTTCCATAGAGAAAAGAAGTCACTGGTTTTTATTACCAATATAGCACAGCTAAAAACCAAATCTGTCATACAAAAAGTTATTTTCAAGTTACATTAAACTCAAGAAATTCTAAGAATTTAAGAATGAGCCTTACCTCCAAAATCTATAAAGAACTTACCAAACTCAACACTCCCCCCAAAAATAATCCAATTACAAAATGAGAAGACATGAATAGACACTTCCCTAAAGAAGACATCTAGATGGCTAACAGACACATAAAAAGATGCTCAACATCACTCATCATCAGGAAATACAAATCAAAATCACAATGAGATACCACCGCACACCTGTCAGAATGGCTAAAATTAACACAAGAAACAACAGGTGTTGGCAAGGATGCAGAGAAATGGGAACCCCTTGCACTGTTGGTGGGAATGCAAACTGGCGCAGCCACTCTGGAAAACAGTATGGAGGTTCTTCAAAAAGTTAAAAATAGAACTACACTATGATCCAGCAATTGCACCACTAGGTATTTACCCAAAGAATACAAAAATATAGATTTGAAAGGGGTACATGCACCCTGATGTTTATAACAGCATTATCAACAATATAACTATGGAAAGAGCCCAAATGTCCATTGACTGATGAATGAATAAAGACGTGTTATATGTGTGTGTATATATGTGTGTGTGTGTATATATATATAATGGAATATGACTCAGCCATCAAAAAGAAGGTCATCTTAACATTTGCAACGACATGGATGGAGCTACAATGTATTACACTAAGCAAAATAAGTTAAGAGAAAGACAAATACCGTATGATTTCACTCATATGTGGAATTTAAGAAACAAAACAGATGAACATATGGGAAGGGGGAAGAAAAAAGAGGGAAACCGTAAGAAACTCTTAATGACAGAGAACAAACGGAAGGTTGCGGGAGGGATGTGGGTGGGGGATGGGCTAGATGGGTGATGGGTATTAAGGAGGGCACTTGTTATGGTGAGCACTGGGTGTTGTATGTAAGTGATAAATCACTGATTTCTACTCCACTGTAGGTTCACAAACTATAATTATAATAAAAATTTAAAAAAAAAAAGATCCTTACCTGCAACTTTTGATACATTTCTATGTTAATTGCTTTAACTTCCTCTAGTTGTTGCCGAAGGCCTATCAGAGTATCCTGCTTCTCATGGATATCTTTCTCCAACAACTTCATGGCAAGTTCAATTTCATGTTTCATACTAACTTGTACCGCTAGCTCATTTTCCACATCCTGCAATTTCAACATATCCTCAATTCACATACCACTTCAGGATGTCAAAAGTCAGACACACGACAGTTAATGACAACATGAAGAATTTTCTATTCACTATGTAGACTATTTTTTTTTAATGGTTTCATGTCACTAGGTATATGTCTTTTTATTTTTTAAGGATTTTATTTATTTATTTATGTGAGAGAGAGAGAAAGAGACCACAAGCAGGGGCAACAACAGGCAGAGGGAGAAGCAGGCTCCCTCCTGAGCAAGGAGCCAGATGTGGGGCTCAATCCCAGGATCCTGGGATCATGACCTGAGCAGAAGGCAGATGCTTAACCGATGAGCCACCCGGAAGTCCCTGTAGACCACTCTTAAAAAAAACAAAATACGTTCCACTCAATTTTGCTATGAACCTACTTGAAAAAATAAAGTTTATTCATTTAAAAAAATAAAAAAAATACATAGACTACTCTTTTGAGGTTTAAGCCACATGAAGGGAATCAACCAGGTCCTGTAACATAACATTCTAAATATTTTCAACTGTGTATTTTGTGAAAATGAAAGCATTTTCTAGATATTATCACTATTCTACTGCTTCAAAATTAAGTATTTTTATGCCTCATAAACTCAGTATTAATTTTCCTTAATCAAAGAAATAAAGTAGTCTGGGGGTGTCTTGCTGGCTCAGTTGGAAGAACATGCGACTCTTGATCTTGGGGTCATGAGATCCAGCCCCCACATTGGGTGTAGAGATTTCTTAAATAAATAAAACTTGAAAACACACACACACACACACACACACACAGAAATAAAGTAATCCATACAAGTGAAGGCCAAAGATAACTCAAAAACCCCACTTCACAGTTTCAATTTCTTCTCTTATAGAATTTTACATTGGGGTGGGGGGATGGGGTACATGGAAGGCACATGATGGAATATACAACCAGGTGTTATATACAACTGGTGTTGTATATGGGTGCACATGGGTGTTATATACAAATGATGAATCACTGAACTCTACCTCTGAAACTAATAATAAGCTATAAATTAAAAAATTCTCACATCAAAAACAAAGAAGTTTCCTAATATTAAAGACAAATAGCAAAAGGGATGGAAAGGCTAGCAATAGTCTCTTCTTGACCTGGGTGGTGATTATACAGGTATTTATGTTATAACCCATTAAGCTGTACATTTGTATTTTTCTGTAGGTATTATATCAATTTAAGGTTAAAAAAAATCAGTTAAATAAATAAATAAAATCTTAAAAAAAAATTATTTCAGAGAGAGAGAGAGAGCGCGCGAGAGAGAGCATGAGCCGGGGGAGGGATCGGGGAGAGGGAGAGAGAGTCCCAAGCAGACTCTGCACTGAGTGCAAAGCCCAACGCAGGACTCCATCCCACCACCCTGAGATCATGACCTGAGCTGAAATCAAGAGTCTGACGCTCAACTGACTGAATCACCCAGGTGCCCCATTAATTTTTTTTAAAGTAACTTCTATGCCCAACATAGAGTTGGAAATCATGACCCCAAGATCAAGAGTTGCATGCTCTACCAACTGAGCCAGCCAGGCACCCCAAAAATAAGTTAATTTTAAATATGATTTGGAGCACCTGGGGGGCTCAGTCAGTTGAGCATCTGTCTTCAGCTCAGGTCATGATCTCAGGGTCCTGAGATCGAGCCCCTTGTCAGGCTCTCCGCTCAGTGGAGAGTCTGCTTCTCCCTCTTCCTCTGTGATCCCTCTCACTTTCACTCTCTCAAATAAATAAAATCTTTAAAAAAATTTTTAAATATCATTTCAGTCCTATTTGAATCCATCATTCTATTCTGTTTGTTTTTGTTTTTGTTTTTTTATTTTTTTTTTTTTAAATATTTTATTTATTTGACAGAGAGAGACACAGCGAGAGAGGGAACACAAGCAGGGGGAGTGGGAGAGGGAGAAGCAGGCTTCCTGCAGAGCAGGGAGCCCGATGTGGGGCTCAATCCCAGGACCCTGGGATCATGACCTGAGCCGAAGGCAGACACTTAACGACTGAGCCACCCAGGCGCCCCATCTATTTTGCTTTTTTAATGCTGGTCACAATCCATTCATTTCAGATTATAACACAGTTTAAAAACACTTGATAAAAAAAGAATCTGGGCGCCTGGGTGGCTCAGTTGGTTAAGCGACTGCCTTCGGCTCAGGTCATGATCCTGGAGTCCCTGGATCGAGTCCCGCATCGGGCTCCCTGCTCGGCAGGGAGTCTGCTTCTCCCTCTGACCCTACCCCCTCTCATGTGCTTGCTCTCTCTCATTCTCTCTCTCTCAAATAAATAAATAAAAAATCTTTAAAAAAAAAAAAAAGAATCTGAAGGGGTTGTAAGGGGGTGAGATTTCTATCCCACAGCAAGGAAGATAAGGCTAAAAAAGAGATTTTAAGTGATGCTTAAGGGTAAATTATTATTATGATTATTATTTTTGCTAATGTAAACTACCTGTCTTAACTGAGATTCATCTCGAAGCTGCCTTCTGGCTTCGTTGTACATTTCATCCAGCCCCTGCCGAGAATGCTTATATGTTTGAAGCTCAGTTTCCACATCCACTTTGGTAACCTAAGAAGAAAACATCAAGCTTTATACTGTGTCATCACTACTATCAATACAGCACAGAAATAAATATCCAGTCTATGCAAAAGTCCCCAAAAGTGGCAATTTCTGACACAAGACAGTGTGTTTGCAAACAGTCCATACTTACCTCCAGGTGCTGCTGTGTTTTCATTAAAATCAATTTATTTTCACTTCGTAATTGATGATTTTCTTCTTGGAGTTTAATGATATTATTTTTTGCTATTGCTAACTACAAATTATGAAACAGGGACAAGAAAAAAGATTTTAAACACCTTTACTTATACTTGCTTCACAGGTTATGATCATCGCTATAAACAATAGAATATAAAAGCTTAAAACTAGTCAAATGTCTCACATCTACAGAAGCTTTCATAAGAAAAATGTGCTAGTATCCTAAGATACCAATAAAAAAATTGAACTCTTATTTCTAGTATTTCCTTTTATTAGTCAAAATATATTGTTAGTTAAAACATATCATGCATATCTGATTTAAGTATGTTCTGAATACAAAGTATCATGAAACAATAAGACTGTAAAGACCTGTGTAAAGATAAAAGATCTATAAGAAGGCTGTGCTATCATTGAAAATGTGATACAGACCTTCATGATAACCAAATAGGACACCCTCTGAAATAGATAACACTGAGTGACCATCACAAATATGAGACATTTTTCACCATCAGAGTTAAACTAAGTGGCTTGGTTCTGAGGCCTACAAGGAAAAGAGGGATTCCAGGAAAGGAAAGCAGGGACCATCCCCAATGTTGGCTTATAAATAAATTTCTGAACACTTCATCAGGGATATAACTTGAACTTCACAGTGTGCCTAAGGCCAAGAAGAAGCACAAACTAGAGAGCAGCTCTAATGGTCCCAATCTACCAAACTACCAAATGGTCCCGATGGCCAACAGACACATGACAAGATGCTCAACATCACTCATCATTAGGGAAATGCAAGTTAAAACTACAATGAAAGACTACCTGTCAGAATGGCTAAAATCAGAAACACAAGAAACAACAGGTGTTGGCAAGGATGTGGGGGGAAAAAAAGGGACCCTTGGTGCACTATTGGTGGAAACAGAAACTGGTGCAGTCACTGTGGAAAACAGTATAGAGTTTCCTCAAAAAATTAAAAATAGAACTACCCTACAATCCAGTAATTGCACTACTGGGTATTATCCCCAGAATACAAAAACACTAATTCAAAGAGATACAGGCATCCCTGTTCACTGCAGCATTATTTACAATAGCCAAACTATGGAAGTGGCCCAAGTGTTCACTGATAGATGAATGGATAAAGAAGATGTAGTGAGTGGATGGAATGTTATTCAGCCATTAAAAAGAATGAAATCTTGCCATTTGCAACAACATGGATAGAGCTACAGAGTTTAATGCTAAGCAAAATAAGTCAGAGAAAGACAAATACTGTATGATCTCACTCATGTGGAATTTAAGAAACAAATGAGCAAAGTCAAAAAAAGAGAGAGAGACCAAGAAACAGACTCTTAACTATAGAGAACAAACTGATGGTTACCAGAGGGGAGATGGGTGGTGGGATGGATGAAATAGGTGATGGGGATTAAAGAGTACACTTATCATAATTAAAAAACAAAACAAAAGAGAACACTATCAAGTGGTCCCAAACTATCAAAATAAAGATACATTTGCAGTCATGCAAGTAATCATATGCTCCCTGGTTTGGAAAAATTAGGCCAGTTCTAAAAGAATTAAGAATTTTAATTAACACAGAAAGTAGGGTTCAGAGCACTCATGACAGATTTCTTCCTCTAGCCTAAATAATTCTGAAAATAGAAAGCAGTAACTCTGTGGTTTGATATAAAAAAAAAAAAAAACTTATCTAAAGCAACTTTACAAACAGTATTAAAAAGAGAGCAGAGATAAATTTCCAGTCTGGGACCACCAGAGAGGCGCTCTGACAACGCAGGAAACCAAAGCACACGGGATGAGGTTTATACTTGGTTGCGTGGAGAAAGGGTGGCCATGAGCAGGTAGTGGTGCTTGTAAAGAAAAGTAATCTGAATAGTGGAACAAGACGAACAGTATCATTTTAATGGGAATTTCTACCTATAGGTGATTCACTATCTAAATAGAGGTCATCCAGATTTTAAAGAGAATCACAGCTTATTCAAAGAAGGGGTTGTATAAGTGTCATCTTTGGGGCTCATTTCTAGGAGTATCTCAAACAACTCACAGATTTACCAGAGAATTTACCTGAGAAAATGTGGTTTCTCTAGAACTTATAATCATCAATTATAACTATATTGCAAATATTCCATCATAAGGATGAAAATGTGCACCCACGCACATGCACACTTAGTGTATTCATACTTAAAATGGAAAAGGATCAAAAATACTCAGTCCGTGTAAGACAACTATCCATGGCTGGGTTACAATACCTCTTCAATCAGCTTAGTATTTGACTTTTCTAATGAGTCAACTCTTGAATGGAGACTGCTGACTGTGCTGCTGAAATTAATAAAGAAAAAACTCATTCAAATTACACAAATTCACAAAAGTAAGAAAAGGTATGTTATCCTGGACTTACCATGTTAACTAACATGCACCGACTATCCTGAATTTGTGAGTGTGGGAAATTTCATTAAGTTGGATAACCAGATTTGGCCAGAAAAGCAATAAAGACTGGAGCAAAAAACTCATTTCTATTAAAATTCCACTTTATGCTGCTCATTATTTTTTGCTGTCTTCTTAGAGTCTTTCTTACATTTACATTTTAATACTTAGGAATGGATTCCACACAAAGACTACCAAGTATTATTAAAATTAAAAATTATCTTTTAAAGGATGAACTTTAAATATCCACTTTATAATTAAGTGGCTTAATAAGCATTTACAGCAGTCTTCAACACAAGCCCATTCTGTTTCCACTCTCCACTTTTATAATCACTTAAAGACTTCTAAAGTCACCTGTAGTTTGGGAAATGTGAATATGAAATTCACATCAGGTACCCGGACAGCCAGCAGCTAAGCAAACACCCTGATTTTCAAGGATATAGCTAAAAGTCAGGTTAAGCCGAATGAACTTGGTTTTTTTGTATTTTTGTTTAAATTGATCAAGATTGGACATTACTGTACATTTTTTTCTGCATTTTTATAAATCTTGATAAAAAATCGTATTTCAAACTGTACAGTCACCAGAAGTACACAGTTATCAAAAATGCACACACTTCCCTTGACATCTCCGAGACTGGACATTATTGTACATTTTATTTAGTTTGTTTTTCAAGACCTTGTTTCTACCACCTCAAGCTTTCTTTAATAACATAATATGCTGTTTACATCACAATAAAACCTATAATAGATTTAAACAAATTTTGTACCAGCCTCAGAAATAAATATTGGCATTTTAGTTTAACTAGTGAAACAAATCTTTTTTCATTCATATTAAATCATTTTTAAATATTATCATTCTTAGGGAAACAACCTGAGTTTTTCACAAACAGCAACAGGGTATCCGGATGGTGAGACCTTAACAGGTGTGGGACTAAGAGACAGAGGACCAAAGTTAGAGTCCCTGCTTTTCTACTTTCTGTGTCACCTTGAAAGCTGTAAAACCTTTCTAAGCTCCAGTTTCCTTACCTATAAATCAGATAATAATATCTGTCCTACCTTTATGTAAGAATCAATAAAATATTAATCAAAAAAGCACTTTTGAAAATAAACCCTCAATAGTTTTCTTTGAATGAGGGATAATATGTGAGTTCTATTTTTATCTTTATCTGTTTTCTATATTTTTTTAAGTACTTTAAATATACAAAAACATTCTAACTGGAAAAACAATGAAACATTTTTAAAACCGTAAAATGTACAAAAGTAAGGCACTAGTACTGCTGTAAATGATTTAAAACACATAATCTCAAAGAGAATGAGAAAACTCCTTGAACCAAATGGAACAGACTCTAAGATAAACTGTTGAGTAAAAACAGTGAACTACAGAATAGTGTAAAAATTATGCTACTTTACATGTAAAAAAACTGAGGGGAAGGGAACTTTAAGAAAATATATGCATATTCTTGTTTATTTGTATAAAGTATCTCTGGAGGCATACACGAGAGCCTATTAATTAGTCCCAAAGAGGGAAACCAGGTGATTGGATATCAAGGAGGAGGGAGGCTTTTTGTTCATGTTCCTTTTGAAGTTTAAACTATGTGACTATATATATATTTTTTAAAGATTTTATTTATTTATTTGAGAGAGAGCAAGCACGAGCAGGGCAGAGGGAGAGGAAGAAACAGACTCCCCGCCAAGCAGGGAGCCCAATGCAGGGGATGCAGGGCTCGATCCTAGGACCCTAGGATTGTGACCTGAGCTGAAGGCAGTCGCTCAACCAACTGAGCCAACCAGGCACCCCAAACTATGTGAATATATTACCTGTTGCCGAAAGTGAATAAAGCTTTAACAGTAAGTAAATAAGCAATACAAAGTTGCATTTAGAAATATCTCAGAATTACAAATTAGAAAACACACATACATACACATATATTTCCTATGACATCTTTTATTAAAACTCCGTGATTAAAAAAAAAAGACAATGATACAAGATATTTCCTATCTCTCCAACTTCAGAGAAAGCAAGAGTTACAGCTTCTTATTTTTCTAAAATGGGAAAATGTTTAATTTTATTTTCTGACTACTGAACGAAACTTAGAAAATCAGAAAAGTATAAAGAATAAAATAGAAATTATCCATAATTTCATCACCCAGAGACAGTCATTTTTGCTAATTATTCATTTTAATTAATGGGAACAGTCCATTTCTAACTATGTAGCAAATATTATTCACTTTACCTGTGCTATCTAGTCCAAACTAAAATGTACTATAACTGTAAAATACACATTGGCTTGTGAAGACAATACAAAGAAAGAATATAAAATACCTCATGAATAATTGTTATATTGATTACATATTGAAATAATATTTTGGGTATACTGGGTTGAATAAAATATATATATATTTTTTAAAGATTTTATTTATTTATTTATTTGAGAGAGAGAGAGAGAGAGAAACAGCATGAGAGGAGATAGGGCCAGAGGGAGAAGGAGGCTCCCCGCTGAGCCGGGAGCCCGATGTGGGACTCGATCCCAGGACCCCGGGACCATGACCTGAGCCAAAGGCAGTCGCTTAACCAACTGAGCCACCCAGGCTCCCATAAAATATATTTTTAATTAATTTCATGTTTTTTACCTTTTTAATGTGGTTACTAAAAATTTTAAATTATCTATATGACTCACATTTTATTTCTATTAGTCAGAACTGCACTATACTATTTTACATATTGATCTCAGAAATTCTTACAAGTATTCACTGACAGCTTCAATGCCCAGGTGACATATATAAGGAAATAAAATATAAGGAAAAACTCCCACCATGGGAGGCGACAGCCACATTTACACATGAAGCTCTTTGAAGTAGGAAAAATGAATTTGTGAACCATAAAAATGATATAAACTTCCACCCTATCTAGCCTTTTCTTCTCAAGGATACAGGGATAAGTTTGAAATTCTGTCTTTATTTTTTTGACCCCTCCCCAGAAGTTCTATTTTTAAATTCTCCAAATGTTCTATCTGAAAATCTGACTCTTGGAAAGCCTGGGTGGGTCAGTCAGTTAAGCGGCTGCCTTTGTCCCAGGTTATGATCCAAGGGTCCTGAGATCAAGCCCTGCATCGGGCTCCCTGCTCAGCGGGGAGTCTGCTTCTCCTTCTGCTGTTCCCCCTGCTTGTGCTCTAATCTCACTCTCTCTCAAATAAACAAATAAAATCTTAAAATAAAAAAAAAAAAAGAAAATCTGACTCTCATTTTTTGAAAATGAATTAGCTCCAATAATTCTCTGTATTCTTAATTTCTATTCTCTACTCCCTCAAACCTTTCTCAAAGATGTTTAGTAGGAAGGAATAGGGTAAAGTGGACCTGAAAAGGGTGTAAAAAACCTCTACGACAATAGTCACAAATATCCAAGTATCCATAATACTTACTTCAGTTGTCTATTTAATTCTTCAACATAATTCTTCTGGTCTAATATGGCAGCAATTTGAACATTCCTAAAGAGGGGGAAAAGAAGCTTTGCGTCAGTTGGAAAGGTATTTACTGAAGGACCAAAAAATGTCTATGTCGCCTAAAATTGTTGTAAAACCATAATGGCAAAAAACATTATCTTGCCTTTAAATAAAATTCAAGAATCTTTATAATAATGTAGCAGTAGGCTGTGTACTAATTATAACCTTTGTTAAGTCTAGTATTAGCAAGTAATCTATTTAACAATACCATTAAAAAGTATATTTAAGAACTCTTTTGCATCAGTATGTTTTTTAATTAAAATACATTTGACAGGGGCACCTGGGTGGCTCAGTTGTTAAGCGTCTGCCTTCAGCTCAGGTCATGATCCCAGGGTCCTGGAATCGAACCCCACATCAGGCTCCCTGCTCGGCGGGAAGCCTGCTTCTCCCTCTCCCACTCCCCCTGCTTGTGTTCCCTCTCTCCCTGTGTCTCTCTCTGTCGAATAAATAAATAAAATCTTAAAAAAAAAAAATACAACATGTGAAATAAATAACTTATGAAAATCATACCTTTCTTTATTTCCAATATCTTCTTCATTCTTTAAATACATGGAAAAATCAATCACTCCAACCTAAAGTAAATCATGTTATTTTTAGTTAAAGGGGAGAAATATTAGAAGTACAGTTAACATGCAACTGAATTTCATTCTTAATTTTTCTTTAGTGTTTAACAGTACTGTTTACAACTGGATCCAAGAGGAACAGCACAAACTAAAAACACTCTGCATTTGGTACGAGTCACTTTCACTTACTTGTGAGTCTAAATCTTCTCCCTTTACACACAGGTTAGCATCTATCACATTCAGGCCAACCAGCAGCCCAACAATTACTGCTCCTTCTTCTTCCATCATTAGTGCATGATACTCATAAAATTCACTGTGGAAATTAAAATAAAAACCTTAAAACACAAATTTACTTCAAACACTAAATTTTAAAATCTCAGCCCCATAATATAAACATGGAGCCCATACAAATCTGGTCTCTTCAAATTAGCCTTTCTATATGTGAATAACTTAAACATTTTGAAACGTTAATGTCCATGTAAACAAGGTAAAAGAATGGGACTGAAAGAGATGAAAGAGGAAAAGGAATTTTGAGAGAAAGAAAAGAGAAACAAAGAGACATAGATCAAAGAAAAAGAGGCATCACTGAGGCCTGGAATGTCTGGGACTCTCAGAAGACTTACTGACTGTTACTGATTTGATTACAATACTTTTTATTAGAGTTGACTTTTTAATTCTAGGATTTATTAAGAATCTTCGGATGAAGACTAAGGTAGGGAATGAACATATGAAACATTTCCAAAGCCCATGTTCAAATCAGTGTATTTGATATGTATATTGCAAGTGTTCTTAATAACCATCAATTAAGGATGGTAGGACATCTATATCCTAAAAAATGTTCAAACAAGAGATTTGTGAAAGAAATAGGACAGTCTAAAAACTAAGACTTGACAATTATGTATTCATAGAACTAATTATCACTGTCTCGTGCCTTCCTCAAGAAGTCCCATGTACTATTTAATCACTTTAATTGACCTTCACAATATTATTGAGAAATTGCTGGTGCTTAAAGTACGGTCATTCTCATTTAACAAATGGGAAAACCAAGATGTACGACCAGAGTCATAAGTACTACCAAAAATGACCAGATTCTCCAGAATATCAGACAGGCACTCCAAGAGAACAAGGGCAAACAGAGGGACTGCTATGGGTCACCCCCTCTAACAACTGATTACCATACTCTGAAAGTCTGTCTTAAACATCTGGCCTTCTATTATTTACTTATTTATATATTTACTACATGAAGGCAATTTATTCAAGAAGTTAATACTGAAAACAAAAGTTTCAGTGGGGGTGTTATCACAGCTATGTTCAGTATTACATTTTTTAAAAGGATGAATCCATTCTCTGTTAAATAAAAAGCTTCAAAGGTAAACAATGAATGGTCTGAATGATAAGATGTATTCCTGAAATTGAGCAGATTTCAAAGTCAGTGCATAGACCAGGCTATTTATAAGCTCGACTTCCCATCAACCTCAGCACAATGTCAACTAACAATAACAAGTTAATGTTTTCCAGTCATCTTCACTATACCACTTAATTGCCAGCGCTCACTGGCCTTCAATTGACAGTTTAAAAAGTGCCCACAATATGGCCAAAGCAACAGTTTAGACATTCAGGATCTAAACCTGTTGGGGTGCCTGTGTGGCTCAGTTGGTTAAGCGTCAGACTGTTGATTTTGACTTTGATTTCAGGGTTGTGATATTGAGCCCCATGTGGGCTCCGCCCTGGGAAGGGAATCTGCTTGGGGTTCTCTCTCTCTCCCTCTGCCTCTGCACTACCCACCATCTTCCTCTCTAAAATAAATAAAAAATAAAAAGAAATTTGTCAGATTAAAGCTCCCAATCCCAATACAGATTTTTATTTGTAGAATTAACTGTAATTTAGAAAAAAAAATAAAACTAGCCTAGAAATATAACATATAAATAAATTTTCCTCTTATTGGTCAATACAAAGCTTATGGTATTCAGTTTTTAGGCTAGTTCCTGATCCATGTTATGTCCCTACATGATTTTCTCTCTCATGTTGCTCTTCTTTTTTTTAATGCCATCTTATTGTATTTTATGTATCCTTTTGTACTACATCTTTAATTCTTTTTGGAAAACAGGATATAAATGAAATTTTAAAAATGGAAATGAACATGACTTAATGGTACTAACCTTAAGAGATCCCTCTGAATAATTAAGCAACGCAGGTAATCAGCCATTTTTTTTTGCATGAGGGCTAATCGAAGCCATGCTCTTGCACGACCGAGGGGGGTCCTAAAAAAGCAAAACCAACTGGTCAGAAGACAGTCTCAGTCCATATATTATAATAGACTACATATTCTATTGCTGTCAAGGTTCATATTAATAAAGGAAAACTGCAATTTATCATGGTTTTGTCTGTTTCTACAGGTGTTTTGTTTTGTTTTTTTTGTTTGTTTCTAGTTTTTTAAGCCAGCTCTTTGAACATGCAAACCAATCCCTGGGAGCTATTTAAGTATCTAAGGTAAACCTGCACCTACAGGACATCTAGGTACCATTTTATGCCTTGGAAGAAATGACGCTCTAAATACTGAGGATTATCTCTACAAGAAATATTTTGACCGAATGGGCATAACTGTCTAAAGATAAATATGTAAGGTGCACCTGGCTGGCTTAGTCAGTAGAGCACGTGATTTTTAATCTGCAGGTTGTGAGTTCAAGACCCACACTGGGTATGGAGGTTACTTTTTTTTTTTTCTTAAGATTTTTAAAAAACATTTCTTTTAAATTTTATTTTATTATGTTAATCACCATACATTACATCATTAGTTTTTGATGTGTTGTTCCATGATTCATTGTTTGTGTATAACACCCAGTGCTCCATTCAATACGTGCCCTCTTTAATACCCATCACCAGGCTAATCCATCCCCCCACCCCCCTCCCCTCTAGAACCCTCAGTTTGTTTCTCAGAGTCCATAGTCTCTCATGGTTTGTGTCCCCCTCCGATTTCCCCCCTTCATTTTTCCCTTCCTACTATTTTTTTTTTAAATATAATGTATTATTTGTTTCAGAGGTACAAGTCTGTGATTCATCAGTCTTAAAAATGGATATGCAAAATGCATCAAATAAAGCAATATAATGCCTTCAAAAAGTAACGGACATGATATCTGAATTTTAAAAATCCTAACAAATTAAAAAAAAAAAAAAATCCTAACAAAGCTAGGAGGGCACCAAGCTGGTAATCAAAAAGAGAGAAATCACCAGGCTGCTTGTTATTTTTCAAATGTTTCTCTAGGAGGTTGTCCTTAAAAAATTCAATCTCCTACCTCTTATCCAAGTTTTATCATTTAGTAAAAGTAAAAGCAACTTTTACAGAATATGTATGGTTTTTCAAAGAGAAAGATCATCATTCACACTTTTATGTTTTCTTATACAAAGAATGTTTTGGCATGTAGTGTGGGAGGTAAGTTAATCTTCACTACTAACAGCTAATGAGCTTCTTATGGTTTAGCAGTTGAATGAATACCATTGTTCAGAAAACATTTTTTACTTTTGAAGAGTTAGGCTTTTTAAAAACAATTTGAACATATATTTTCATATTAAAATGACCAAATCTTATATTTCTTTTTTTTTAAGATTTTATTTTTAAAGTATTCTCTATACCCAACGTGGGGCTTGAACTCACAACTCAGAGATAAAGAGTCACATGCTCTACCAACTGAGCCAGCCAGGTGCCCCTTCTTATATTTCTCTTTTTGAGAGTTATGATTCCCTTGCTATTTCACTCTAAAAACTAGGTTTGAGGGACATCTGGTTGGCTCACTCAGTCAAGCATGCAATTCTTGATCTCAGCATCATGAGCTTAAGCCCCACACTGGGCAGAGAGATTACTTACAAAAATAATAATAAGTAATATAAAATTTAAAAACTGGGTTTGAATCCTGGCTCTGCCACTTTTTAACTGTTAACTCCTCTGACCTTTATTTTTCACATCTATGCAATTATTATAATAATCTCTACCCTCTAAGACTGATGTAAGGACTAAATGAGATAATTCATGTAAACCAATTATTTTATTACCCTGAGACAGTACTTAATAAATAGTAGCCATTTACTTTTATCATTCAATTAAATACAACCTGGAAATATTTGGATGTTGTGTTATCAGCCAGAAAACACTACCATATTCCCTACAACATGTAAAACCCTCAGGTGCCTGGGTGGCTCAGTTAAGCGTCTGCCTTCAGCTCAGGTCATGATCCCAGGGTCCTGGGATCCAGTACCACATCAGGCTCCCTGCTCAGCGGGAGTCAGTGTCTCCCTCTGCCCCTCCCCCTGCTCCTGCGTGCTTGCGCTCTCTCGCGCTCTCTCTTGCAAGCTCTCTCTCTCTCTCGCAAAAATAAAAAATCTTAAAAAAAACAACTGTAAAACCCTCAATTATAAAGCTAAGAGAAAGCAACTGGTAATCTGACAGAGAATGCTAAGAAAAGAAGGTTATCTCATTCACAAGAATTAAGATAAACTAAAGGAAAGCGTAAGAACTTAGCCTTAACAACACCTTTATGCCTTTATTCAGTTTTTACATTTTATATATATTTGTCTAGTGAAATGGGCAGGTGACACTATAGGTCCCAATTTTTAGAGAAAGAAAAGTAATTTGCACAAGCCCCATATATATAAATGGCTTATCTGAGAATTCTAATCTCCTGAGCCTTTGCCCTGGATTTGGTCTAAATCAGTCTTCAGGGCGCCTGGGTGGCTCAGTCATTAAGCGTCTGCCTTCAGCTCAGGCCATGATCCCAGGGTCCTGGGATCGAGCTCCGCATTGGGTTCCCTGCTCAGTGGGAAGCCTGCTTCTCCCTCCCCCACCCCCCATGCTTGTGTTCCCTCTCTCGCTGTGTCTCTGTCAAATAAATAAAATCTTTTAAAAAGTAAATAAATAAATAAAAATAAATTAGTCTTCAACAAATAGTTATTGGCTGCCAACTAGCTTACTACTGCAAACTAGCTTAACACTCAGGAAACAAATGCATAATTGATACATCCTATCTTAAAGGGACCTGCTGTTTCCTGCAATACAATGTAGAATCAAAGTGATATAATAAAGGAGTGAATATAGTGATAGGGTATAGAAGAAAAAGCAGTTAATTCCTACTGAAGGGACTAAGAGAAATTTCATAAAGGAAATGAAATTTGAACTGAGCTATAAAGAAAGAACAGAATTTTATTAGGAGAGAATGGAAGAAGGCTACTTAAGGCTAAGAGAAGATAATAGAGTGTGAAGTACTTTCAAGGAACAGTAAATATATCTCTGCGGTTAGAAATGAACAATAAGATTACTTACTTAAGACCAGGCAAATCCCGGACACTGGCTCCTATTTCCTCTGCTTCTGGGTACAGCTTCTCCACCAGTTCCAAGGGGCCCCAGATAGTTTTGTTATAACTCAAAAATGATTTTCTTACTGAGAAAAAAAAGCATATATAATGCATACAACTTCAACATATAAAATTGTCATAACTTCCTTTTATTTAGTTTCAACATTTCTAACTTAAAATACAGTTATTCAAAGACCTTCCGCTCTTATCACTACACAGTCCTGTGGATCAGGAACCTGTTCATCAGGATCCTGATATTTTTCCTTATCAGAAATATGCAAAAAAATGGGGTGCCTGGGTGGCTCAGTTGGTTAAGCAGCTGCCTTCCGCTCAGGTCATGATCCCAGGGTCCCCGGGATCAAGCCACGCATCGGGCTCCCTGCTCGGCGGGGAGCCTGCTTGGCGGGGAGCCTGCTTCTCCGCCTACTTGTTCTCTCTATCTCTCTGTCAAATAAATAAATAAAATCTTTAAAAAAAAAAAAAAGAAAAGAAATATGCAAAAAAAAAAAAAGAAAGAAAATATGCAGCTTGGCCATTCTTCCTTATCAGAAATATGCAGGCAGGTAATTAAAGTAAAAAAACAACTGGCCTTATTCTTTACCAGTACCAAAATAAAAAGGCTGACAGCCCGAGCAGGTTGATCTTTATCAGTTTATTAAATAAACCAAGGACAAAAAGTTATTTTACTCTTAACATGAAAAATTGTGACTTGTTTTATACTGAGAATCAGGTGATAGAAAACCATGAAATCACTATACATTTCTTTCTTAACACTGACCAGATCTCCTGCAGATCAAGGGCGCCTATCATACGCACCACCCAAGGACAATCACCAAGATAGGCAATTTTTCCTTGGGGGATTAAAAAATCAATCAGCACAAAGTAGCTTCATAATGATTCATCAAGACAAGCCTATGATATGACTGTTAGGACATGCCTTATGATATTTTGTCAAGCAAAGGAATTTTAAACTCAGGGAAGAGCTTAAAATTTAACTGTTTGGCCATCATTTAGCAAATTCCATTTCTGCAGCCTAAGGGAAAACAAAGATAAAAAGTTTTTCAAAAAGCAAACTAAAACTCAAGGTGTTATTAAAATTTAAAAAAATGTTTAAATGTGTGTGTGTTGTTTTTTTTTAAATTTATTTATTTGACAGAGAGAGACGCAGCGAGAGAAGGAACACAAGCAGGGGGAGTGGGAGAGGGAGAAGCAGGCCTCCCGCAGAGCAGGGAGCCCAATGCGGGGCTCCATCCCAGGACCCTGGGATCATGACCTGAGCCGGAGGCAGACGTTTAATGACTGAGCCACCCAGGCACCCCTAAATGTTTTTAAAAATTAAAAAAAAAAACTAAAACTAAAACCAGAAAACCCTTAAGGTTGTTAGATCAGACTGGTGAGTTCCTGGTGTACTGAAAGAAGCAGAAACTGATAATATCAAGAGCAGGCAAAAATGTGGGGAAACAAACACTAACATCCACTGATGTTTGATAAATCCATGAAGCCTTCATAGAGGCCAGTTGCCTATGTCCTTTGACCCAGTAATTCTACTCCTCTAAGAATCCTATCCTAAAGAACAAGTATACAAACAGCACAATTTTAATGGTAAAAAACTGGAAACAACCTAAGGGTACATTAAGAGGAGGGCAGTTAAGTAAGTTTTGGTATACATATACTATGAAATTTTACAGTTATTAAAAATGTGATAAAGCCTCTATATAAATGGAAAAACCTCCAAACCATATCAATTTTAAACAGTCACAGAATAATAATACTTATAGCATAATTCTATGCAGAGTAAAAGAAAAAAAATGGAAAAGAGAAGAATGACAAGGATTCCCTTTAGGGAAATGAATGGAAGAGAATGAAGGAAATGGTTTTTGCTCTAGGTGCTTCTATGTTGTTTGATTCATGTACAAAGAGAGTAGATTTCACTATTATGTAATTTTTTAAAAATTACTTTGTCTTCAATTAAAGAAATAGTGGAATCTAAAAAAACAAAACAAGGGGCGCCTGGGTGGCTCAGTTAGCCTTTGCCTTCAGCTCAGGTCATGATCCCAGGGTCCTGGGATTGAGCCCCACATAGGGCTTCCTGCCCGGCAGGAAGCCTGCTTCTCCCTCTCCCACTGCTTGTGTTCCCTCTCTCACTATGTATCTCTCCGTCAAATAAATAAAATCTTTAAAAAAAATAAAAATAAAAATAAAAAAACAAAACAAAACCCAAACGCAAATACAGAGAACAGACTGATGGCTGGCAGAGGCAGAGGGTGCGGGCAAGAGGAAATGGGTAAAGGTGGTCAAAAGGTATAAACTTCCAGATATCAAATAAATAAGTCATAAGGATGCAATGTACAGCATGAGGACTACAGTTAATAATACTGTTGTATATCTGAAAGTTGCTAGGAGAGTAAATCTTAAAAGTTCATCATAAGAAAAAAATTTTTAACTATGTACAGTGATGGATATCAACTAGACTTATTGTGCTGATCATTTTGCAATACATAAAAATATCAAATCGTTATGTTGTGTACCTGAAACTAATATGTTAATTATATCTCAATAAAAAATTTTAATTTAAAAAAAAGAAATGAGTACTTTAATGACATCATATAGGGTTTCTCAAACTTTGATGCCAAGGCTCCTTTGGCAGTACATTTTATTAAAATTTGAAGTACATTTTATTAAAACCATGTTTATGTAAATCTCCTTTTGTGCTGTTTACATTTACTCCCACTTTCATGTACCTTAGTCAGAACTTCTGAGCCTTCCCAACTTACCCAGGTTCCTAGTATACCCACAAGGAACCAAGCTTCTTTTAGCTTTAGAACAGTCACTTTAGTATAAACTCTTACATAGGGGCGCCTGGGTGGCTCAGTTGGTTAAGCGACTGCCTTCAGCTCAGGTCATGATCCCGGAGTCCCGGGATCAAGTCCTACATCGGGCTCCCTGCTCAGCAGGGAGTCTGCTTCTCCCTCTGACCCTACCCCCTCTTGGGCTCTCTCTCTCTCTCTCTCAAATAAATAAATAAAATCTTTAAAATAAAATAAACTCTTACATAGCCCTCCACACAGCTGATCAAAAGAACTAGACACCAAAACTAACAACAACTGTTTTTACAATAAGTAAAAGAACAGTTATTATAGGGGCGCCTGGGTGGCTCAGTCGTTAAGTGTCTGCCTTCGGCTCAGATCATGATCCCAGTGTCCTGGGATCTAGCCCTGCTTCGGGCTCCCTGCTCAGCGGGAAGCCTGCTTCTCTCTCTCCCTCTCCCACTCCCCCTGCTTGTGTTCCCTCTCTCGCTGTGTCTCTCTCTGTCAAAAAAATAAAATCTTTAAAAAAAAAAAAGAACAGTTATTATACAATGTATATTAAATAACTAAATCTAACATAAACATTTTACATGAAATGATAAATCAGTGCCAACTGTGTAGAAGAAAATATCCAGTATTATCATCATTCCCAGGGAGCGCTTACATTTCTACAATAATCCAATCTGAAAGAGTCTTTCTAGATACATTCCAGTGCCAACGAGGTTTATATTTCAACAATTATTTTAATGTATTTGTTCAATAGGGCTCAAACTAGTAATAAGACTTCATATTGGAATCACTAAGGTTAAAAATTTTTAAATAACTCTAACTGTCCTAGAAAATAGAAATCAGTTCAGAGTATATTGAGAAAAAATGAAAAATCAAATGTTTTTACGAAACACTAACTAGGTATTCTCTGAAGACAACTTATTAGAAAACATAAAGCAGTAGGCTATTCTCTCCCCAAGCCAACCCACCCAGTAATTTTAAATGTAAAGTAACAATAATTATGGTCTCAACAAATACACATTTTCAAGGATGTTTAAGACAGAAATAGTGGGATTCTAAACTTAATTAGGTTTTTAAAATCTCAGGATACCTTTAAGACCGTGTTTCAGACAATGTTCCATAACAACAAAGAACTGCTGTAAGGGGGGATAGTCAGAATCCAAAGTGCGGCCAAAGCTTAGAGCAGATTCAATGAGTCCTTTGATACTCAATTTAGCCATGTTTAACAAGTTTGCTCTCTCTACAGCTGTGGGGTCTTTTGTAGCTGAAAGCACAAGAAAGGAGTCCAACATCATTTGCAAGACATGACATTGAAAAATACACAAACCCTTTCATTCCCCTATAAAAACAACAATGGTTTGTTTTTCCTTGGTTGACAAATTAGTCTCCCTAACTAATCCACACCCCTACGTAACTTCTCTTTATGTCTCTCTCACACATACCACAGAACACTACCATGCCCACCCCAGACAAAGTTTATGAATTATTCTCAAGATCTTGCAACTTGGTTATTTTCTGGTATTTATTTTACTTTTGTGGTACGTCTTCAGAGAGAACGAGGTTTTTTGTTGTTCTTTTTTTTTTACTTTTTGTGGAGATAAAATTGGAGTAATAAACAACATATTTAAGAGTCTCGTGCAAAAGGTGGACAGCAGGCACGGTCCAAGGATGAATCTCAAGGCAAAAAACGTTCAGAATAAACTGGCAATAAAAGGTGGTTACAATTCCAAGATTACAGTATCATCCATAAACATGATGGGTTAAAACACACTGACAAATAAAGGAATACAGGAGAAGCCATTCAATTCTTTCACTCATTTTAACCTCTTTCCATCTTGTTTTCTCATTGCAACTGTAATTCTGTATTGCATAACTCCTTTATTTTCCCAGAGGAAATAAAAGCAGTCCTGTTTCACATTTAAGTTCCTTGCCCATACAGCTGATTCAGTCAAAAACTAAGTTAATAGATGCACTTAAAAAAAAGAAAAACTGATTAGTAATTGATACTTTCAATTCACAAAAAGCTATTTTTTTCTTTCCCACAAATTCCATCCTTAGTTAACTTAGAAATTCAGATGTTCCCGCATATTCTCGCCACTGTTCCCACATATTCTCACCATTGCTGTGACTGGCAGGAATATTTTCAGCAAACACATGACAAAATGAAGTGCAGAAAAATGAAGCACTTAGTATAACGTTTCATAATCTCTGGCAAATTTACTAGTCCAAGTGAACCAAGTGTCTGTTTTTCCTTCACTGAACAGAAGTCCAGGGTTCCCAATTATCTAGTATTCGAGTTCTGAGCTGATAGCTAAGCGCGAAGACTGACACGGAATCCTAAGCAACTAAAAATGCAAACAGCCACAATCTCTATGACCGAGCTAGCTGGTAGAAAATCTGCACACACATCATTCCTTCAAATCTGCATCGTCGTATGATTCCCTCTTTTTTTCGGGGGCGGGGGGAACCACTTGATGTTTCATAATCTGTACCAATCCTCCTTTTTCTTAACAGTGCCCATTACGATCCGTGACTTGCGATGCGACAAGCAGACAAAGGGCGCATCTGCAGCTGTTCCGAGGCGGGTCCGTGCTGGGGGCCGGCAGCTTCCTCGCCCCAGGAGCGTTTACACGCCGGCCGCGCCCCGCCCGGGCTCGCAGATGTGTCCTGCTGGTCGCAGCCCCAACAAGGCCAACGGCCAGTCCCCGCATCTCGCCCGGGCCTGGAGCCCCCTCTCTGCCTCCCTTCCTCCCCGCAGCAAGGCTGCCCAAAGGGCTCGGGGCGCCCAAGGACCCCCGCGGAGGGCTCACCCGGGGTCCTGCGCGGCATCGCTGCACCTCTCCCGCCCTCGGCGTCGGGCACCCAGGCCAAAACCTGAGACGCGTCTTCCCTCCGCCACCCCCAAACCTGAAAAGTCATCGCCCATCCCCGACTGTTCCACCGATCTGGGAGCGGCCCCCCGGGCGGCCCTGTCTTCGCCCCTTGGAAGCCGTCGGACCGCGAGCCCTCGGCCATTAGGCCCTAGAACCGGGGCGGGGACCTGAAGGAACGGGGGGCGGCCGCGCGTTGCCATGGCGACCCCGGGCGCCCCCGAGTCCCCCGCTGCCCCCGCCCAGCCCCAGGCCCGGGTTCGGGCTCCGGTTGCTACCCGAGCCCTCGGTGCCCACCACCACCAGTCCTCGCCCGGCCGCGGCCTTCAGCCTCGGACGGAGAGCGGGGCGTCCGCTCTCGGTCCGCTCCCCTTACCCATGGCGGCGGCGGCGCGGTCTCGGGCGGGGACGCCCTGGGCCCCGCCAGCAGCTCCCTTCAGGCGCGCGGCGGCCGCCACGGCGTCTGCCACCCGGCCCGCCGCGGCCCACAGCGCTCCCGGCGGCGGGAGGACGCCCGGGCGGTCCCGCGGCGCCGCGAGTGGGCGGGGGGCCGCGGGGCCTGCAAGCGGCAGGAGAGAAACCCGCCCTCGCCAGGCCTCCTCGCGTCCAGCCGGACCGGAAGGAGAAGGAAGAGGAGCGTGAAGGAGACCTCGCGTGTGAGGAGCCGGAGGCCCGGCCCCGGTCGGACCACCGACCTCTCACCCGGGGGCTTCGCCAGGGCGCTGGGGCTGCTTTTCCAAGGGGTGCGAGCCACGTGCAAACGTTTTCGTCCACGCGGCGGCGGGGTTCATCCGATACACCGGACCGCTTCCCTTCAGGCCTCACAAGGTCTTAGGGGAGCAAAGGAGTTTAGAAGACCTGAAGCAATTAACTGGGGGCAGACCTCTGCTGCAACTAGGCCCCCCAAGCACGGCATTTAAACCAGTAAAAGCACGGGCAGTGGGAAGGGCCGCACTTATCAAGGGGCAGACGTGTAGAGATAAAGTTAGCCTTTTCTCATTTCGGGGAGGAATAAAAACCCTCGTGGTCAGATGACACTAGGTTAAGCTGTATCAGTTTGGGGAAAGTAAGCTATTACGTAGTTAGATTAGCAATTGTTAAGACAGTGGCTCAGCTAGAAAGACCGAGATATTTCGGCTCTTTTTCTCTTCATCACCTCGGCCAGTATAGTTTTATGTTTCTTTACCTCTTTTGGTTTTTTAATTTTCTTTACTGTGAGATAATGATACATGGAGAAAAAAGTATAAAACAAACCGTAATGAGCAGGCTATGAAGGTGCCCACACGAGTCTCCTCTCCACAATGTCAGCTTTATTCAGTCACAAAGCAAAGTTAACGTAATTATAAAGCAAGTTCAGGATTTCAAACTCAGTGACATTTCACCATGTGATTAACTTGGCTTCTTCCTAGGCACACAAAGCAGAACACAAGTCACACAACAAAAGATAACAGGGAGTAGGAAGTTAAGGAACCAAACAAGTTAGTCTGTGTGTGCCCAGCTGAGATAAGGCCTCCTCTTGTCAGGGTCACCTCCAGGCACTTACTGCTTATTAAGTTCTGTTCTAATCAATTAAGCAGAGCCTTCAGCCGTAGCTACCTTTTTATTTTATTTTTTTAAATATTTTATTTTATTTTATTTGACAGAGAGAGAGAGCAAGCGCACAAACGGGGAGAGGCAGGCAGAGGGACAGGGAGAAGCAGGCTCCCCATTGAACAGGGAGCTGGAGGAAGGGCTCGATCCCAGGATCCAGGGATCATGACCCAAGCCTAAGGCAGACCTGCTTGACCTACTGAGCCACCCAGGCGCCCCAGCAGCTGCCTTTTTTAAGCGGTTAGACATGGAGGGTGTCTGAGGAGTATGACAGTTTGCTAAAAAAAATCCTCCCTTTTTAACTAATGATGTACTATATGTTGGCTAACTGAACATAATAAAAAAAATTTTTAATTTAAATTTAACAAAATTTCGGGGCACCTGGGTGGCTCAGTCGTTAGGCGTCTGCCTTCGGCTTGGGTCCTGGTCCCGGGGTCCTGGGATGGAGCCCCGCATCCGGCTCTCTGCTCATCTCCCTCTCCCACTCCCCCTGCTTGTGTTCCATCTCTCACTGTGTCTCTCTCTGTCAAATAAATAAATAAAATCTTTAAAAAAAAAATAAATTTAACAAAATTTTAAAAAGAATAAACCTGCTGGCCTGTAAAAAACAAACACAAAAACAAAAAAAACCCAAAACCTCCCTTTTTAAAAAAGGATTTAATCAGTCTTGGGCCCCTGCAGAGCTCCTCTGCTTCAGCTTGTTATCAGTTCTGGGGTACCGTCAGCTGGTGTTGGTCTTGGTGTGAGTATCTGATTAATGCAGTACCCTTAGGTGCTTGTGTCATTGCTTGACACGGGCCCTTGCTTGACATAAATGACTACATCTTGCTCTCTACATACAGTTTAAAGAATCATTATAAAGTGAACAGCTGGGTGACCACCACCAGATAAACTGAGCACAGGATGGAGCCATCGTCCTTGGGAATTACCTCTAGCCACTACTCACCATCCCCCTTGAGGTAAATACCATTCTGGCTTTTATGAGAATCGTTTCCTTGCTTTTCTGTTTTCTGCCTTGCAAGATGTGCCCCTAAACCATGTAATTTATTTTTGTCTGTTTATAAACTTTTCACAAATGGAATAACACCATAAATTGTTACTTGTTTCTTTTGTTAAGATCATCCATGTCCAAGAGAAGTTCCAGGTTGGGGTATTTGGGGTGTTTCAAAGTTGTATATATATCCTTATGCCAATGTCCAAAAGAGTCATTAGAGCATATAATTTAAGAATAGAATAACTGAAAATAAGGTCTGCCTTTCTTTAAATTTATGGGCGGGATGCCTGGGTGGCTCAGTAGGTTGAGCGTCCGACTCTTGATTTTGGCTCAGGTCATGATCTCAGGGTCATGAAATGGAGCACCCTGTTGTTGGGCTCCCACACTCAGCAGGGAGTCTATGGAGATTCTCTCCCTTTCCCTCTCCCTCTGCCCTCCCCCTCTCATGGTCTCTCTAAAAATAAGTAAATTTTTTAAATATTTTTTATTTAACATGTATTATTTGTTTCAGGGGTAGTAAATAAAATCTTAAAAAAAAAAGTTACAAGCTTTATCTTTCATATTTAGGCCTGTTATTGCACCCAGAATTGATTTTAGTGAATGGTGTGGAACAGGATCAAACTTCATTTTTTCTACAAGTATAGCCAACTATCCCATTATCCTCTCACCACTGATTTCCATATTCCCTCTAGTATCAGTGAGCATGTAATTATGTATCAGTTCCTAGACCAAAGTCTTTTCATTTTCAAAAACCACCCCATGAGGATGGAATTGTCTCCACTTTGCAGATTAAACTAGCCTCTGAAAGGTCAAATGACTTCAGAAAAACTAAGTGACAGAACCAGAATTTGAACCAATACAAAAGTAGCGTCGATTTCCATAATCTCAAAATGTAGGTTTTTAGTGTTTCAAGGAGTCTAAATTCATTGCATGTCTAACCCCTTCCATCTTGCTATTAAACATTGAAATATGACTGACTTGTTCATTTTTCTTCTCCAAATGATGGGTAAAAAAGGAAGTATTTGTATTTTACGTACATTTAAAAAAGCAAGTAAAATTAAGTATATATTTACTTTATAGAACCATGAACAAAGGAAAAGAGCTTTATTTCCTAGATTGCTTTTCCCCCAGTGACTTCATAGGTAAAAAGTAGGAAAGAAATTTAACTCATCAATAAACCAGTTTTATTTAAAGCAAGCAAGCAAATAAATAAATAAATTCTCCCTTTGAGGTAGATATTCTTAAATTCCAAAATATACATTTGCTAGATACTCCAGTCTCCTTATGTTGAACAGAATTGGAATTTCGTGCCTATGTTTAAACTAAATGAACAGGGTTAAAGTAGAATATTAATCTATTCTGAGCCCTGAATTTACTAAAGCTAACAATCTAGGTTTTTAAACTTACTAGTATCATCATGTAACAAAAATACTATTTTTGGGGGCGCCTGGGTGGCTCAGATGGTTAAGCATCTGCCTTCAGTTCAGGTCATGATCCCAGGGTCCTGGGATCGAGCCCCATGTCTGGCTCCTGGCTCAGCGGGGAGCCTGCTTCTCCATCTCCCCCTGCTTATCCCCCTGCTCATGCGCTCTATCTCGAATGAATAAATAAAATCTTAAAAAAAAAAACAAACTATTTTTTAAAAGCTCATCACATACTGAAATATAACGGTGAAATTAAATGATAACTAGAGTTTGCTTTGAAACATCTCAGCAAAGGAAAAAAAAGGATGTTGAGAAAACAACTGCAGCAAAATCTTCTACCTATTGAATATGGGTGATGGGTATAGAGGAGTTCACTATTCTATTCTACTTTTGTGTATTTTTTACATGTGATACACCCTAATATTTTTCTCTATTCCATTGAAAACAAAGCTTGTTGCAACCTATTAAAATTGCTTTCATGTGCCAGTAATAGGTTGGGAACCATGGTTTGTAACCCATGGCCTCTCATACTTCCTTGGATATTTCCTGTAACTATGCTAAATTATTTTTGCTGTTCCCTGTACATGTCTTTTCCTTCTCCCATTTGTTGTACCCTCTATCTAGATTTGTCTATTCCTCCATTACAATTTATGCAATTCTACCCAGTCTTTACCAGACTTTAATATGTTACCTTCTCCAAAAAGCCTTTTCACATTTTTTCCCTGCCAAAAAAAAGATTTTCATTTTTATGCTATTATCATAGTACTTATATGCAGCTTTAGAACATTATCAAGATTTGACTTTTTACTACTTGAAAAAATGCTGGACAACCCTGAACTTATTATTCAAGATTAATAACTGACACACAAAGGCATAATAGAAAACGATTTATTTAATAAAAAACTGCAAGTAATTTTTAAAAAAACATGAGGTAGAAACAACAATTTTAACATATTTCACATTCATTTAAAAAAAGAAAAAACTTTGAGAGAAAGAGATATCTGCCCCCCAACCGAAGATGGATACACTGAGGTTAAAATTGGTCACTATATACTTAACTAAGCACTTTGAGGTAATTCTGATTTACAAAATATCTTTATTCAAAAAAATTGAGACAACTGAGTAGTGTCTCAAAATAAACGGGGCATATGAACAATAGGTGAAAATAGGGATATACCGGGGCACCTGGGTGGCTCAGTCGTTAAGCATCTGCCTCGGCTCCAGTCGTGGTCCCAAGGTCCTGGGATCAAGTCCCGTTACAGGCTCCCTGCTCAGTGGGAAGTCTGCTTCTCCCTCTCCCACTCCCCCTGCTTGTGTTCCCTCTCTCGCTGTCTCTCTCTCTGTCAAATAAATAAATAAAATCTTAAAAAAAAAAAAATAGGGATATACCTTTTTGTCATCAATTTAAAAAAACTAAAAAAAAAAGAATTATTTTCTTTTATATCAAAATCCGTAGAATACTGAATACTAAAAATAACAAGTGAGAAAGGGGAATCAGAAATTAATTGGAAATAATTAATTTATAAGTAATAATTTAAAAGCCTAGGTTTATTTTTTATTTTTTTAAAGATTTTATTTATTTATTTGACAGAGAGACACAGCGAAAGAGGGAACACAAGCAGAGGGAGTGGGAGAGGGAGAAGCAGGCCTCCGGCAGAGCAGGGAGCCCAATGCGGGGCTCGATCCCAGGACCCTGGGATCATGACCTGAACTGAAGGCAGACGCCCAACGACTGACCCACTCAGGCGCCCCTAAAAGCCTAGGTTTAAAGTGAAAATGTACCTTATACCAAAATGCAACAGTCAGGAGAAAAACCCAGCAAAATGGCCTTGGATCACAGACCACAAAACACAGAAAAGAATCACACTTGTGTTCTCATCATCACAAGATTGTGCTTAAGTGAAAAAACAAATGAATTTTCTTTACCTAATCTCTTAAATAAACAAAATATGACAGAAATCTACAAAATCCAATCAGTATTGAAATTTTAGACTTAAAGTTTCTCAGATCCAAAAGTTAATCTATTACTAAAGCTGGTAAAAATTTATCAAACTCTTTCTAGGTCACACAAAAACATATTGATAGTACCTACAAAACTTAGACTTTTCAGTTTTGGAAAAACTGAAAAAATTAATAGTGTGTTAAATTTTACACAGTGATAGAACTTTAACAAGACTATACCAAAAAAATAAATAAAGAAAACAAAAAACTGGAACTCTCAACAAAGTACATTTACACCATTTCATACCCTTGGGATAAAAGTGATCTTCACAATCTAACCAGGCACTGCTTTCATAGCACATCCAAATTGCAAATAACAGGTAATATTTAGAGGAGATCTCATATGCCAGTATGAGAAATCAAAGAAAACAGTGCTTTATCTTATTTGAAAATCACCCAATACATGACAAAGACTTTCGTGTTCCTCTGATGGAAGATCCATGATGTACAATAAATTAAGGAAAGTATACTTTACAAAAAATGGAATTGCACAAAAACATCTATGACACTATTTAACATTTTGTAATTTGGTTTATAGGACTGCTGAAAAATTTTTTATGGCATTCTATGGATAATAATGTACTTAAACAATAAGGTTTATATATCTTAGCCTAAGATCTTCATATAACTTTTTTAAAGATGATTTATTTTAGTCATAATCTACAATTATGACAAGGAATAATTCTCCATTTTATAATTCTCTCAATTTTTTTAAAATTTTAATGCTTTGTCCTAGATTTTAAAAAGGGGGCGTTATAAATTAGGGTGAGAAGAACCAAAAGGGGTAACCACTTTTCCTAGATGTGTTCTAGGAAACATGTACCCTGCCCTAGGACAGCAAATCAAGTCCCTTTTCATCTCCTTTCTCACTTCACAAACTATCCTTCTCCATCACCTTCATTATTTCACTTTTTGCTTAAAATTACTTCCTGTGAGGGGAGCCTGGGTGGCTCAGTTGTTAACCCTCTGCCTTCGGCTCAGGTCATGATCCCAGGGTTCTGGGATCGAGCCCCGCATCGGGCTCTCTGCTCAGTGGGAAGCCTGATTCTCCCTCTCCCACTCCCCCTGCTTGTGTTCCCTCTCTCGCTGTCTCTCTGTCAAATAAATAAATAAAATCTTTAAAAAAAAAAATTACTTCCTGTGGATTATTTTCTCTTTTTCCTTTGTAGAATCAGGTCTTTGAAATGTGCCCATGGAAAACACAAAACATTAAGTTTTAATTTATATAAATACATAAATATTCACAATAGCACAGATGTGACCATATACAAAGCAAAAAGGATATTAATTTTTCTGAGTTTAGATGATCAAGTAACTTCCCCAAAGGAGGATAGCGGTTCAGTGAGGGCACACATCCTAGGAGAATCAGTTTATGTTTGGCTCTGGTTATAGCAACATTAAGACGCCGCCAATCTTTCAGGAGTTCACCAAGCTGAAAGAAATAATTTTCAATTATTTGAGTTTTCTCAGACATTTAAGTTTGTTCTAGCAAAGAACACAGTTTGTTGTGAACTATTTCCCTACTTTAAGCATATATTCCAAAGAAGATTCATTGACACATTTAAAATTCTTTAGACAGTTGGAAAAACTTGCCCACAATGCCAACTTCCAAATATTTTATCTTGGGTGCAATTTCCAAGCCATAATTTAAGGAAATGGAGCTATCTCCACTCACTGTAGCATTATTGGTAACAGTAATGAAAACTTGTAATAGCCTTAGACTCAGGGGAGTGGTTAAATATACCATGACACCTATGTACACTAGAACACTATGCAACTGTAAGAACACAATGAAGTCTGTGTATTGACATGAAGAGATCTCCAAGCTATTTAAGTGAAAAAAGCAGAGTCCATTAGAGTGTATATATTACCTTCTGTGTAAAAAAAAGGGAAACATGAATACTGATTCATATCTGTTTGTATATGCCTAAAGGAAAGGAATTAGAGGTTACCCAGAAAAAAAAAAAACAACCCACAAATTGTATACAATTCAAAACCAAAAAACCCAAATAATCCAATTAAACAATGGGCAGAAGACATGAACAGACATTTCTCCAAAGAAGACATACATGAAAAAATCATTAATCATCAAGGAAATGCAAATCAAACCCATAATGAGCTACTACCTCACACCTGTCAGAATGGCTAAAATCAAAAACCCAAGAAACAAGCGTTGACAAAGATGTGGAGAAAATGGACCCCTCATGCATTGTTGGGGGAAATGCAAACTGGTGCAGCCACTGTGGAAAACAGTAATGGAGTTCCTCAAAAAATTAAAAATAGAACTACCATATGATCCAGAAATTCCACTACTGGGTATTTACCCAAAGAATACGAAAACATTAATTCAAAAGGATGTACGCACCTCTATTGTAGCATTATTTACAATAGCCAAATTATGGAAGCAGCCCAAGTGTCCAACCACAGATGAATAAGGAAGATGTGATATATATATAAAATGGAAAAATACTCAGCATAAAAAAGAATGAAATCTTGCCATTTGCAACAACATGGAAGGATCTAAAGGGTGTAATGCTAAGTGAAATAAGTCAAAGAAAGACAAATATCATATAATTTCACTCATGGAATTTAAGAAACAAAACAAATGAACAAAGAAAAAAGACAAACCAAAAAAAGGACTCTTAACTATAGAGAACAAACTGACGGTTACCAGAGGGAAGTTGGGCGGGGGGCGCTGTGGGTGAAATTGGTGAAGGGGATTTAGAGTACACTTATCATGATGAGCACTGAGTAAAGTATAGGATTTTTGAATCACTATATCTTATACCTGAAATTATAACACTGTATATTAATGATACTGGAATTAAAAAACAAAAAACACCAAATTGTGATTATCTATAAGGGTAAGAACTGAGTAGAAGAGGAACTGGGTAGAAAGGAGACTTCTTACTATATCTTTACAACCATATGAAGGTATCACATAATCAAGAAAAATGAATGAAAAGGAGGTAAACATGCAAAACACAAAACCCAGAATTATATATAAAATTAAAAGTATATCTAAGGAAGAGTCTATGCTTAAAATGCCCCTAACACAACAGCCAAAAGGTGGAAGCAAACCAAATGTCCACTGATGGATGAATAAACAAAATATGCCATATACATGCAATGGAATATTATTCAGCCTTAAAAAGGAACAAAATTCTGATACATAATACAACATGGATGAACCTTGAGGACACCATGCTATATGAAATAAGCCAATTACAAAAGGACAAATACTGGGGCGCCTAGGTGGCTCAGCTGGTTAAGCGTCTGCCTTTGGCTCAGGTCATGATCTTGGGGTCCTGGGATCGAGCCCCCACATCAGGCTCCTTGCTCAGTGGGGAGCCTGCTTCTCTCTCTCACTCTGCCCCTCCCCACCGCTTGTGCTCAAGCGCACTCTCTCTGTCTCAAACAAATAAAATCTTAAAAAAAGAAACAAAAAACCCAAAAGAACAAATACTGTATAATTCCACTTATATGAGATGACTATGGTAATCAAATTCAAAGACAGAAAGCAGAATGGCGATTGCCAGGGCCTGGAGGGAGAGGGAACTGGAGGGTTGTTATTCGTGGGTACAGAGCTTCAGTTTTGCAAAATGAAAAAGTTCCAGAGATCTGCTGCACAACACTGTGCATATACTTAACACCACTGAACTGTACATTTAAAAACAGTGATGATTTTAAATTTTATATTATGTGGGGTTTTACCACAACCTAAAAAAAAAAGAAAAGAAAAAAATGTCCCAAACAAATCAGCAGAAAATACAATGAACTCACAGGTCCATCTTTATTACTTCTAACAAAAGATACCAGAATGATACTTTTGTCTCTTCCTTGGTATTTGTCTACAGTGTTAACTTCGACCATCCTGATAGAAGAATGGAACAATAAATCATTGATGATCTTTAACTGCTGCCTGTAGGGTGCAATGATACCAATATCAGAGGGTTTACATCCAGCCTAAACAGAAAAGAAACACAATGAAAATGAAAATCCTGATTTTTGTTATTTAAGCTTTACTAAATTTATTAAATTACATGTTTACATAATGTGCCTGATTAATGTTTATAACAGATTGCCTTGTTGCAAGGAGTAAATACAATTATTAAATTTGCTCTAAATCTAAATCCATATTTCCTGAGATTTAATAATTTCCTCAAACACTGCTCCCTTGATTTCTATAGATTAATGACAGAATAATGGTTTGCATGCCACTAGAACAGTGCTGCCATAGGGGAAAAAAAAAAAGCACAAAGAAATACATTACACTTTCTGCGATCCCTTACACTGAAGTTTCCAATCCCCAATCACACTGATTCAACCCTATATTGACACAATCAGAATTATCTGATGTGACAAAAAATTACCCTAAATGGAAACCCAAAATGCCATTATAAAAAAATTACATCTTTGATAATTTTCCGAAAATAGAACAAAAGCAATCAGGCTTCAGTCCTCTCATGTTAATGAACAAGGATTAATGCTAGGTCTTAAGTTCCTTGCATTCTAACATTGTATTATACTTCATCTTAATATTTATTATCCATCAAAATTAAATTCTAAATTACCTTAATAAAAATAGAGGTCAGGAAAACTATTAGCTTGGCTTCTGTCATATTGCTCACACCACCCTTTTCAACTTGTTCTGGTGCTGGAACCTAAATAGAAAAAAGAGTTGAGTATGGTCAGTACACAGGTAGCCAAAGAGAACACCCCTGTGGACACAAATGAAAAATAAACTTATTTTAAAAGTTGAAGGGACAAGGAAATAAATAAATAAATGTTGAAGGTAAAAGAATTAACAAAAATGAATGACAGTAGTCACCTTTCAGAAAGCCACCTAGAGGAAACCCATCTTAAACATCCTACAGTTCAGATTAAAATCTTTCTAAGAGGGGCATCTGGGTGGCTCAGTTTGTTAAGTGACTGCCTTCAGCTCAGGTCATAATCCCAGGGTCCTGGGATCAAGCCCACATCCCTGCTCAGCGGGGAGCCTGCTTCTTCCTCTCCCTCTGCCACTCCCCCTGCCTGTGCTCTCCTGCTCTCTGTCAAATAAATAAATAAAATCTTTTTAAAAGATAAAATTTAAAAAATAAAATAAAAAATAAAATCTTTCTAAGAGCCAACCACACACCGGGCTTCACATACTTTACTTTGTTATCCCCTAGTTTACAAGTATCAAAGGTCAGAAAAGATAAGTAACTTGCCCAAGGCCTCACGGTAAATCACATCAGTAGGATTCAAACTTGGATCGGGCTCTACTGTATGTGTTCTTGCCGTTTTCTTGTTGCCTTTCATACAAATAATGGAGCAGATAAAGTTCCCCAGGTTCTAGCATACCTGGTAAAACTCTCTAAGGACTATTTTGCTCCTACATAAGCCTTAAGTAGTCCTGATTATTATTTTATTTATTTTTAACTTTTTAAAGTAGGCTCCATGCCCAACATGGGACTTGAACTCACAACCCTGAGATCAAGAGTTGCACGCTCTACTGACTGAGACAGGCAAGTACCCAATCTTGATTATCTTTAATACCTTTTATTTGGGGGGCACCTAGGTGGCTCAGTCAGCTAAGCATCTGCCTTCGGTTCAGGTCATGATCTCAGGGTCCTGGGATTGAGCCCTGCGTCACTCCCCACTCAACAGTCTCCTTCTCCCTCTCCCTCTGCTCCTCTGCCTACTTGTGCTCTCTCTCTCAAATAAATAAATCTTTTTTTTTTTTAATTTATATGAGAGAGAGCGCGTGAGAGAGCATGAAAGGTAGAGAAGAGAGCACATGCAGGGAGGAGGGGTAGAGGGAGACGCAGACTCCCTGACAAGCAGGGAGCCTGATGTGGGACTTGATCCCAGGACTCTGGGATCATGACCTGAGCCATAGGCAGAAGCTTAACCAACTGAGCCACTCAGGCACCCAAATAAATAAAATCTTAAAAAAAAAAAAAAAAAATTTATTTGGAATTCTGATGCTAAGAAAGAAGAAACCTGAGTAGCAAAATCAAAGAATCTGAGTGCTCATTGGTGAGATAAATAATTGTAAATTATAAGTAATAAATTGGAACTGAGGTTTCTAAATGCAGTCATTTGTGAGGTCAGTTTACTGAAAAAATTTCCCAGAGCCCAACTGCCCCTACTTGTTAATCCTTGAACCTGAAATGCTAAGGGCAATATCCAAGAGAATGAAAATTCCATCATGGCACATAGGGTGGGTCCTATTTATTTATTTATTTATTTTAAAGATTTCATTTATTTATTTGACAGAGAGAGAGCACAAGCAGGGGGAGCAGCAGGCAGAGGGAAAGGGAGAAGCAGGATCTCCGCTGAGCAGGGAGCCCGATGCAGGGTTCGATCCCAGGACCCTGGGATCACGACCTGAGCTGAAGGCACCTGCTTAACCAACTGAGCCACCCAGGCGCCCCTATTTATTTATTTATTTTTATTATTATTATTATTTTTTAAGATTTTATTTATTTGACAGAGAGAGACACAGCAAGAGAGGGAACACAAGCAGGGGGAGTGGGAGAGGGAGAAGCAGGCTTCCCGCGGAGCGGGGAGCCCAATGCGGGGCTCGATCTCAGGACCCTGGGATCATGACCTGAGTCGAAGGCAGACGCTCAACGACTGAGCCACCCAGGCGCCCCCCTATTTATTTATTTCTAAAGTAAACTCTGTGCCCAACGTCAGTCTTGAATTCATGACCCTGAGATCAAGAGTTGCATGCTGTACCAACTGAGCCAGCCAGATGCCCCTGCAAGTGGGGCCCTATTTTTAATAACCACCCACCATAATAACAAAAGATATAATTATTTTACAGTAATACGCATACATATAATTGGTCTTTTTTTTTTAAGATTTTATTTATTTGCTAGAGAGAGCGAGCACACGCACGCATGCACACTAGCCGGGGGAGTGGCAGGCAGAGGGAGAAGCAGGCTCCCCACTGAGCAGGGAGCCCCATGAGACTTAAGACCCAGGACCCTGGGATCATGACCTGAGCCAAAGACAGACGCTTAACCAACTGAGACACCCAGGCGTCCCTGGTCATTATTTTTTTTCTGGTCATGTAAAGACTTCCAAACCAATGCTGAGAAGCACTACATAAAACAAACTATAGAAATAACAGGGTCAAAACTTCGTTCTTAGTTCCTAGAAATAAGAATCAAGTCATTTAAAGTCCTTGTGAAGAGTTTTGTTTAATGATAAGTTTGTAAGGAGGTCTTTATGTGCATATGTGGAGGCAGGAGGTAATAAATATCTGTCCTGTCAGGCTCAATTTTGCTGTGAACCTAAAACTGCTCTAGTAAATAAAGTCTCCATTTGTAAACCCAGCCCTTTGATAACATCAATGCCAATTTCTTTTCTAAGAAATATAATTATACACTTGAGTTCACTTTCTAGCTTTCCTACTTCAAAAGTCAATTCTCACATCTATTAATCCCCAGAATAAACCTCCTTCCAAAGATACTGGCTCTAGAAATAAGTCAATCAGAGAAAGACAGGTATCATATCATATGACCTCACTGATATGAGGAATTCTTAATCTCAGGAAAGAAACTGAGGGTTGCTGGAGTGGTAGGGGGTGGCAGGGATGGGGTGGCTGGGTGATGGACATTGGGGGAGGGTATGTGCTATGGTGAGCACTGTGAAGTGTGCAGGACTGTTGAATCACAGATCTGTACCTCTGAAGCAAATAATACATTATATGTTAAAAAAAAAAAAAGAAGACGACGATAGCAGGAGGGGAAGAATGAAGGGGGGGGAATCGGAGGGGGAGACAAACCATGAGAGACTATGGACTCTGAAAAACAAACTGAGGGTTCTAGAGGGGAGGAGGGTGGGCAGATGGGTTAGCCTGGTGATGGGTATTAAGGAGGGCACGTTCTGCATGGAGCATTGGGTGTTATACGCAAACAATGAATCATGGAACACTACATCAAAAACTAATGATGTAATGTATGGTGATTAACATAACATAATAAAAAAAAACAAAGATACTAGCTCTAAAGAAAGAAAAGATTCTTTTGTGTTGAAGTATAAGAAATACACTAGTTTTGGGGCGCCTGGGTGGCTCAGTTGTTAAGCGTCTGCCTTTGGCTCAGGTCATGATCCCAGGGTCCTGGGATCGAGCCCTGCATCGGGCTCCCTGCTCAGCAGGAAGCCTGCTTCTCCCTCTCCCACTCCCCCTGCTTGTGTTCCCTCTCTCACTGTCTCTCTCTGTCAAAAAATTAAAAAAAAAAAAAGAAAAGAGCTAGTTTTAACTGAGCTCTATTAAAGCATTTGCTATTAAAAACTGAAGAATTTAAATAACAGGACAAAAGGAGAAAAAATAGAAAATATTCAGGTTTTTTTTTTTCTTACCTTGTCTGTATTAAGAAAACAAACAGGATTGTTTGGCTCAAATACTCCAATCATCCAAGGATTTTCAGAATAATCAGCATAAAATTCCAGTTCCAGCTTTACATCTTTAAAGTGAGGTAGGCTGATCACTGCGTTGGCCACTTTGTCTGATCCACACTCCAGCTTTCCTTCATATGTCAGTTTATTACTTAAGGACATAATTTTACTAAGGCAATTACAAAAATAATTTTAGTTTTGGTAGATGAAAATAAACACGAAAATCACTCATAGCTGTCACTCTCACAAATACCTGTTCATTCTGTACTGCACAGTTAATTGTACAACAGCATTCTTATTCTGCTCCAGTCTCTTGAATAAGCTTTCACTCATGCCAAGAGCTCTGTCAACAAATCAAATTCAGGCTTATCAGTGCACTGTCATGGTCCCATAAGAAGAATCTAATTTAAAATTAAAATTTCAATGTCTGCTTACCTTGCTTCACGATTTAGCACCAGGGGAGGAAGCTGCTGATGATCCCCCACCAACACAAATCTCCGAGAAAAAAAAAGTGGCCCTAGGCAGACTGGCTGGCTAATTTGAGAGGCTTCATCCACAATACAAAAATCAAAAGTTTTACGAGAAAATATTGGATGGTTTATTCCCATACACGTTGTTGCAACTATACGCTAAGAACAAAGAAAGAAAATAGATGGGTTATCTAACATATCCAAGAAATGTAACTTGTTTTTCCCATATTTTATTTTACTTATTGATTTTAATCTCTACACCCAATGTGGCATTTGAACTCACAACCCCAAGATCAAGAATTGCATGCTCTACCAAATGAGTGAGCCAGGTGCCCGCCATTTTTTAAATTTAAGGTTCAAAAAGATTCTTGTCCCAAACAACAGGAATCCCCCAATATTATTTAATTCTGAAACATTTATAGTATGCAAAAAAATTTAACTTTTTACTACAAATTGAAAAATCAAGTAAATTCTCTGGACACTCTTAACAATGCTCAAATTTGGATATTTCCAAATGGAAATCTGAAACACTCAAGAGGAAATAAGTTAATTATTTTTTAAGTTTTTATTTATTTAAGCAATCTCTACACCCAATGTAGGGCTCAAACAAGAGTCACATGCTCTTCCAACTGAGCCAGACAGGCACCCCAATAATTTAATTATTATTAATTTTGTTTTTTAAAAGATTTTATTTATTTACTTGAGAGAGAGCGCAAGAGAGAGAGTGGGGGGGGGGGGAGCCCGACGCAGGGCTCAATCCCAGAACCCCTGGATCATGACCTCAGCCGAAAGCAGCCGCTTAACCAACTAAGCCACTCAGGTGGCCCCAATAATTTATTTTTAAATGTCAATCAGGACTTCACTTCTGGTAAACTGGAGTACTTTTCCTCACTCCTCCCACAAAGTACAACTAAAAACTCTAAACATTATATATAAAACAAACATAAGAACTCTGAAAGGTGGAGAAAAGGTAGACCATCCAGGGACCTTGGGACCGGAGGAACAGTAGTTTGTTCCCTGGGTTTTCTTTGGCCCTCATATATCCCAACTTTGGAGCTGAAGAATTTAACAACCCAGGAATGCCGATGGGCACAGACCAAAGAAAGCTCAAACAAAAGCCAAAGGAACAGAAAAGGAAAGCCTAGTACACAGAAAACTTGTATACAATAGCCACTCTACCCTAACCAAAGACCACAGAAAACACTGTAGTCTTACGCCCCGTTGATGCCAGCAAAGGAACTCCAATATCCTACTGGGGCAATTACAGAGAAGGCCAAGTAGGGAGCCAGGACTTTAATCCCTGCTGAATGATAATAAGCCCCCAATGTCAGTGGAGACCATGTGGGGAACCTAGACTTTCACCCCTATCCAGCAGTAATGAGGAGCCCCTAATCGTTATGTTAAGAGGCCAAATGGGAACTTGCACTTCAACTCCCACCCAGCAGTAATGAGGTGGGGTACCCTCTTGCCCTATCAGACTAGTGTCAGAGGAAGCCAGCTAAAACAGAAGTATTAAATAACATAATGCAAATGTTCAGGTTTCATCATAAAATATACATAACCAGGGGCACCTGGGTGGCTCAGTTGGTTGAGTGTCCAACTGTTGATCTCAGTTCAGGTTTTGATCTCAGGGTTGTCAGTTCAAGCCTGAGTGTGGAGCCTACTTAAAAAAAGGGGGGGGGGGCACCTGGATGGCTCAGTTGGTTAAGCATCTGTCTTTGGCTCAGGTCATGATCCCAGCGTCCTGGGATCAAGTCCCGAGTCGGGCTCCGTGCTTAGCGGAGAGCCTGTTTCTCCCTTTCCCTCTCCCCCTACTTGTGTTCTCTGTCAAATAAATAAAATCTTTTTAAGAAGTACATAGGGGCACCTGGGTGGCTCAGTTGGTTAAGCATCTGTCTTTGGCTCAGGTCATGGTCCCAGGGTCATGAGATCGAGCCCCACATCGGGCTCCCTGCTCAGCCGGGAGCCTGCTTCTCCCTCTCCTACTCCCCCTGCTTGTGTTCCCTCTCTCACTGTGTCTCTCTCTGTCAAATAGAAATAAAATCTTTAAAAAAATAAATAAAAATAAAAAAATACATTAAAAAAAAAACATAACCGGGAAGATCTCAAACTGAATGAAAAAAAGACATGCAATAGATGCCAACACCAAGGATGTCAGAGATGTTAGAATTGTGGGACAAAGATTTTATTGTTTTTAAGTTCATTTTTATTTTTTTAGTAATCTCTACACCCATTGTGGCACTCGAACTCATGACCCCAAGATCAAGAGTATATAACAAAGATTTTAAAGCAGCCATGATAAAAATGTTTCACTGAGCAACTATGAACATAGTTGAATCAAATAAAAAATAGAGAGTCTCAACAAAGAAACAGAGCATAAAAGAAAAAGCAAATGGAAATTTTAGAACTGAAAATATAACTGAAATTTTATTTATTTATTCATTTATTTATTTTTAAAGATTTTATTTATTTATTTGACAGAGGGAGACACAGCGAGAGAGGGAACACAAGCAGGGGGAGTGGGAGAGGGAGAAGCAGGCTTCCCGCCGAGCAGGGAGCCCAACACAGGGCTCGAACCCAGGACCCTGGGATCATGACCTGAGCCGAAGGCAGACGCTTAACAACTGAGCCACCCAGGCGCCCCAAACCTATTGTTTTTATCCATATTTTTGCTCACTATGTTCTGCTCTCCTGATGTTCCAAATTTCTATTCTTTTATCATTCCCTTTCTGTTTAAAGATCTTCCTTTACCCATTCTTTTAGGGTAGTAGGGCAACTGGCAACAAATTCCCTTCGTTTCCCTCTCCCTCTGCCTGCTGCTCTGCTTGCTTGGGCTCTCTCTCTGTCTGTTTCTCTGTCAAATAAATAAATAAATAAAATCTTCAAAAAAAATAGGTTTTTCATTTCTTCCAAATTATATTTGATGGTTGAAGCAAAAATTAGAACACAGTCTGACGTAGTCTATGTAGGAAAAATATTAAGACAATTATGAACAGGAGAAGATAAGGGACATAAATGGAAGTGACCTTTCTAACTTCACAAGCTCACTAGTAAAATGACAAAATCAATGGACTATAAGTTATATATATATATATATATATATATATATAGTATAATGCACAGAGCAACAGAGCATCCACTAAAAGCTATTCAAAGTGATCACTCAAAAACACTACAGAGAAATCAAAATGGAATTCTAAAAAATGTCCAAGTAAGCAATAAGGCAGGAAAAAGAAAACAGAATCAAAAGAGAGGCGCTTGGCTGCCTCAGCCGGTAGAACATGTGACTCTTGATCTCAGGGTTGTGAGTTTGAGCCCCACGATGGGTGTGGAGATTACAAAAACAAAACAAACAACAACAACAAAAACCATAGGAAACATAAAACAAAAAATAAAATGGCAGACTTAAGCCCTAACATGTATCAATACTTATGACGAATATAAATGGTCTATATGTACCATGTACCTTTTAAAAGACAGGGATCAAAACAATTAAAAAACAGATTGGCAGAGTAGCTAAAAAACATTATCCAGATATCTACTTTATACAAGAAAGTCACTTCAAATTTAATGATATTGGCATATTAATAATTAAAGGATGGAGGATCACATTGATAGATTTTCTTGCTGAATGATCCTTACATCATGGGAATAAATCCTACTTGTTCACAGCATACAAACCTTCTAATACACTGCTAAATTTGATTTGTGAATATACTGTTGAGAATGTTTGCATCAGTCAAATATGCCCAATGGGTGTTTTTTTTTAGTATTTACTTATTTAAGTAATCTCTACACCCAATGTGGGGTTCAAACGCATGACCCCAAGATCAAGAGTCACATACTCTTCCAACTAAGCCAGCCAGGTGCCATGGGTTTTTTAACACAGGTGCAAAAGCAGCTCAGTGGAGGGATGAATGGTTTTTCAAGGAGTGGTGCTGTAACAACTGGACATCAATAGGCAAAAAAATGGACCTTGACCTAAGTCTCACACATCATATAAAAATAATGGTCACAGACTTAAATGTAAAACTTAAAAGTGTAAAACTTTTAGGAAAAAAACACAGGAGAAACTTTCAGCATCTAGAGGTAGAGTTTTTAAACTTGACACTGAAAGCAGAATGCATGAAAGTAAAAAATTTATATACTACACTCTATCAAAATTAAAACCTTTTCTACTGCAAAGGCTCCTGTGAGGAACATGAAAAAAAAAAAAACTACAGAGTGGGAGAAAACATTCAAAAATATATCCATTAAAGGACTAACATCTAGAACATATAAAGAACACTCAAAACTCAACAGTAAAAAAAAAAAATCCAAATGGGCAACAGACAGAAAGAGACATTTCACTGAAGAAGATACAGAGAAGCAAATAAGCACATGAAAACATCAATAATCATCATTAGGGATATGCAAATTAAATTCACAATGAGGTATCATTATATACCTATATACCATAACGTCCAAAATGAAAAACAGTAACTCCACCAAATGCTGACAAGGATCACTCATACATTGCTGGTGGGAATGTGGAATGTTATAGTTGCTTTGGAAAACAGTTTGGTAGATTTTTTTTTTTTTTTAAGATTTTATTTATTTAGGGGCGCCTGGGTGGCTCAGTCATTAAGTGTCTGCCTTCGGCTCAGGTCATGATCCCAGGGTCCTGGGATCGAGCCCCACATCAGGCTCCCTGCTCAGCGGGAAGCCTGCTTCTCTCTCTCCCACTCCCCCTGCTTGTGTTCCTTCTCTCGCTTTGTCTCTGTCAAATAAATAAATAAAATCTTAAAAAAAAAAAAAAGATTTTATTTATTTATTTGACAGAGAGAGAGAGAGAGCACACAGTCAGGGGGAGCGGCAGGCAGAGGCAGAGGGAGAAGCAGGCTCTCTGCCGAGCAAGGAGCCCGATGAGGGACTCCATCCCAGGACCCTGGGATCATGACCTCAGCAGAAGGCAGACGCTTAACTGAGTGAGCCACCCAGGCGCCCCAAAAATAAAATCTTTAAAAAATAAAAATAGGGGCACCTGGGTGGTTGTTAAGCATCTGCCTTCAGCTCAGGTCATGATCCCAGGGTCCTGGGATTGAGCCCCGCATCCGGCTCCCTGCTCTGCGGGGAGCGTGCTTCTCCCTCTCCCACTCCCCCCTGCTTGTGTTCCTGCTCTCGCTCTCTCTAATAAATAAATAAAATCTTAAAAAATAAATAAATAAAATACAAATAAAAACTTCCCAGAAAAATGTAAACATTAAATAATAAAATAAAAACTTCTATATCACAGTCTCAAAGTCTAGAAATAACTATCATTAGACTATTCATGTACCATTGCTTTGAATTCAAACTGGCTAAAAAATCCTGATTATTAGTAGTTTTCTAGGTGTGATATTATAATAATACATGTTTGGTCTTCCTCTGGGTTCCTGACACAGAGCTCCTAAAATCTTTAGAATTTCGGTAGTGTTAGGGGTGAGAGGATTATCTTTTGTTATTCATAGTAAATCCCTTGCAACCATACCTGCATTTATGCTAATGAGAGGATGGGAGTTGGTTGTCAGAGGAACCAATCTAGAGATTAAAGGGTTAGAACTTTCAGCCCCATCCCAACCCCGACCCCTCTACTTAGGGAAGGGTAGAGGGGATAGGGATTGAGCTAATCACCAACCACCAAATCAATGATTTAATCAATCGTGCCTACATGATGGAATCTCCATAAAAACCCTAAACAAAGGGGTTCAGAGAGCTTCCGGGGTTGGTGAACACATCATAGTGCTGGGAGGGTGGTCCATCTGGAGAGGGTATAGAAGCTCCGTATCCCTTTCCACATTCCTAACCCTATGCATCTCTTCCATTTGGCTGTTCCTGAATTGCATCCTATATAATACATCTTGAATTCTGTGAGCCATTCTAGCAAATTTTCGAACTGTAGGATGGGGTCATGGGAACCCTGATTTATGGCTGGTTGTTCTGATGCACAGGAGGCCCCGGACATAACTGAGAACTGAAGAGGGTGGTGCAACCTTATTAAGGGGCTGAGCCCTAAGCTGTGGAATCTGCACTAACTCCGCTAGTGTCAGAAGTGTTGTGAGTAGAGAGAAACAAGCATTTTCCATAATTAGGATATTTTAAACTAGGAGATGGGAGCCCTGAATAATAAACCAGAAACCTCATTTCAGTTCAAAAGCAAACAGCAAACTATAAATTAATAAAACTGGTCAATGTGACTGAATTCCCCAGAATGTTTCTCCACTCAGTCTGGCTACTCAGGCTGGTGTTATTATGCAATAATAGTACTTACGTGACTATTGTAGAGTTCTTCCAGAAGAGCTAAAGATTTAATGGACTTGGATCTGCAAATTTCCTCCTCTGTGAATTTCTGGATGTCTTGATGTACCTTCTGAGTCTGACCCAAACGCAAAAATCCTATTTTAAACTTTGCTAACTTCAAAAGAATATTGTCAACAGCAGAGTGTGTATAGCTGGTCAACAAAACACTAAAACCACAGGCATAGAGAATTCTTACCTAATAATGAATAAAAGAAAGGAAAATAACATTACTTTTAATTCCAGATATTAACATGCTTATATTTTTCAAATAGAATCAGAAAACTTAATAGGAAGCGTATCTTAGAGTTGAGCCAAAGTAAATATTTAAAAAATTATAAAGGCAAAATGTTTTATGAAAATCCCATGGCATTATCTTATTAATTAGTGATATGTTAAAATATATTATTAGTAATAATAAAATTGAGTACAAAATACAAACTTTGAATAGTGCCTGGCACACAGTATCAATCAATCAATATTTCTTGCCATCATTATGATTATTCTAAGATTAGCACAGAAATTTACTGACATGGAAAAAAAATCCCAGAAAAATCTATTTCAACACCTCTGTATAATTTATTATTTTTTTAAGGCAAGGAAAACATACAATGATACACATGCCCCCAAATGAAAAAGATCTCAGAGAATCCTAAATGCAAGAAACCTACAACATGATTACAACTTTTTGTGACTTAGCTTTTTATATTTCTCATGTCCTTCTAAAAGGTTAATGTGAAATAAAGCCTTTTGATTTAAAATTCAGCCCTTTTGATAGAAAACATCACATTCTCCGAACTGAGAAGCTGATTTAAATCGTTAGTTTCTAAGCAAAAGAATAATAACCTTACAAGAGTACATATTGTGGTTGTTTTTCCTGTTCCAGGCATACCCACGATGAGTGTGTAGTCTTTTGAAAGAAGTACCTTTTTCATTGCTTGCCTCTGAGGTTTATTCAAGCCTACATTTAAATTTAAAAATAACAGGAAAAAAAATGCTGGATTTCAATGAGCAAATTATAAGAAAAGCAGCCTCTATTCAAGTCTGTTCTTCAATACGTCTTTTTAAAGTAAGAAAATGTCATGGTGATTAAAGTATATATGTAAACTACTTCCCAAGAGAACCTGTCTAAAAATTATAAGTTTAATAAGTTATAAAACTGCTAGACTAGAATGTACTTTGAATTATAAATACAACCAAGAACAATCAATGGAAGGAGACATGCTGATTATCACATACCTTTTAGAATGCAGGCAACTGTATCCTTTGCATCATATGGAAGAACAGAACTGAGGTAGGATATAAAGTGAGGTTCACGAAAGTCAATGATTAAATCTCGAAGTTTTTGGCTGAAAAGAAAAAAAAATGTTTTTAGTAATATTCCTTAGGAAAGTGGGGTAAATTTCAGATTCACTCATTGTTACAAACCTGACACAAGTATTTTCCATCAATTTAGAAAGATTTCCTAAGGGAGTATCTATATTACAAGTTTTTTCTTCCTGGTCCAATCTGAACAAAGTTGATTCTGGGAGTACTGACAAGTTCCTAAAACAGTGAAACAGATGTACATGAATGTTTTTCATTTAACATGGTCAGTTGGTCTGTATAAGAAATACATTGCTGTGTGAAGCCTGGGTGGCTCAGTCGGTTAAGCACCTGCCTTCAGCTCAGGTTATGATCCCAGGTCTTGGGATCAAGTCCCACATCAGGCTCCTGGCTCAGCAGGGAGCCGGCTTCTCCCACTTCTCCTCCCCCCGCTCGTGCTCTCTCTCTCTGACAAATAAATAAATAAACTCTTTAAAAAAAAAAAAGAAATACATTGCTGTTTGCTAAAAGAATAAATGAGTCAGAATAGCTATTAAAATGGCTACCAGGCCCTAATTCATACTTGCCAATCAGACAAATAAGAATGGTGGACTGGCAGAAAAGTGAGAAAATAGGGCACAAGACACTAAGGTCAAAGCAATTATTCAGGAACCTACAACACTGCTGGCAATTCACTAGGCCTCGCTTTGCAATCTAGCCTGGGCTCATCACCCTCAGAAGGATCCTGAGCACATGGCCCCTCTCTCCTCCAGTCTGGAGCACAGGTCTCTTTCCTGATGCCTTCTCCCACTCCTCCTCCAGCTCCTAAAATCCCGGAGTTCCTTAGGGTCCCTTCCCTGGTCCTCTGTACTGCTCTTTCTTGTCATTTCCCCTTTGGTTCTATGCCCTCATGTAGCTCTAAATCCCAAATCTACATCTTGAGACCTGACCCCACATTCCTTTTCCACCTGGTTGCTCAGCCAAGCTTCAGGTTTGGATATCCAGCAGGCAACAAGATCTTTCCACTTGGTCAAAACCCAGGCTATGAAAGCTCAATACATTCAAAACTGAACAAATCTTCATCCCCACTGAACCTCATCCTCATTCTGTGGGTCTGATGCCAGTCAATAGCACTTGCCTCTACACCACTGCCTTATCCTTCCCTCTCCCTTCCTCTCACCCTCTTCCCAAACTCCATATCCAATCAGCATGCAAATGTCAGCCCATTTTACTTTCTAAATACTTCTCAAAATCACTCCATCCTCTCTGCCAAAGCTACCTCGCCCTCAATCACCACTAGCCTGGGCCACTACAAGTTTCCTGGTTTCTATGCTTTCAGTTTCATCTCTATTAATTAACTATTCTTCACAATGCATTCACAGAAAAATGCAAATCCGATTATTATCACTCTTCTGTTTAAAACTCTTCAATACATCTGAATAGTCACAACTTAACATGGTATATAAGACCTTCTATGAACTAACCTCCCCAATCACACTCCCTTCTTCATCTTTTACATTCCTGCACTTTCCTGAACATTCCACCTCATACCGTATCACACCATCATGTCTTTATTATGCACCACGTTCCTCTGTCTAGCATACTCTTCTCACACTGTCACCAGGCTAATTATTCCACCGGGTGAAGATCCAGAATGACCTTTTTCAAAAGCTTTCCCTAAGCCTTCTAAACTTCAGTTCAATGCCTCTCATCTATGTTCTCTTCAATTCAAACATTTGTCATATTAGACCAGAAATATGTTTATTTGTCTACCCACAAGATTATAAGCTCCTCAAGGATTTGCAAAGCAGGATACACACTAAATAAATAACTGCAAGCTACTGCAGGAAATCCTAACAGATAAAAGAATTACTGTGGCTCGTATTCCCATATCATGAAATCTAGACTAGGGCTGGCTGTGGCCAAACTAGAATTACTGACTGGTAGAGAACAAGCCTGGACACATCCAGGGCAGTTACCCAGAAGTCACTGCATCCCAATTGCTGCTCTCCATCCATTAAGATACAGCGAGGCATGGCCTGCACTTAAAAGTAAGGAAGGCTGGGAGTGCAGGAAGAGGGGAACGTAGATATTAGTGAGCATGGATAGTAGTCTCAACCACAAATGTTCATATCAACTATTTTATTTATTTAATATTTTTCTTTAAATGAACTCACTTTAACAAAGATAAATATACTTTATGTCGCAACTATAAATGGAAAAAAATGTTTTTTAAAAAGATTTTATTTTTAAGTAATCTCTACACCCAACATGGGGCTCGAATCCACAACCCTGAGATCAAGAGTTGCATGCTTGACTGACTGAGCCAGCCAGGTGCCCCAAAACGGTTCTTTTTAGAAGGAAAAAATGAAATGGTGAGTGCCCAGAGGGCTACAAATAAGCTTCAAGGCTAACGGGATCTAGCCTGCTGCCATTCACGTGTTGGTGAGAGCTAGATAAGATTATGTCCATATTAGCGTTACAAAAACAGAATATACTAAACAAAAGTTGAGCAGTTTGGTAGTTCCTCAAAATGTTAAACTCAAAATTAGTACACGACCCAGCAATTCCATTAGTAGGTATCCACAAAGGAAAATAAAAATATATTCACATAGGGGCGCTTATGGGGGCTCAGATGGTTAAGCATCCAACTCTTGATTTTGGCTCAAGCCATGATCTCCTGGGATGGGTCCTGGGATTAAGCCCATGTTGAGTTCTGTACTCAGCAGGGAATCTGCTTCTCTCTCTCCCTCTGCCCCTCCCCTCACTTGCACTCTCTCACTCTAAAATAAATAAATCTCTCTATATATATATTCACATAAATATGTGTATGTGACTATTTATAGCAACACTAGCCATAACACCCAAAAAGTAGAAACAACCCAAATGTCCATCAGCTGGTGAATGGATGAGCAAAATGTGACCTATCCACATAATGGAATATTATTCAGCCATAAAGAAATAAGGTACTGGGGCACCTGGGTGGCTCAGTCGTTAAACATCTGCCATCGGCTCAGGTCATGATCCCAGGGTCCTGGGATCGAGCCCCGCATCGGGCTCCCTGCTCTGCAAGAAGCCTGTTTCTCCCTCTCCCACTCCCCCTGCTTGTGTTCCCCCTCTCGCTGTCTCTCTCTCTGTCAAATAAATAAAATATAAAAAAAAAAAAGAAAGAAAGAAAGAAAAAAAGAAATAAGGTACTGATAAATGCCAAAACACAGATGAGCCTCAGAAACATTATGCTAAGTAAAAGAAGCTAGCAAAACAAAACAAAACAAAAAAAAAACCATATGGTTCTAGTTATATGAAATACCCAGAAGAGGGGCACCTGGGTGGCCCAGTGGGTTAAGGGTGTGCCTTCGGCTTGGGTCATGATCCCAGGTTCCTGGGATAGGGCCCCACATCGGGCTCCCTGCTCAACAGGAAGTCTGCTTCTTCCTCTCCCTCTGCTCCTCACCCTGCTCCTTCTCTCCCTTATTCACTCTCTCTCTCAAAAAAAAAAGAACAGTATGCTAAGTAAAAAAAAAGCCAGTCACAGAAGACCATATATGATCCCATTTCTATGAAATGTTCAGAATAGGCATATCTACAGAGACAGAAAGGAAAGTGGTGATTGCCTAGAGCAGGGGGAATGAATACCAAAGGGTACAAGGGTTCTTTCTGGGGTGATGAAAATATTCTAAAAGTGATTTTGGTGATGGCTGCACAACTCTTAAGAATATACTAAAAATGATGAATAATGGTTTAAATGAATAAACTGTGTATAGTATGCAATTTACATATCAATAAAGCTGTTACCCCACCAAAGGAACATTTCATTACCTGTCTAATAAACAGGTTACTGATGTCATGTTAATCTCCTTCACATATCCCCTAGACAAAGCAAACAGTGTTCTCTCTTCTCCACTTAAAATAATTCTATCACCTGCCATTAGATTTGTGACAGGAATGTCACCATTTTTACGTTGAAAATTATGTAAATATTGTCCATCACAAACTGTCTTAACACATTCTGTTCTAAGCAGGTTTCCAATGCAGTTGCCACTCTCCTCCCTATGAAACAGAAAGAAAGAGAAAGCTTCCATTTACATCATATATATAAATACTATATTTGCATTTTTCCACAATTTACTTGTTCATCTGGCCCCTGAAAGCTATAATGCTAATACTGAGTCATTCATTTTTACGTTTTCCACAATCTACACTAAAGTGTTAGAAATGCTAAGGAAGGGGCACCCGGGTGGCTCGGTCATTAAGCGTCTGCCTTCAGCTCAGGTCATGATCCCAGGGTCCTGGGATCAAGCCCCACATCAGGCTCCCTGCTCGGCCGGGAGCCTGCTTCTCCCTCTCCCACTCCCCCTGCTCGTGTTCCCTCTCTAGCTCTCTCTCTCTCTGTCAAATAAATAAATAAAATCTTAAAAATAAATAAATAAATAAATAAATAAAAGAAATGCTAAGGAAACATTCTATTAGTTATAAAATAATCTCTCATCAAAAGATCTCTAGACAGGGCGCCTGGGTGGCTCAGTTGGTTAAGCGACTGCCTTCAGCTCAGGTCATGATCCTGGAGTCCCAGGATCGAGTCCCACATCGGGCTCCCTGCTCAGCAGGAAGTCTGCTTCTCCCTCTGATGCTCCCCCCTCTCATGCTCTCTCTGTCTCTATCTCATTCTCTCTCTCAAATAAATAAATAAAATCTTTAAAAAAAAAAAAGATCTCTAGACAAGTGCTAGGGAGCATATCCCCTGTTGCACCCACAGGCTGGGATCTCCAAACAACATGTGTATCAGCACTTTGAACCTTGAATGACACCCCTACTTCTATGCTGATACACATAATATTACAGAAGACAAATGGTAATATTTTTCCTGAACTTAATGTGAAGAAAATAAGTACTTATTTCTTTTGTATTTACAAGAGGATTTATAATTATTGTTATTAAAATAATGGCAAGCAAATTGATAATTCCACTGCTTCTAAGAAATAAGTATTAAGCATTTACAATCTCTCAGGCACTACTATTAAATACAACTTCAGAAGCTTGTTGGCATGTACACTTGATATATTCCCTGTACTTACGTGGTCTATCAAAAACGACTTAAATTTTATCCACTGTAATGATCCCTTGTGTTAAAATTTACTATTAAGGAAATAATGATCCAATTATTTCTAAAGTCACATTAAAATCAATATTCATTCTGGAAAGTTTTAAGTAAGTGGATCAAAAGCAATGAAATACTACAGAAAGAAAAAAACTGGGGTGCCTGGGTGGCTCAGTCAGTTAAGTGGCTGCCTACGGCTCAGGTCATGATCCCAGGACCCTGGAATTGAGTCCCGCATCAGGCTCCCTGCTCAGTGGGGAGTCTGCTTCTCCCTCTCCCCGTGCTGTGCTCTCTCTTGCTCTCTGTCAAATAAATAAATAAAATCCTTAAAAACAAAAAAAGAAAAATACTATGCAAAGATATACAAAATTACTTCTTTATAAGCAACTTGTAAAAAAAAAAAGAACTCTATAGGAAACAAACAGGGTTGCTGGAGGCGAGGTGGGTGGGGGGATGGGGTAACTGGGTGATGAGCATTAAGGAGGGCACTTGATGTAATGAACACTGGGTGCTATAGGCAACTAATGAATCACTAAACTCTACCTTTGAAACTAAAAAATTTTCTAATTTTTAAATTACAAAAAAATTTTTTAAATAAAATAGATCTCACAAAATAAAAGATGGACCAACTTTAGAAAATGTGAATCTGTATCAAAACACTGAAAATATAAACTTTTTAAAGACTAGTATTTAGGGGTGCCTGGGTGGCTCAGTCAGTTAGGCGTCTGCCTTCGGCTCAGGTCATGGTCCCAGGGTCCTGGGATTGAGCCCCACATCGGGCTCTCTGCTCAGCGGCGAGCCTGCTTCTCCCTTTCCCTCTGCCTGCCACTTCCCCTGCTTGTGCGCTCTCTCTCTCTCTGACAAATAAATAAACAAAATCTTAAAAAAAAAAAGTTTAAAAAAAAAGATTTCTCAAGACATATTTAACCTACTGAAAATAAAAATAGTGCTCTACTTAGAAACAATTCCTTGACAGCCATCTAGAGTTGGCATGAATATATGAAATCACACATCTCTGACAGGATATCATGTATACTGTATTTTTCATGAATTCCAAATACCATTCCATTAGGTAATCCAAATTACTTAAGTTTTACTGTATTAGATGGACCACTTACATTTCTGAAGCACGCATTAACCATATATGTTGGTGATTCTTTTTATTATCCTTTGATTGTGACTCCAGGGTTAACATTAGACACCAAAGGCTGAAATACTCCAAGTGTGTAAGCTTTAGATGTTGGGTTTCTTCTTTTATTTTGGGCAGCATGCCAATCGGGACTGAACTGTCATCCATCTGTTGTTCAACAGCTCTAAAGAGATGTATATAAAACATTTTACTGGCTAGCTATAAAAATGAAGTTATTTCTAAAATAAGCATACATACATGATGATCACTGTAACTTATAACCACAGGTCCTAATCTTCTTTAAAAGTCATTTCAACATTTTATAAGCCAAATGGCTTTTTACAAAACGAAATGCTAAAGAAACCGAGTATAGCATTATTTTGCCTTTAAGGACTATAACCCTAATAGCTACTTAAATTTGGTATACTCTAGTTTTCATTACTATAATGGTAGCAAGTCTCGGCTTTTTGTACAACTGCATTTCTCAAAATCACAATATTTGTACATCCAGCTCTGGGCCATTAGAAAGTCAACATAAAAACATGGAGAATTATGTGGAATATCAATTGTGCTTAATACAAAATTTCTGAATTTTTATATAGAAACAATTATGTTATAGGATAGCATACAAAACAGAGAATAAAATAAGATTTCAAAAAATGTGCTTGTACTATAGGCCCAAACTTCCCATAGTTCATTGTCCTCTGCATTAAGAGATCATTTATTTTATATAATACTTTGAGGGCACCTGGGTGGCTCAGATGGTTAAGCGTCTGCCTTCCGCTCAGGTCATGATCCCAGGGTCCTGGGATTGAGTCCCACATCGGGCTCTCTGCTCCTTGGGAGCCTGCTTCTCCCTCTGCCTCTCTCTCTCTGTCTCTCATGAATAAATAAAATCTTTAAAAAAAAAAAAGATACAGACTCTTTGGGGCACCTGAGTGGCTCAGTCGTTAAGCGTCTGCCTTCGGCTCAGGTCATGGTTCCAGGGTCCTGGGAGCCCCACATCGGGCTCCCGGCTCCACGGGAAGCCTGCTTCTCCCTCTCCTACTCCCCCTGCTTGTGTCCCCTCTCTCGCTATGTCTCTCTCTGTCAAATAAATAAATAAAATCTTAAAAAATAACAATAATAATAATACTTTGAAAAGTCCTTTATGGGAATTTTTAGGCTGAACTGGAACTTTGGTCTTGATTTTATCTTATTTCCTTCTCTGTATTTACATCTAACTACTTTTTTGTGTCCTTCAAAACTTTCACTGGCCTATGAAGGTATAAATACAAATGACTGGTCTTAAGACAGCTAATAAACTTCCCACATGTAGAAAAATAGACATATAGGCCCCTGGCTGACTCAGTCAGTGGAGCATGCAATTCTTGATCTTAGGACTGTAAGTTAGAGCCCCATGTTGGGTATGGAGATCACTTAAAAAAAAAATCTTGGGGCGCCTGGGTGGCTCAGTCGGTTACGCTCTGCCTTCAGCTCAGGTCATGATCTCAGGGTCCTGGGATCGAGTCCCACGTTGGGCTCCCTGCTCAGTGGGGAGACTGCTTCTCCCTCTCACCCCTGTTCTCTCTCACTCTCAAATAAATAAAATCTTAAAAAAAGAAGAAAAGAAAAATAAACATATATAAACAGAAAGACAAGTCTGTTGAATCATATCAAACTGTCTGTCTGGAAGAACCAATTTCCTTGCTTTTAACTACACAAGGCATAAAATTAAAATAGTAACTAAGAAATAGAAGAATTCTTAAAGTATCACTTAGAAAAGCTGTATAATATTTAAAATTCCTATACTAGTTCCATTTTTTTTTTTTAAGATTTCTTTATTTTTGGGACACCTGGGTGTCTCAGTTGGTTAAGCATCTGCCTTCAGCTCAGGTCATGATCCCAGGGTCCTAGGATCGAGTCCCGCATTGGGCTCCTTGCTCAGCAGGGAGCCTGCTTCTCCCTCTGTCTGCTGCTCCCCCTGCTTGTGCTCTCTCTCTCTCTGACAAATAAAATAAAAAAAATTTAAAGATTTTTTTATTTTTAAGTTACACTCTACATGGGGTTCAAACTTAAAACCCTGAGATCAAGTCACATGCTCCCCCAAATGAGCCATCCAGATGCCCCTATACTACCCTCTTCTTAACCAGATGCCAGTAAGTCCTAAAATTATTTCATTTCCCCAGAAACTATGTGCATCAAGATTAAAATAACCACTTTTGGAAAAAGTTTAAAAAGCATTCTGTCATTCCCCAAGGAAATATGCTGGTTACAAAATATGAACTGTGTTTTTTTAAATATACCATTCATTTTAAAAATACTACCCACAAAGAAAAATCACTAAAATGAAATCATCAGTGCCAGACCAGACAACAAAGTTAAATCATTTTGAGTTGAGTAAACATAATTTTGGAAGACAATGTTTTTACCTGCTATAAAGAACACAGTTGCCAATTTGTGAACAATATTTACAAGTTTGCTGGTCCTCAATTATTTGTGGCAAAGGAGCAAGTTTTGTCTTCTCCTTTTCAATAGCAGATTTGCTAATACGGTGAAGCAAAGAGAATGCCATCTGGTTTCTTAGCCTTAATAATTCTATGGAAAAAAAAGGTGGGGATGTGTTTAAGAATTAAATTTATTATATATCTTTCTCATGTAAAACTTTCAGATTTAAAAACATAAAATGAACATTCATGTTTCCCAATACACTAGAATAACAACATTTTGGTGTATATTTGCTTAAATTTTTGTTCACTTCATAAGTTCTTTTAAACAACCATATATCTCATAACTAGTAAATATTATGAAGTTGGTATTTTTAGCTAAATGCTATGGATAAATACAGCTATCTAGAATGTCTCAAATATAAGACAGGAAGTTTAAAATAAATGTTTGTATAATAAAATTTTAAAAGGTTAAAGATGTTTTCAACTGTACAGTATATTGTTAAAATTCTTTTTTTAAAAATACCACAACTGGGGCGCCTGCGTGGCTCAGTTGGTTAAGCGACTGCCTTCGGCTCAGGTCATGATCCTGGAGTCCCGGGATCGAGTCCCACATCGGGCTTCCTGCTCAGCGGGGGGTCTGCTTCTCCCTCTGACCCACCCCCCTCTCATGCTCTCTCTCTCTATCTCATTCTCTCTCTCAAATAAATAAATAAATAAATCTTTAAAAAAAAAAAAGTTGGTTAAAAATACCACAACTAAAAATACATAAATAAGTAAGCAAGCAAATAAATAAAACCATAACTACACATTACAACCTATATTAGACCTCACAAGTACAGTGAATGATTTTTAGGTATATATACAGATTACTAAAGGTTAAAGGAAACAAACAAAACCCAGAGAAGGAAATGCAAAGAGAGAACAGCTCGACCTCTTTTATCAAGATGGTTGGCCGGCACAGGGTACATGTGGCCAGTCTTGAGGTAAAGGAGCAGGCCGGCCTCGGGATCAGCTCTCCTCTCTTGGCTCAGCACTGTGTACAGAACAAGCTGTGAAAACATTGGACATTTTGTCAATGAAAACTAACTTTCATATATCCATGCGTGTTTAGCAATCACACATACTGGAATTTTAAAATCAAAAGGTCAGGGCGCTTGGGTGGCTCAGTCGGTTGAGCAACCGACTACTATGGGTTTCGTCTCAGGTCATGATCTGAAGGGTTGTGGGATCCAGCCTCACAACCAGCTCCTCGCTCAGGGGGGAGTCTGCTTGAAAGATGCTCTCCCTCTGCAACCCCCATCATAAGCACACATGCACACCCACGTGCTCTGTCTCTAAAAATGAATAAATAAATCTTTAAAAAAATAAAAAATAAAAATAAAAAAATCAGGGGGCGCCTGCGTGGCTCAGTCGTTAAGCGTCTGCCTTCGGCTCATGATCCCAGGGTCCTGGGATCAAGTCCCGTAATGGGCTCCCTGCTCCGAGGGAAGCCTGCTTCTCCCTCTCCCACTCCCCCTGCTTGTGTTCCCTCTCTTGCTGTCTCTCTCTGTCAAATAAATAAATAAAATCTTTAAAAAAATAAAAAAATAGGGCGCCTGGGTGGCTCAGTTGGTTAAGCGACTGCCTTCGGCTCAGGTCATGATCCTGGAGTCCCGGGATCGAGTCCCACATCAGGCTCCCTGCTCAGCAGGGAGTCTGCTTCTCCCTCTGACCCTCCTCCCTCTCATGCTCTCTGTCTCTCATTCTCTCTCTCGCAAATAAATAAAATATTTAAAAAAAAAAAAAAAAAAAAATTAAAAAATTAAAAAATAAAAAAATAAAAAAATAAATAGAAAATAAATAAATAAATCAAAAGGTCAATTAAGCTATTTCTATTTTGAAAATAACACGAGAGAAATTAATACAGATAACACAATAATTCAATGTCAAATATTTAACTTCTGCAACACGAACACTGTCTATACTTCTCAGTTTTACACAATAAAGAAATACACAGAGGGCGCCTGGGTGGCTCAGTCAGGTAAGCATGTGCCTTTGGCCCAGGTCATAATCTCAGGGTCCTGGTATTGAGCCCCACATCAGGCTCCCTGCTCAATGGGGAGTCTGCTTCTCCCTCTCGCTCTGCCCCTCCTCCTGGCTGTGTTTTTCTCTCATTCTCTCTCTCTCTCAAATAAATGAAATATTTTTAAAAAAATACATAGACTTTTTCTTAGTAAATATTTAGGTGTGTCTCTGTCAAATAAATAAATAAAATCTTTAAAAAAACAAAAAAAAGAGGGAAATTAACCAAACTATATATTCTGAAGTTCACAGTCTTTAGACACTATTTTCCCTGTTTCAAATAATAAATGAACTAAAAAAATAAATAGATAAAAAATAAATAAGTGAACTAAACATTAAAATGCATATTATTTATGTCATAGTTACTGGGACAACTAAATGAGACTAACTCTACAAAGTTCACTGTTTTTTGCAGAGCATAAGTCATTATTAGCTACATTAAATTTATGTGGTGCTCTCCAAAGAAACCATCTAAGACAAGTTAGAAACAGCTGGTTTACAGTTCATGAAACCACCTTAGCAACAATAGCAAGTTACTTAGTCATATACAACCTGCAAACAAGCTAATATGTTTTCCAGGAGATTTCCAAGATTAAAATGTTGAATAATTTATGTCTTTGTTTGTTTTTTAGTAGGCTCCACACCCAGCCTGGAGCCCAGTGTGGGGCCTGAACTCTCGACCATGAGATCAAGACCTGAGCTGAGATTAAGAGCTGGAAGCCTGGGATATCTGGGTGGCTCAGACGTTAAGCATCTGTCTTTGGCTCAGGTCATGATCCCAGGGTCCTGGGATCAAATCCTGCCTGGGGCTCACTCAGCAGGGAGCCTGCTTCTCCTTCTGCCTGCTGTTCCCCCTGCTTGTGCTGTCTGTCTCTCTGACAAATAAATAAAATCTTAAAAAGGAAAAAAAAAAAATGAGTTGGAAGCTTAACCAACTGAGCCACCCAAGTGTCCCTGATTTATGTCTTTAAATCATAAAATTTCAGGGGCACCTGGGTGGCTCAGTTGGTTAAGCATGTGCCACACCAACTCAGGTCATGATCCCAGGGTCCTGGGATCGAGCCTCACCTCGAGCAGGGAGCCTGCTTCTCCCTCTCTGCCTCTACCCTGATGCCCACCCCACCCCGGCTCATGCTCTCTCGCTCTCTCAAATAAATAAATAAATAATACATAAATCATGAAATTCCAAAATACCAAGACCAGTCATTATAATTAACATACCTAGGTAGGAGAAAAGAAAGATTTATGTTAATTACTTTAAGTCACTATAAATAATATGTTTCAGATAATTTTGAAGTACAACAAAAGATTGTTATGTTTACCAAAGAGAAGAAAAGATGAATAAAAACTTGAATTTAACATAATGGTAAGACATGGTTCTATATTTCATTTTAGATAATAATCATTAAAATCAGATTAAGAGTCAAAAATAAAAGAATGGATTTAGACTGATGTTTTCTAAGAGTATGCTATGTTAGATATTACATGAAAACAATAGCTCCATGGTAAATTAAGTTTAGGAAACAATGGGTTTAAACATACCTAAACCAAATCCATATTACTCTGATTTCTCAGAAACTTTAATATGCTACCATGGATCATTAAATCTCCAAATATACTTGGTTTCTTCAACTTTTATCACGAAGGAATTCTTTTTTTAGGAGCATCTGTTTAGTAGTGTGGCAACATAAACTTGGCACCACTGGCTTATGAATCAGCTGTTGTATTTCTTTGCTAGAGAAAACTTTCTGCTGTAGACATGTATACATTTATAAACAATTTGAGTACCCTGGATACATCCCAAATTGAAAAGTACTATACGAAACTTAAACAAAAATCACCCAAATTGAACCAAAATATATAAAGCAGACCTACATTTTTCAGTATACTAAATATTCAGACAATTTTCTTATTAAGACTTATACCCACCTGACTACGGTGTTCAATAGAATTTAATTCTCTGCCAGTTTTAAGTTCCAATGGCATTATCTTATACTTCGTTTTACATCCTCGATGTATTTTCACACCAACTGTGACATCTATTTTGCCTTTCAATCCAAACCTAGGGGACCAAATGCTTTCTTCAATGTCCAATGAGTTTATGACTTCAATATTACACGTTGAATTATTGTTATTACCATCACTTGGCCTAAAAAATTAAACACAAAAATACTTCATTAGAACACTAAGCACAGGGTGCCTGGGTGGCTCAGTTGGTTGGGCGTCTGCCTTCGGCTTGGGTCGTGGTCCTGGAGTCCCAGGATCAAGTCCCACATCGGGCTCCCTGCTCGGCCAGGAGTCTGCTTCTCCCTCTGCCCTTCACCCTGCTTGTGTTCTCTCTCACTCACTTTCTCTCCCTCTCAAATAAATGAATAAAATATTTAAAAAAAAAAAAAAAAGAACACTTAGCACATTTCTCTTTATGCTGTTATTGACTCTACTATACGCAGAGAATGCAGGGATGGGAAACCAACAACATACGTTTACAGCAGTGATTCTCAAAGTGTGGTGCCTAGAGGAGAAGCATCAACATCACCTGGGAACTTGTAATAAAAGCAAATTCTCAGGCCCCACTCCAGACCTACTCAATCAGAAACTCTGCAGGTGAAGCCCAGCAATTTGTCTTACAAGCTCTGCAAGTAGGGGTGCCTGGGTGGCTCAGTCATTAAACATCTGCCTTTAGCTCAGGTCATGATTCCAGGGTCCTGGGATGGAGCCCTGCATCGGGCTCTCTGCTCAGTGGGGAGCCTGCTTCTCCCCCCTCCTCTGCCTGCCACTCTGCCTACTTGTGCTCTCTCTCTGTCAAATAAATAAATAAAATCTCTAAAAATTAATTAATTAAAATAAAAATTGAGATTTAAAAAGCTTAAAAATTCTGACTGTCAGAATACATGATTTAGTTGACTTTGGTTGCTAATTTCATGTTATTTAGATCAGCAGCTATTTCTTAACAAATGAGAATATTTTCTAAGAGAAAAAAAATGACATCTTCAGTGATTCTTTGTTAACCATTTCAGGATGCTTCAAATATAATCTCCAGGAATATATGTATACTTCTGCAACCTCTGAGGAAGACAACAGAGGAATTCAGGGAAGCTACAACTTATCCGAAATTTCTTAAATATTATTCTGTTCTCTTTCTCCAAATGTTATCTAATTGTGTTATATATTTAAATATGCTCCTATGAAATAAAGCAAACTTTATTATTCATAAAATGTCACATGTATACCTAATAGAAGAGAGGTAATGAAACTTTTAACATTGCTAATAAAATTCATTCCCCTAGAAAATGAAGTAATGTGATTTCAGACCTAGATCTGTGGAATAAATGACAGTATTTCAATTTAACTACTATGATTTTAATCAACATAATGCTGTAAAACTCCTTCAAGAACCACCTGATTGAGAATATGGTATTGTGAAGATGAAGAAAATTTACACTTAATTACCTATGGGTGAGAAACGTTGTCTCTCTCTTTTTTTTTTAAGATTTTTATTTATTTGAGGGACGCCTGGGTGGCTCAGTTGGTTAAGAGACTGCCTTCGGCTCAGGTCATGATCCTGGAGTCCCGGGATCGAGTCCCACATCGGGCTCCCTGCTCAGCAGGGCATCTGCTTCTCCCTCTGACCCTCCCCTCTCTCATGTGTGCTCTCTCTCACTCATTCTCTCTCTCTCAAATAAATCTTAAAAAAAAAAAAGATTTTTATTTATTTGACAGAGAGAGCGAGCACAAGGAGGAGGAGCAGCAGAGGGAGAGGGAGAAGCAGAGGGAGAGGGAGAAGCTAGCTCCCCGCTGAACACGACCCAAGCCAAAGGCAGACGCTCAACTAACTGAGCCACCCAGGCGCCCCAGGTTGTCTCTTTAAATGACCTTTAAAGGTCTCATTCTCTGTGCTAAAGTCTAAAGATTTTTTTCTTTAAAGATGGCTATAAACTGCTGCAAAAATGACACAAGCTAAAATACAGAGGAGCGCTTCCTTCACAGAGAGACATATAAGACTCCATTGGAAGTAACTGAAACAAAAAAAAAGCCTTATACCAAGATACAGAGAGGAGAACACTGGGCTGGGAATCAAGAATTGTTACTGTAGACTCAGCCCCACCACTGGTTTTTCGTATAAAACCTGGACTAGTCACACCACTCACTGGATCTCAATTTCCTTATTTGAAATCTAGGAGTTGATCTCAAAAATCCCTTTCAGGTCAAAGACAACTCTGAATCCCACACTTTCCCTGGCTTCCTGATATACTTGTTCCAGGCTACCTAATTCCTTGCTGGTCCATCATCAGCCTCATTCAATGGATTCTACTCCTCTCTCCCTCTGTCCTTACAGAGCCCACTCTTAGCTGCCAGAGTTCCATGCCTCTTCTGTTGCCCTACATGTTCTCTCTAAGCAATGCCCTCCAGGTCTATGTTTTCAACTACCACCAGTAGAGAGTTCTTGGAGGGTTTTAGCCTCCCTGTAACACCAGGACCAATGCATGGAATACCTATATGCTGAATAGGTTAAGTCCATGAATCGATGAGAAAATGGCAGCTTATCACTGCAGAAACAATGAATAAACCTTAACCGAAAGAAAAAAACATGCAGACAAAATGCTAAAACAATTAAACAGTAAAAGAAAAGCTAATATCTGAAACAAGGAAAAGGGATATCCACCACAACTTTAATTCTCAAGCAAATTTAAATTACTCCAAAATAAATAAGGAAGGACCAGAAAGGTGTATAGTGAGGGAGGGTAAACAAGGATAAAGAAATAATTAGGAACAACAGAGAACAAAAATTAAGTTTGTAATTATTACAGAAAATCAATAGAGACCAGAATGACAGAAACACTACAAAACAATGAAACAAATCAGGAGAATGACTACTTAATAAACATTTATCTGTTTATCACAGTGAAGACTAATGCACTGAGACCCACCCCCTATTCTAGACATAGACAATCTGCTCCAAAGAAATAATAAAGAACAAAGCATTTATAAATTAAACCCATTTATTACAGCCTTTTTTTTAAGGGAGGGAGCTACTGGTAAATTTAAGACCACTGCAGAAAAAAAGAATATGAAAAATAAACCCAATTCTAAAAGCACGATAAGCCTCATTTTTTTAAACTACCATTATTAAAATATATATCAAAATCCTGGCAAGCTGACTGTGGTGATGGTTACAGAACTCTACAAATATACTAAAAGTCACTGAGTTGTAAATAATAATAAAATAAATAAAAATAATTAAAATCCAGATACAGGACAGAGGCGCCTGGGTGGCTCAGTCGTTAAGCGTCTGCCTTCGGCTCAGGTCACGATCCCAGGGTGGAATCGAGCCCCGCATCGGGCTCCCTGCTCCGCGGGAAGCCTGCTTCTCCCTCCTCCACTGCCCCTGCTTGTGTTCCCTCTCTCGCTGTGTCTCTCTCTATCAAATAAATAAATAAAATCTTTAAAAAAATAAAAATAAAAAATAAATAAAATCCAGATACAGGACATTTAAACATTGCTAACAACCTTCTAAAATGATTACAAAATTCTCAGAGAATTCTAGCAATATGTAAAAGGTTGTAAAATTTCCAAATATCTTTGATGAAGTAGTCCACTTGGGAGATTTTAACGCCAAGAAATAAGTGTCCCATAGGTCAACCCTTCCACTTGTATACTCTCATTCCTTCTCCCATACTCAAGACATAGCTGACCTTTCCCATCTCTCATGATGACTTCTGCCCTCCCTATGGAATTCTCCCCATTGGCATATGAACACATTATACCTCTCATCTTCAAAACAACAACAAAGCTCTCTTAGCTCCACATAAGCCTCTGGCTACCCTTCCATTTCTATGTGTCCCTCATATAACAAACCCTCACTATAGCTGTCTAACTCCCTGTCTCCAAATCCTCCTCTACCATTCTCCCTTGACATCCTTCTCATCACATTTTCTCCCCTGGAATCACTGCTGCCTTTTCTTTCCCTCACACTCCACATCCAATCCAAAACTACCAGTTCTACCGCTAAAGTCTGACTAAAGTCCAACTGATTCTCATCACTTCCACAACTCTCACTGTGGTCTCAGCCACCAACATCCCTTACTTGGATTCTTGTAAGAGCCTCCAACTTGGTCTCTCTACCTCTGTCCTTATCCTACAACACAGTCTCAAAAGAGCAGCCAGAATGATCCTTTTAAAAGTAAATCTGATCGGGGCGCCTGGCTGGGCTCAGTAACAAGAACTCTCGATCTCGGGGTTGTGAGTTCAAGACCCACGTTGGGTGCAGAGATTACTTAAATAAATAAACATTTATCAATGCAGATCAGTGCAGATCAGTGCAGCACAGAAAGGTTAAGTTACACAGCTAAACTGTGGCAAAACTGGGATTCACATCCAGGCTCAGTATGGTTCTTTCTGAACCACGGAGAACTTGAGACAACAAATTGGTCCAAAGAACTAATTGTTCCCAAGCTTTCTGATGCACAAATCTTAAACAAGTTATTCAGATCACAAAGTGTTCTGAGATAAAATAGTTAAGAATACTGAGGAAAAGTAAAGAAAATTTATATAAATGGAAGCTGTGCCTATTTATTTATTTTATTTATTTATTTTTTAAGATTTTATTTATTTCAGAGAGAGAATGAGAGACAGAGAGCATGAGAGGGAGGAGGGTCAGACGAAGAAGCAGACTCCCCGCTGAGCAGGGAGCCCGATGCGGGGCTCGATCCCAGGACTCCAGGATCATGACCTGAGCCGAAGGCAGTCGCCTAACCAACTGAGCCACCCAGGTGCCCCAGCTGTGCCTATTTAAAGAAAAAGAAAATGTTGCTCACTTAAGGGGAAAAGAAAGAAAAAAAAAGTTTTCTGGGGCGCCTGGGTGGCTCAGTCGTTAAGCATCTGCCTTCGGCTCGGGTCATGATCCCAGGGTCCCGGGATCGAGCCCCGCATCGGGCTCCCTGCTCCGCGGGAGGCCTGCTTCTCCCTCTCCCACTCGCCTTGCTTGTGTTCCCTCTCTCGCTGTGTCTCTCTCTGTAAAATAAATAAATAAAATCTTAAAAAAAAAAAAAAGGAAATTACATCACAACCCTCCCATGCAAGCAAGCTCTCCAGCGGCCTCTTATCTAATCAGAATAGCAGCCAGAGTCCTGACATGGCTTATGAGGCCCCAGGAAAGCTACTTCTGCTCCTTCCTTCCCCACTCTGCTCCCGCCACACTGGCAGGTGTGCATCACCCGAGGGGCTTTTGCCTGGAATGCTCTTCCTGGGGAGAGCTGCGCAGCTACCTCTTTCATCTCCTTCATGCTTCACCTCCACGTCATCTTATTGGAGAGGCCTTTCACAATCATTCAGTGGAAATCATATGTCCCACCACCACTACTACCAACTCCATGTTCCTTCTTAGGTTGTTCTACCCTGCATTTACCACAGTCCGCACCCCCCCCCCTTGTTTACTTGTTCAGTAGTATAGAAGCCCCATGAAGTCAGCTGCTTTCCCCTCCCCCACCCCTGCTATGATAATCCCAGCACCTAGAACATTACCTGGCACATATTAGGCACTCAATAAATATTTGCTGAATGAGTAAACAATGATAGAGAAAAAATGTATTACTTATAAATTTATATGAATGCTTCTTTAAGGGGAAAAACAATAAAATACCAAATGCCAAACCGAGTTAAATGGTTAAACCCAGTATTTGAACAGATAGCACAAATCCACAAGACAATCAACATGTGACACAGTCCATATAGGATAGTAATAGAAATACATACGAAATTAGGACCCCCAGACTATTTACAAATTGGTTATTTTATTTAAAAAACATACTGACAGGAGCACCTGGCTGGCTCAGTCGGTGGAGAATGCGACTCTTGATCTTTGAATTCAAGTCCCACATTGGGTGTAGAGATTACTTCAAAAAAAAAATGTTAAAAACATACTGATATACAAAAATCAGAAGATTTTATTATAACGAAAGTAGAATTTCTATTCATCAGATTATTTTTTGTTCTGGAAAGACACTCAGGACTGTAATTTATAAAATAAGCAAACAAAAAAGCTAGTTGTACTAACTAGACCTTTAAAAAGCTTTAATTCAACGTACAGAATAAAATCCTGATCTGAACATATGAACACCATATAAACAAAATGAGTTTCTTACAGAGAGAGCTGCATCTGGGGGAAGTCACCTGAAGTGTATTTATGCATGAAATCTCCGGCCCATTTAGAAAATGAAGGAAGATACTCCTCTACTTCTTGTTTTATCTCCTCTTGATTCAGATTTAAGCGATACCTGCAAAATAAGAGATTAAACAAGAAAGCATAAATATGAAAAAAGTAAATAAGGACAAAAACATCCAAATAAACAAGTTATCCATCAACTAATTAACGGATGTATAATGCGATGTATACATGGGGCACCTGGCTGCCTCAGCTGGTAGAATGTAGAGTGTGCGACTCTTGATCTCGGAGTCATGGGTTCAAGCCCCACATTGGGGACAGAGTGTACTTTAAATAAAGAAAATCTTTTTTTTTCTAAAGATTTTATTTATTTATTTGACAGAGAGAGACACAGTGAGAGAGGGAACACAAGCAGGGGGAGTGGGAGAGGGAGAAGCAGGCTTCCCGCGGAGCAGGGAGCCCTATGGAGGGCTCGATCCCAGGACCCTGGGATCATGACCTGAGCCGAAGGCAGACGCTTAACCACTGAGCCACCCAGGCGCCCCATAAAATCTTCTTTTTAAATGTGGTGTATACATAGAATGGAATATTATTCAGCCTTAAAACAGAAGAGAGCAGAGGCCTATCAGTCCACCAAAAGAACTGATTCAGCAGAGAAGACAAAATTAGCAACCCTAGCTCTGCCAAGATTGCTTCTCCTGAGCACAGTGGCAACCTCAAGCTGAAAGAGAAGCTGACATTCCTTAGGGGAGCAACTGCTAATACAAGAAAGCCCCAAATGATCATACATTCAGACTACCAGAGGCAAAGGTTATCCTTGCAAAAGGCTGCTTGAAATCTGGCAAAGTCCTTGGCTAGCAGCAACATGCCACACCTTAGCACTTACGCCCCTGACACAGCCATCGGATGTCACCACATGCCAGGCCCCAGCCACCAGGCTGTGTGGCGAGAAGAGGCCTGAAGGCAAGGTGAGCAAGACCAGCTCTGCCCATTGCAGTGGGTGCCCCTGAACCCACGGGGCACACCAGGATGTCCAGGGCCCTGCTCAGCCTGTTCTATGACTAGTGTCTTCATGGTATAAAGCCCATCATATGTACCATGATGTATACTACTTAATCTTACAAAAAGAATCTACACACATCTAACAGGTGAATCCAAGTAAAGAGTATATGGATGCTGTCTGCACTAATCTTGCAACATTCCTCTAAATTTGAAATTATTTCCAAATAAAAAGATTTTTTAAATGTTTTAAGCGCATATATTCTCTGGCCCAACAATTCTACTTCTACGTATTTAACCCAAATATATGCCTCACAGGTATGAAATAAAGGATATATAAAGGTATTTCCTGGTTTTTTTTTTTAAGATTTATTTATTTATTGGAGGTACAGAGAGCAAGAGAGAGTGACCAGAGACAGAAGCAGAGGGAGAGGGAGAGAAAATCTCAAGCAAACTCCACACTGAGCACAGAGCCCAAGGCAGGGCTCAAGCTCACGATCCCAAGATCATGACTTGAGCTGAAATCAAGAGTTGGACGCTCAACCAACTGGGCCACCCAGGGGCCCCTAAAGGTATTTCTTATACAATTGCTAATAAAAGCAAAGATTGAAATACCAGAGGGATACTTAAATAAATTATAATACATTCATACAATGAAATATTATGCCATTATTAATGAAAAATGACAGTTCAGGGGCGCCTGGGTGGCTCAGCCGGTTGAGCATCAGACTCTTGATTTCAGCTCAGGTCATGATCCTGGGATTATGGGATCAAGCCCTGCAACAGGCTCAGCGCTGGGCTGGGTGTGGAGCCTGCTTAAGTTTTTCTCTCTCCCTCTCCTTCTGCCTCTACCACCCCCCACCCACTCTTTCTCTCAAAAAAAAAAAAAAGAGAGTGAGTCAGCTCAGTAAGCACTAATATGGAATGATCACCAAGCTTAACCTTTAAGTGCACAATAATGTGCATAGTATTCTACAATTTACCTAACAAAAAATATATATGTACACATACCCACACACACACTGTCACACATAAACATTTGAAATCTCTGTGTAAGGACATGCAAGAAACTGGTAACAGTGGTTGCCTTTGGGGCACCTGAGCGGCTCAGCTGGTTAAGCGTCTCCCTTCAGCTCAGGTCATGATCCCAGGGTCCTGGGATTGGATTCCTCATCAGGCTCCCTGGGATTGAGTCCCACATTAGGTTCCTTGCTCAGTCGGAAGCCTGCTTCTCTCCTCTGCCTGCCACTCCCCCTGCTTGTGCTCTCTCTCTCTGTCAAATAAATAAAATCTTAAAAAAAAAAAAAAAAAAACACTAGTTGCCTTTGGGAAGAGGAACTAGGTGACGAGGAGGATGCAGGGAGAAAGGACTTACTTTGTACCATATACCCTATTGTACTCTTATAATATGGTATACACAAATTTATAACCTTTTTAGGAATAATTTATTATTTTAAAAAATACCTACACAATTGGGTAATTTTTTCCTAAATAACTTTCTCCAACCATCTTGGAGCCATTCTTCCTTGTCATGATGTCGTTAGGTAAATTCTTCCCAGTGTTTTATTTTTTACAGAGCAGACTCTTTAAAATTTCCAAGCCAGTCCATACTGGTTATTTAATGTCTTCTGCATTTAAATTCTCCTTTATAATTTTAGCCAAGTCACAGCAAAACAACATGTAACAGCCTGGTCTTTCCGGAGATTACTAAGATACTTAAGGTAGGATCTTCAAGCCTAGACTTTTATAGGTATTAACAAGAGGGTAAAGCATAGAAGATAAAAATCTGGGGGCACCTGGGTGGCTCAGTGGGTTAAGCATCCAACTGTTGATTTAGCTCAGGCCTTGATCTCAGGGCTGTGAGTTCAAGCCCCATGGTGCGCTCCACACTGGGTGTGGAGCCTGTATTTATTTATTTTTTTTTATTTTTTTTTTTTTTTTTAAAGATTTTTTTTATTTATTTGACAGAGACACAGCGAGAGAGGGAACACAAGCAGGGGGAGTGGGAGAGGGAGAAGCAGGCTTCCTGCGGAGCAGGGAGCCCGATGCGGGGCTCGATCCCAGGACCCCGGGATCATGACCTGAGCCGAAGGCAGACGCTTAACGACTGAGCCACCCAGGCGCCCCTGGAGCCTGTATTTAAAATAAAATCTGTTCTGGGGCGCCTGGGTGGCTCAGTCATTAAGCGTCTGCCTTCGGCTCAGGTCATGATCCCAGGGTCCTAGAATCGAGCCCCGCATTGGGCTCCCTGCTCTGCAGGAGGCCTGCTTCTCCCTCTCCCACTCCCCCTGCTTGTGTTCCCTCTCTTGCTGTCTCTGTCAAAAAATAAATAAAAATCTTAAAAAAACAAACAAACAAAAAATAGTAAAATAAAATCTGTTCTAAGGACTGTAATAAGATAGAAGGATCGATGAGAGGGTAGAAAAGAACTTTCAACCTGTTGTTTTAGGGCCTGGGAATTTTTTAAAAAGCTTCCACTTGATGGGACGGACGCCTGACTGGTTCAGTCAGTAGAGCATGCAACTCTTGATCTTGGGGTGGTGAGTTTTCATCCCACACATGGGGCAGAGTTTACTTTAAAAAAAAAAAAAAGCGGCACTATGGCTTCCTACTTGCTCACTTTCTTAGACCCTTTAATCTGAAGTAGCAGCTGCTATGTTGTGAGGAGAGGCTCACGTGGCAAGAAACTGAAGCCTCATGACAACAGCCGTGAGTGTATCATCGTGGAGGCAGGTCCTCCCTTCAAAGGACTGCAGCTCCAAATGGGAGACCCTGAGGCTGAACCATCCAGCTAAGCCACCTCTGAATTCCTAACCTACAGAAACTATGAGATAATTGATTACTTGTCATTTTAAGCCACTAAGTTTTTTGTTTGTTTGTTTTTTTAAGCTACTAGGTTTTGATTTGTTTCAGGGCAATGATCAATACAACACACAACAGGTATCACTGTACGTTGATTAGGGTATGGCAAAAAAAAGTTAAAACTCTGAAATGCCAGAAACAAGTGTTGGCAAGGATGTGGGGGGAAAAAAACCCAAAAACCCTCATGTACTGTTGGTGGGAATGCAAACTAGTGCCGCCACTGTGGAAACAGTATGGAGGTTCCTCAAAAAATTAAAAATAGGGGCGCCTAAGTGGCTCAGTCGGCTAAGAGTCTGCCTTCAGCTCAGGTCATGATCCCGGGGTCTTGGGATCAAGCCCCGAGTTGGGCTCCCGGCTCAGCGGGGAGTCTGCGTCTCCCTCTGCCCCTCCCCCCTGCTCCTGCTCTCTCCCTCTCTGTCTTTCTCTCTCTCTCTCAAATAAATAAATATTTTTTAAAAAAATAAAAAAGAAAATGTTTTAGGACAATAGATCATGTCATTAGTAAATCAGTTGTATGGCATTTTGGAACACATATTTTCCACATAAACAGGGAAAGAGAATTACATCTGGGGAAAAATTACAACTAGTTTGGAAATCAAAATTACCCCTAATAAAAATATTTCTGTGAAAAAACATGGTCTGCAACAAGAGTCACAAAGAAACAGCAGAATATGCTGACGCTCTGCATGTAGTCACTCATAAAATGCCAACACTTAGCCATTTGTGGGCTTATGTATATTCTCTCCACTGTCACAAAAAGTCTGCAAAATAGGTATTATCACCTTTTTCAAAATTTTTAAGTAACCTGTTCAATCCTAAAACTGGCAAAGCTAGAATTTAAAACTAGGTCCATCTGACTCCCAAACCCATACAATTTACAGTATGTCACATTTCTAGAAGTAAGCCAAATGTTTTTCACACTCTCAGAGAGCAGCTGAAGAGTCTATTGTGCAGGTGTAAGAATATCCAGATATTTTTAGCTCAAGAGTTTCTATTCTGCAATTTCAGAAGCTCCTCACAGAACTGCAGTGGGGTATTACATCCCTGAATCTGCATTCTAGTATTACTCTGATTTATATTTAATAGTCTAATAACCAAATATCTTATAGATTACAGGAAAGAATGTTCTATAATAAAATAGTACCTACAGTACATCTTGTAACTACTTACATTTCCTTAAGATGCCTTATTTCTTGAACAGTTTGAAAAGCAAATTCTTGTAGCTTTTCTGGGGCAAAGCTATTGCTTATTGCTTTTTGAAATACTTCATGAAGAACTGTACCAATCAGCATTTGGTGTGTGGCTGGATCGGAGCTCTATTAAAAAAAAAAATCATACGTTTTACTACAAGACATATTAACAGACATGATCCCATATTTATTACCTATCCTATTAAACCACCACAGCCAAAGTGCACTGGTGAGACAAATGCCAAAATATTAAACAAATTTTTTTCTAGTTAGTAAAATTATAGATGACTTTCACTTTAAGATTTTTTTTTTTAATTTATTCATTTGAGAGAAAGAGAGAGCACAAGCATGGGGAGAGGCAGAGGGAGAAGCAGACTCCCCACTGAGCAGGGAGCCCGATGCGGGACTCAATCCCAGGACCCTGAGATCATGACCTGAGCCAAAGGCAGACGCTCAACTGACTGAGCCACCCAGGCGCCCAACTTTTACTTTCTTCTATTCAGAATTACCTGATTTTACAAGCATGTTTTTTTTTTTGTTTTTTTTTTTTTTTAGATTTTTTATTTATTTATTTGAGAGAGAGAGAGAGAGAAACAGCATGAGAGGGGAGAGGGTCAGAGGGAGAAGCAGGCTCCCTGCTGAGCCGGGAGCCCGATGTGGGACTCGATCCCAGTACTCTGGGATCATGACCTGAGCCGAAGGCAGTTGCTTAACCAACTGAGCCACCCAGGTGCCCCAAGCATGTTATTTTTTTAAAAATCAGTAATTTCCATTTTGAAATCAATAGAAGTAACCCTATATGAAAAAGTTCAATGTATTCTCAAACGCTTAACATATTCTTTTCTAATTTCACTTTATAATCTACTCAAATAAAACCCAATAAAGCCATAGCTCCTAAATTCATGTAAGTGAAAGATATTACTCAAACAGGGGCGCCTGGGTGGCTCAGTCGTTAAACGTCTGCCTTCAGCTCAGGTCATGATTCCAGGTCCTGGGATCGAGCCCCGCACCGGGCTCCCTGCTCGGCAGGAAGGCTGCTTCTCCCTCTCCCACTCCCTCTGCTTGTATTCCCTCTCTCGCTGTGTCTCTCTCTGTCAAATAAATAAATAAAATCTTTTAATAAATAAATAAAAATTAAAACTACAATTAATTGATAACTAAGACTATTGGAAAATGTCTATTTAGGCATTTTTCCTTCTCTTTTTTTTTCTCTTTGCTCAGCTGTATTTTTGGCTTTCTACATACATATAAATTGTATAATTTAAAAAATACCCCAGGGGCACCTGGGTGGCTCAGTCGTTAAAGCGTCTGCCTTCGGCTCAGGTCATGATCCCAGGGTCCTGGGATCGAGCCCTCCATCAGGCTCCCTGCTCCGCGGGAAGCCTGCTTCTCCCTCTCCCATTCCCCCTGTTTGTGTTCCCTCTTTCACTGTGTCTCTGTCAAATAAATAAATAAAATCTTTTAAGAAAAAAATACCCCGAAAGGAAGAAACTCTTTTAACAAATAAAACCCAGGGGCGCCTGAGTGGCTCAGTCGTTAAGCGTCTGCCTTCGGCTCAGGTCATGATCCCAGGGTCCTGGGATCGAGCCC